>NC_142881.1:90869014-91173751 GCF_051225735.1 Oryctolagus cuniculus
CTCAATAGACATTTTTCAAAAGAGGAAATCCAAATGGCCAACAGGCACATGAAAAAATGTTCAAGGTCATTAGCAATCAGGGAAATGCAAATCAAAACCACAATGAGGTTTCACCTCACCCCGGTTAGAATGGCTCACATACAGAAATCTACCAACAACAGATGCTGGCGAGGATGTGGGGAAAAAGGGACACTAACCCACTGTTGGTGGGAATGCAAACTGGTCAAGCCACTATGGAAGTCAGTCTGGAGATTCCTCAGGAACCTGAAGATAACCCTACTGTTCGACCCAGCCATCCCACTCCTTGGAATTTACCCAAAGGAATTTAAATTGGCAAACAAAAAAGCGGTCTGCACCCTAATGTTTATTGCAGCTCAATTCACAATAGCTAAGACCTGGAACCAACCTAAATGCCCATCAACGGTAGACTGGATAAAGAAATTATGGGATATGTACTCTTTAGAATACTATACCGCAGTAAGAAACAACGAAATCCAGTCATTTGCAACAAAATGGAGGAATCTGGAACACATCATGCTGAGTGAAATAAGCCAGTCCCAAAGGGACAAATACCATATGTTCTCCCTGATCGGTGACAACTGACTGAACACCAAAAAGGAAACCTGTTGAAGTGAAATGGACACTATGGGAAACAGTGACTTGATCAGCATAGCCCTGACTGTTAATGAACAACTTCATACATTATCCCTCTTAGTAGTTTTTTTTGTCTGTTCTACTTAATATGACTGGTTTAATTCTGTAATTATCACACAGTTATTCTTAAGTGTTGAAAATTAACTGAAATGTGATCCCTGTTAAACATAAGAGTGGGAATAAGAGAGGGAAGAGATGTATAATTTGGGACATGCTCAAGCTGACTTGCCCCAAATGGTAGAGTTAGAAACATACCAGGGGATTCCAATTCAATCACATCAAGGTGGCATGTACCAATGCCATCTCACTATTCCAAGTGATCAATTTCAGTTCACAATTGATCATAATGAAAGGACTAAGAGTCAAAGGGAGCACATAAACAAGTCTAGTACCTGCTAACACTAACCGATAGAATAAATAAAGGGGAGAGTGATCCAACATGGGAAGTGAGATACTCAGCAGACTCATAGAATGGCAGATGTTCTAAATAGCACTCTGGCCTCAGAATCAGCCCTAAAGGCATTCGTATCTGGCTGAAAAGCCCATGAGAGTATTTCAGGCATGGAAAGCCAAGACACTCTGGCAAAAGATCTCTGTGAGTGAGATCCCAGTGGAAAGAACAGGTCTTCAAAGAAGGAGGTACCTTTCTCTGAAGGGAGGAGAGAACCTCCACTTTGACTATGACCTTGTCTAAACAAGATAAGAATCGGAGAACTCAGAGGGCTTCCATAGCCTTGGAAACTCATGACTGGAGTATAGGGAGATTACTGATGCCATAGACAGGAGTGTCAATTGGTAAAGTCAACAACAGGAGTCACTGTGCACTTACTCCTCATGTAGGATCTCTGTCCTTAATGTGCTGTACATTGAGATTTAATGCTATAACGAGTACTCAAACAATATATTTCACTTTGTGTTTCTATGGGGGTGCAAACTGTTGAAATCTTTCCTGAATGCATACTAAACTGATCTTCTGTAAAAAAAAAAAAGAAAGAAATTATCAATTCCCAACTTGACTCTCACTGGGATTAAACATGACAATAGGTCTGATCTGATTTCATCATCATTTAAAAAAAATCATCTATTATTTTTCACTTTATGTTTCTGTGTGGCAGCGAACTGTTGAAATCCTTACTTAATGTATACTAAGCTGATCTTCTGTATATTAAGATAATCGAAAATGAATCTTGATGTGAATGGAAGGGGAGAGGGAGTGGGAAAGGGGAGGGTTGTGGGTGGGAGGGACGGTATGGGGGGAAGCCATTGTAATCCGTAAGTCGTACTTTGGAAATTTATATTCATTAAATAAAATTTAAAAAAAAAGCTAAAAAAAATGATTATTGATTCAAGGGCAAAGTATTTGGGACCGCTGATATTACTCTTGTCTGTATGTCTTTTTAAAGAATATAATTAAGTATCACTTCTCAGCCTTTTGGCTAAGATCAAGAATGTAATTAAGTAATAAATTAATCCAAAGAAAAACATAGACACCACAGGTACTTGCCTAAATATTTTAGTAGCAGTGAACCAGAAAAGACTAACTTAGGGTTTGGCATTGTGGTAGAGTAGTTTATCTGTGATGCAGCATCCCATATTGTAGGGTCAGTTCGAAGCCCAAGTACTCTGCTTCTGATCCAGATGCCTGCTAGTGTGCCTGTGAAGGCAATAAAAGATGGACCATTAATTGAGCTGTTATGAAATAAGTAGAAACCATATGGAGTTATTGATTCCTGGATGCAGACCCTACTGTTGCAACCATCTGGGTGGTGAAGAAGCAGGACAGAAGGAACATATCTCTCTCTCTCTCTCTCTCTCTCTCTCTCTCTTGCTCTTCCTTTCAAATAAATAAGTAAATATTAAGAAATGAAACAAATAACTTGATAATCCTTATGGGAGTCCTGAGTAGTCCATCCACTCTCTGGCCAGTACTTTCTTTATCTCTACCATGGGACTATACCTCTGCATTCAGCTCAGATTAATTACCCAGACTTTTGTCATTTATTCAGTGCTTAAAATAATTAAGTCTACTCATTACATGGAAAGTATACTTAGGCAATAGAAGAATGAGTTGCCAACTGTCAGGGCTGGCTGCTCCACTTCTGTTCCAACTCCCTGCCAATGTGCCTGGGAAAGCAGTGGAAGATGGCTCAAGTGCTTGGGTTCCTGCACCCATGTGCCTGCATCTCATATTGGTGCTAGTTCAAATCCTGACTGCTCCACTTCTGATCCTGCTCCCTGCAATCATGCCTGGGAAATAGTGGAATATGGTTCAAGTGCTTGTTTTCCTGCACCCATGTAGGAATCCCAAAAGAACATCTGGCTCCTGGCTTCATCTTGGCCCAGCACTAGCCATTATGGCCAATTGAGAAGTCAGCCAACAGATGCAAGATCTCTGTCTCTGCCTCTATCTTCCAGCAACTCAGCTCTTCAAATAAGTCTTTAAAAAATAAGACTAGCCAACTGTCCATGAGTATGTTCTTCCAACTTTTTCTCTTCTCAGGACTCCTCATGGAATCCACATTTCCAATCCCAGTTGGAGGAGCTTCGGTTGGCAGTTTTGTAATGAGCTGGATGAATAAAAGGACATGAAGAAAGGACATGAGGACCTACTACTTCACGGTGCCAGTCTAGTTCTTTGATCTCTGAAAGTTCATTCCTATTTCAAGAAATATGAGTTTTAGACTTATTTTTCAGGGTACCATTGCCTCTGTGATCCGAGGAGCTGGTACATAGGCTTGGAAGCTCAAGGCAGATTTTCCTGCATTCACAGAATAGTCAATGGATGGCAATGGAAGGATTATAGAAGACTACGGAATTTGAGTGGATCAAATCATACCTTAAGCATAGAGAAGACTAGGAATAGCTGTGGACCCAGAGTCAGTTAACCAACCCCTTCCAAATTCAAGCCCACATCCCTGACCATCCCATTTGAATGAGGGGCATAAATATCAGTGGAACCCTTGCATTTCACAGATCTCTTGTGTTGACCTCTTTGTCTATTTGGTGGCAGCAATCCACAGATGCAGGGAAAAATTCAAGCCCAGCTCTCAGAACAACAAGTGAACATTTGCAAGATGTATGGGTGGGTAGACAGGAGAATTTCAGGAGTTCCTAGGTAGTAGTTCCTGCATTCATAGCACATTTCTTTCAAATGTAAATTTGTCAAGCCAAGTATTGGTCATCAGAATTCTATATGGTTAGCACACATGGATGGAGATGAATTCAGATGCACCATGACTGATAAGGCTAGATATTCAGGAACCATACAAACCATACATTTCCTAATGGAAATGTACTTCTGAGAAGTACAGTCTTCCCCTGTTATGACATCACTAGCACGGAACTGTGGATACAGGTTTTTCAGGTTCCTTCTGAGCGTTGGTCTTTCTGACCAATCCTGCCCTCTTCCCAAAAAATTCCAGGCCCTGAAGCTTTACTGATACTGCTCCATCCACTCCAAATGCAATCTCAATCCCTGAAGGAAGGCTTCTGGGGGAAACAAGCAGTCCCCAAAAGTACCAGGGAGTCCCGGGGAGTGAGACACATCTGCTTGCTGGGAGCAAAAGCATCCATGGTTCTCAGGTGGGTGAGTCTTGACATTTGGTTGTGAGCCAGAGGTCTCATTCAATAGGGGAAGCCATACTGGCATTGGATTATCAGATCTGAAGACCAGGAAATATG
This sequence comes from Oryctolagus cuniculus, assembly GCF_051225735.1. Taxonomy (NCBI): domain Eukaryota; kingdom Metazoa; phylum Chordata; class Mammalia; order Lagomorpha; family Leporidae; genus Oryctolagus; species Oryctolagus cuniculus. The sequence goes on from NC_142881.1 coordinate 90,873,350, forward strand.
CACCATGACCTTCATTAAAGGTAGTTAATTCATCAGACAGGAGTGCTCTGCCACAATGTCTGTGCTCTTATAGATATGCAGAAATTGGTTCTAGCAGTTCCACAAATGTGGCCACCCAGATTTCAAAGGGGCAGACTACAAAAGCAAGATCTGTGTTTTAAGTCTAGTTTGAACTCAGTTACTAGGTCATGTTACTAACCTATATGGCATAGATTTATCCATCGATATGTAGCACATGACTTTCACAATACCAGTTTAAGATCACAAATCCCCAGAAAAATTACTGTAAAGTTTGTGCAAGCTCTCATATTATGGGCCAATTGTATTTGTGAGGTTTCATCATGACTATTCAGAAGAGAAGCTTCTAGTCTTTTCCTATCTATGGCCTACTTAGTACTCTTATTTGAGTTTACAGAAATTTATATGAAATCTAGTTTTCAAAGTCAGTGTGTTCTATGAGAAAATTGAGCATACCGAATGGTGATCTAGTTCCTTTCTAGCAAAAATAGTTTATGCTGAATGAAAGAGTAGACTCCATGAAGAGGAATCCACCTAAAAGAATTTCCCTGTGGCCCACACCCTTTCAGTAGGTCTTTACAATAGAGGCAAAGGATATCCAGAGTGGTAAAGACCCTAGCTTTTCATGGCCCAAGCAGTTACTGAAGCTAGTGTCCAGAGTGAACAAAATTTGAATGATGCTGCCTTGTCTCATATGTAAACTACCAAAGACTGGATGATATTGGAAGCTTTATGTAAATTTAGAGAAGGGATGTGTGAATGAGTTGAAAATAGAAAAGGAACTAGGAAATGTTACTTTTCAGAAGGGTCTCGAAGGGGTAACCTGTGATAGAGGAATAGCCTGTCATATCTGAGAAACTCTCCATACCACTCTCTAACACAATACAATTGCTTCATGTTGCCACCATTATTTCAGAATTGGAGCTCTCCAAAACCTGGTCTATTTCCACATTTGGTATCTATAGCTATGCCAATGCTCCCTCTAACCTGATAGTTCTTCCTGGTGGCACTGGATGTGTTCCCAGGACCTTTGTGCCAGATAAGAAGGATGAAACAATGTCAATTTTATGAGATCAGTTTGTGGATAAGTGGGATGCTTGAAAACCTGGATACCTGAAACGTAATTGCTTTGTTTCCAGTTTTACTCTTAAGTAACAATTTGTTACACATCAAGGTATGGCATGGTTCACTATGCACAGAGATCACTTCCTGGTAAAGTTTATCATTCAAGTATGGAAAAAAGAATAATCAAAACTTATTTTTTCTTTTTCTTTTTCTTTTTCTTTTATTTATTTGACAGAGTTATAAAAAGTGAGAGAGACAGAGAGAAAGGTCTTCCTTCCATTGGTTCACTCCCCTAATGGCTGCTACCGCTGGCACTGCAGCGATCCGAAGCCAGGAGCCAGGTGCTTCTTCCTGGTCTCCCACGCAGGTGCAGAAACCCAAGCACTTGGGTACTTCCATGAGAGAAAAATGGCTGCGGCCATTGCAAACTCACGTGTGAGTGCGGGGAAAAAGCTGAAAAATTCGCTAAAGAAGAAGAAGGTGAAAATGATTGCCAAAGTCATAGCGTCAGAGCTGGAAGAGGAGGTGAAAGATGCTTCCGACAGTGGAGGATCTATAGGAAGCTGTGGATCAGAAAAGGATCATTTTTCTGATGATGAAGCAGCAGATGTTGACAATGAGGATGATGCTGAACCCTGTGACAAAGAAAATGAAAATGCTGGAGAATCATGTGCTGGAACTAATATGTGCTGGGCAGATGCCATGGCTAAAATCCTCAACAAGAAAACACCTAAAAGTAAACCCACCATTCTAGTCAAAAATAAAGAACTGGAAAAGGAAAAAGAAAAGTTAAAGCAAGAAAGACTTGAGAGAAGAAAACAGCTTGATAAGAGGCGGGAGTGGGAAATGATGTGCTGAGTAAAGCCAGATGTTGTCAAAGAAAAAGAAGCAGAGAGAAATCTTCAGAGAATTGCAACGAGGGGTGTGGTGCAATTATTTATGCTGTCCAAAAACATCAAAAGAATGTTGATGAAAAGGTTAAAGGGCCGGCACCGCGGCTCACTAGGCTAATCCTCCACCTTGCGGTGCCGGCACACCGGGTTCTAGTCCCGGTAGGGGCGCTGGATTCTGTCCCGGTTGCCCCTCTTCCAGGCCAGCTCTCTGCTGTGGCCAGGGAGTGCAGTGGAAGATGGCCCAAGTGCTTGGGCCCTGCACCCCATGGGAGACCAGGAGAAGTACCTGGCTCCTGCCTTCGGATCAGTGCAGTGCGCCGGCCGCGGCGGCCATTGGAGGGTGAACCAATGGCAAAGGAAGACCTTTCTCTCTGTCTCTCTCTCTCACTGTCCACTCTGCCTGTCAAAATAAATAAATAAATAAATAAATAAAAATAGAAAAGAGAAAAGGTTAAAGAAGCTGGAGGCTCTATTAGAAAGCGTGCTAAATTGATATCAACTGTTTCTAAGAAAGATTTCATCAGTGTTCTGAGAGGAATGGATGGAACTGCAAATGAGAAAAGTTCAACTGAGAACTCGAAAGGCAAACAGACTAAAGCGAAATAAGAAGAGGGCCCAGGTTGGACGATCCTACGTGATGATTTCATGATGGGAGCACCTATGAAAGACTGGGACAAGTTAAGTTGGGGCAGATAACAGCAGACCAGAATCTGCAAGTGACTCTGAAGTGTAAAATAATAGAGGCAACATAGTTTTCAGTTTATTTTAGCTACAAAGATACTCTATCCTCCGGCAGTTTGGGAATTATAATGATACCATTTGTAAGAAAGCCAAGACTTACTAGCTTTGATGTTCCCCCTTTACATGTAAACTTTGTTAAAATTGTATTTTCAAATTTTGCATAACTTTAGGCATTGTTCCTCAAGACATCTGCAACAAAAAATACATCCACTTGATCAGCAAGATCCACATCGTGCCAGTATGGTCAGATGTTTACAGATTGGTCATGTCTGTGCTGGGTTCTTTCAGTGTCACCACTGTTGCTAGACATGCAATGCCAATTCATAAGTAAAATGAACTCTTTGAAGTCAATATTTCTCTGCCTTCCAATTTAGACACTATTTGTTTGTAGCTTTTGGGAATGATGGATATTTTTGTCTGTTTTAGTTAGCTATTGAGAAACCTGTGCATAAAGTTAATATTTTTGATTTTGTGCGATGAATTTAATTTTGTCTGATAGATATTTAAAAATACTAGATCTCTACTTTTATATTTCCTTTTATATACTAAGTAATATAAATAAGTACTAACATTTACTTTTTAGAATTTTTTTTCATGAAAGATTTATTGAGATGGAAATTTTCATGGGTATCTTATGCAAGAGATTTGGTTTCTTAGGAAACATATTTGATATGTTCTAATTTCTCTCTTTTCATCTCCCAAAACATTTGAGTTAGTTTAAATTCTTTTTTCATGGACAACCTAAGCCATGAAATGATGGAGTTAGGTACCAGGTAATTTTGCATCATAATATTGCATCTGATTTGAGACTTCATTGCATATTGTTTCCTTAAAAGTTATTAAATTGGGTGACTTTTAGTATCAAGTTGTGAAATAAACAGAAGAGAAAAGTAAGACTGTTTAATATTATTCCAAAATTCCTGTGAAACTCAGCTCCAGATTACAAGTTTGTAAGGGAATTATTTATTAATGTGAGTTGTTCTTCTTTGACAATGATCCATCCCTTTCTCCATCATTTCCATAAGAAAAATAGTTCCCTCCTATCACTCGGTTGTACATACTTGCATCTATTATATATTGAAGGAATAATTTTCTCCCAAAACAATGTACTAAAGCATAGATGTTTCTATTTTTAAGCCCATTTAAGTGTTACCAGTATTATGTGGCTAACATTAAATTAGTCCATGGCCTGGTATTTGTTATCTTGAAGAAAGGTAGACACCCAAAATATAAAGTGGTTAAAACAGCAAAGCTCAAAATACATTTTTGTATTTGTCCCAACTTCTGAACTTCAGTATCTTATTAAATTTAGAACTGCCATCTTGTCACTTTAATATAAATAAATGTGAACAGGTATTCCTCAGTGTTAATACAGGAATGCTCAGTATCCTAATAGATAATATTTCAGTGTATCCTAACTCATAGATAATTTCGGGAAAATAATGTGTAAAACCTAAAAACTCGTTTTTCCACAGGACCAAATATTAAACTTTATATTTTGTTATTAATCAGTTCTTGGGTCATCATACAAAAAGTTTGCAAATTTTTTCCTGAATAAATAAAATAAATAAATAAATAAATAAAATTTTCAGTTTTATATGATTAAAAAAAAGATGGCCACTGAGGTGAAAAGTTCATGCCAAGATGGCCACTGACAGCAGAAACTGCCTGGCAACAGGTCGTGATTGGATGGCTTTGGAAACCACATGACAACAAAGCCTGACTGATGGCAGGCCATGATTGGATGGTTTCAGAAACTGTCTGACAACAAGAGCCTGACTGGCAATAGGCTGTGATTGGATGGCTTTGGAAACTGCCTGGCAACAGGCTGTGATTTGTTGCGGCATAGACCACCCCTTGACCGGATTGGCTGGTCTTGGCTATATAAGCTGTTGTACTAACTGATATAAGTGAGTCTGCAGGCTGCTCGCCTCAGGCCCGCTTTCACCCGACTCCCAGGGTCTGTGTGGTGACTCCTCTTGACCCCACCACACTCCTCCTCTCAGAAACAATCCACTGCAACATTGTTGAGAAATCAACTGCAACAACAGAGTACACACACTATATAAATGTAAAACCTGCAATTTTGCAATTGAATGGCTGAAGGAATAGCTGCAAGTGTCTAAACATGGGCTGGTACAAGGAAATGGAGATGCTAAGTGCTCTAATTTTATCATTATGCATGGGAAACTCACATGTATGTTGGAGTGTCATATTATATTCTGGACTTATGTGTAACTATGATGTGCTAATCAAGGAAAATTGTTACATGTTGAACACAATGAAAGTGTTACATAACCTAATTGATCATTAAACCTTGTATACATGAAATGAAGTATCACATTGTACCGCACAAAAATGTACAGCAAAATTGTACCACAATCTACTGTACTTGGGGAATATTTGACATTTTCCAAACCTATCAAGAAATGACCATTCAATAACAATGACATTGTAACAAATGCAAACTCTGAAATTCTAATAAATTGAGCTATAATATTCAAACAGTTTTGTACTGGCAAAAACCAGACACTTTAAATGGAAGGGGGAACAGAGTAAAGAGGTAAAAATCAATCTTTGTATTCACAGTCCATTAAGTTTTGACAGAGATGCCAATACCAAACAATGAAGATAGGCATGTCTCTGGAATAGTCATTAACAATTTGATATCCACATGCAAAGGAAAGATATTATAATTTTATCTTACACTACACCTAAACATATGCTCATTTGAATGACTGAGGTGTAAGACAAAAAACTTTAAAACCTAAAAGTAGCATCAAGTGAAATTTCCATACATTAGTCTTGGAAATGCTGTGTAAGAAAAGAATGAAACTGAGAATAAGTAAAGCAAAAATATTCAAGTGGAAAAACTTCCAAGTAAAAAGCTTTTAAAAAGGAGTTTTCCTCTCTTAGAAGCCCCCCTCCATGCTACTCTCGCTGGTGGTCTTTGATTCTAATAAATACTTTTAAATCTCCTTGCTGTCAACCTGGAAATTCTTCTATGTGAGACAAAGAACCGAGGTAACAATAATTTCTCTACCACAGTTTTCCCATAATATTATTTTTGTGCCGTGACTTGGATAACAACTCCAATGTGATGTGGATCCAACATCAGATTATCTCACAAGACTGGTGAGCATGCAGACTGCTGTTGCTTTTCTTTTGGACAGCCTTCCTCTCTTTCATAGTAACTTGCATTTTTCTCAAAACACTGGGTCCCTGTTAGCCAGTTAAAAGTGATTAGCATGGCTGCTGGTCTCAAGACTCAGGGATGAGCCATATCAGTCCCCTGGAGCTGGGACTCTATCCTAACGTCTTCCCTCCCTCTTGCATAGTTCAGCCCTTTGGGTGGAGTGGAAGAAGGCCCAGAGACAACTGATGGATTCTGGCTGCAGCTACACTCCAGAGGTTTTAGAAGGTCTCCTGGCTAGGCACCAGCCCCCTGACTGCTGAAATGGTGTTGGGCCTTGAAACACCTCCCTTGCCTCCTGCATGCATTGGCCCTTTGCGTGGGCCTGGAAGAAGGCCTTGAGGCAACTGATGGATTCTGGCTGGGGCTACACTCCAGCATTTTCAGAAGGTCTCGTGGCTAGGCACCAGGCTCCCACTGCCGGAAAGGTGTTGGGCCAACACAGTTTCCAGTGAGGAGCCTGTCCCCTGCCATTTTGGAGTCCTCATGAGCTAGAAAGCCAGAGACTCCACCCTTCATGCTTCTTGTCTCAGCTCTGGGAATGTTGGTCTGGCCCAACTCAGCTTCCTTTCACATGGATCAGCCCGACACATGGACTGGGAGAAAGGTTTGGAGTAACCTTGAAATTCAGGCCAGGGCCACTCTCTGGAGTTTTTCAAGGACTCCCTGACTGAACATCAGATACCAATGGCCCATTAGGGTGTCAGCTGAAAACTGCATTCTGTTCTTCCTTCCCAGAGATTAATCTGTCTGTGAGACTGGGTACAGCCTGCAGTGAGGCCTTGGGTTCCGGGCTCCATGCCTCAGGTGAGTTTTTCCTTTACCCCAGATCTCAACAGATCTCTGTCTCTCTGCTTCTCCAAATGCTTTCTGTACCTTGTCAAGTCTCCACAATTTCTACAAACTCAATTTCCTGGTCTTATTAGTGGGTATTTCCTAGATATTTTATTCATCGGTTCTGGGTTAAGTCTATCTTGTTTGCAGACAGGCAGTCTCTTGATCTAAACTCCCATTAGATGCAGTCCCTGGGTGGCATAGACAAGTCTCAGCATGTCTCTGGTATCCCCCACCTTGCTTATCCAGTCTGCTCTTTTGGGTCCCCATTGTCAGCTACTGCAGAGGAGTTTTACTGGGGAGAATTATATTCTCCTTCTCTGCTTCTTTGTGATTTCACCTGTGTAGTCAACAACACAGGTGGTAGCCAGGGCTGGCACTCTAGCTTACAGACACCTCTGCTAAGGCTCTTGACTTGAAAGATCGTTGTTGAAATCAGGCCTATTAGGCCAGACTCAAGAAGAGGCATAAAACTACTATTTTTCCCTATGTATGAAAACAAGCTACAGTATATATTTGACCAGGCAGAGGCCTAATATAGCACACTACCAGTAAGGGAACTGATCACTCCCAGTGTGTGCTATTCTGACAACTATATATCCTAGGCTTCGGTGTGGAAGGCTGAGCAAGAATGGGTGACACGTGTTAATCCCACCCTCACCTTCCTCCCTTTCCTGTGGGCTTCAGTGCATGTCTGGACACCACAGGTAGCAAGACAGCTTTAAGATGTCTCAAACTCAGGAGACATAAGGCCTGAAGCACGTGGGGTCAGCGCTGTGGCATAGCAGGTTGACACCCTGGCCTGAAGTGCCGGCATCTCATATGGCTGCCAGTTCTGGTCCCAGCTGCTCCTCTTCCAGTACAGCTCTCATTCCAACCAAGAGGCAAACTATCTACTTTTATTTCTTTGGCCCATGAGCATACAGAAAAATGCCTCATCATTTTCTACACCACTACCTTCCCTATTTACAAACTGGAGGATGGAGAAGTTAGCTTAAGTGAGTTACATAAAGTGCCAGCCCCTCTACTCTGACTCCCCACATCAGAACTCTGTCTCCTAACAGACCTCTTGCCTCTATTACCCTGCATATGCTTTGGTATGCATCAAATTCTTTTCCTAAAGTGTCAGAGTCCTTGGGTATATGCAGTGAGCCATCAGGGTTCTTCTGTTATTGCTTGTGACTGCTGATTTTAATCCCAGTGGAATTTTTTTATCAGGTGACAATTGCCCCCATTGTTTTAATATGGCCTGGGGGTTTCTGGGCAAGAATCTAGGCCCAATAACTTCAGATGCTGTTGAATGCATATGGGTTAATCCACATGATGACTTCTTGAGACCTGACTCCTAATCCCTGAGACTGATTTGAGTGACAGCCTCACTATTAGACATGCACAGTATTAGAGTATAAGGTTATTGTCTCTTTGCAGGGACTCCAGTTTCTTTCTACCCTGCCCTTTTGTGGGCTCTTACAGGAGCCTCCTTGTAGTAATTGCCCTCTTCTACAACCTATCAGATTCTCCTTAGGAATCTCTGGAGGGGTGTCCACCTGTGCTTAAACAATGCCCTCTCCCATTAAAACCTAACAATGGTGAGCAATCTCCAGTGGACATTTTGTCCCTGGCACATCAGTCCCTAGCCTACATTAACCCTTGAGACCCATCTCACAGTCCCAAATAGCTGACTGCTGACTAGGCATCAATGGCTTAAGGTATTTTTTCTTTGAGTAAAAGGAAAATTAGTTTCAAATTCAATTAGAATCTAAAATGATGTCTTTGATAAGTAGAATTTGATATAAATGTGACTTTGACTATAATATTATCCAGCAGTTCTGATGAACCATGTTGCTGTGGATTCGTTCTGAGAGAGGCACAGTGGGGGCAAGAGGTGTGGAGTCACAACACAGACACCAGCAGTCTGTTGAAAGCAGGCTAGAGGTGAGCAGCTCTCAGACTCATTTACTTTAGTTGGTGCAGCAGCTTATATAGCCGAGGCAGCCAATCCAGTCAAGGGGCAGTTTATGCCATAACCAATCACTGCCTCTGGCCAGGCAGGCTCTTTTGACATGTGGGTTCTGAAGCCATTTCCTGAGTAACTGACACTCGCTTGCCAGTGGCCATCTTGGCATGGCCTTCTCATTCCACCACAAACACATATTCATGTATCTAAAGGATATGAAATGTGTGCATGAAAGATATATGTGTTTTCCTCATTTTCATTTCAGCATTATACAAATGTTCCAAGTGTGGAATCGACCTATCAGCAGATAAGTGTATAACGGCAACCTGACATATATAAATACACATACACACACACACACACACACACACACACAATGGAATATTTTTTAATCTTAGCAATGAAGGAAATCCTATTAATTCTGACAACATGGATGAACTTGGAGGACATTCTGTTACATGAAATACACCAAGTGCAAGAAGAGAAATACCTCCTGTTCTCACTCATGTGTACATTTTTTCATTTCATGTGTATATTGTCCAATGTCAATCCCACAGAAATAAGAGTTTGGTGATTACCAACACTGGGAGGTGGGGAAGTCAGGAGATATTGATCACAAGGATCAAGATTGGTCAAGGCCAATGAGTTCAAGTGAACTATCAGACATTACGAGAAACACAGTTTTGAGAAACAGTTAATAACATGTTACTGAAAAGTGTTGATACAGTAGGCTGTAAGTGTTGTCAGTACAGGAAGTGATAAAGATGTGAGGTAAATCACATGGCAAATAATTGGACTGAACCAGTCTACAAGTGTACAAATATCAAATCACTCTTCTATAACCATAAATCCATGTAAAGCTATCCATTTTGAAATGAAAATATACCTGTAAGAAAAGTTTATTGAGATTGTTTTCTCATAAAGAGGGATGAGAAAATAGATATGACAACAGGAAATAAGTAATTGAAAAATAATATGTTTTCTTTCAGTTTTTATATTGAATCCATTGATGTGGAGAGCATGGTGCTTCCAGAATTTTGTATGGCAAAAGCCTCTGGCTGACGGATTGGTAGATATGGAAAATGAACTCCTACCCCTCTGTGGATCGTAGCCCACTTGCTTATAAATCATGAAGCCTGTTTTTCTAGCAGGATATTGCTATCCTATTAGACACAGTAATAAACAAACTTCCTGCACTGCACCTAGGGTCATCTATGACTGATGTGGTCATTTTGTTGCTGAACCATCACATGCAATGGTGCATTACTGAGTGTTTATTCCAATAGCAATTCTTTCTAAATCTGCCAAATCCCTCAAACCCATCTATTGGCACAACTGTATTTGTCCCCTTGTTCACATAGTGTAACATAGATGCTCTCCTAGGATACTGTGGATCCCAAGGGCTTGTCAGACCATGATGAAATAAAAAATGCCAGAGGGTTTGAGCAATCAAAAATGTGTTTTTCTGAAGTGTTTTTCCTCATAATTGAGAGTGACAGGTGCAAAGCCTCATGCAGGTGATCTTGAGTTAATGGGTGAGTTGAAAGGAAACAAAAAATACATCAAGCCAGAGCAGTTCTGATCAGAGGGACATTAAGAGCAAGGTCACAGCCATGTATCTTCCTTATAAATGTTTCCATTCTGCTTCTAGCTGCTGTTCCCTTGTCTAGATCATGAGACTGACACACATTTTGTACATGTTGAGGGCATACAGCAATGCTGGGAATTAGCTATGCCCTACAAAGAGATTAATTCTCTCTGCTGCATGATGAGCCTTTATAACTGGTCCATCCCCATGTTCTCCTCATCTCAGCTGAAACTGCAGGCTTTGGGTATGGCTTGGGAAGACATTGACATGTCATTGTCTCTGATTTTTTTCTTCCTACTCCTATACCCTTTACACACTTCACGGGTCATCACTGATAAAAGCTGCCGTACATACCTGAAGCCAAGTGTCTACAGAAATGGAGAGCTTGTGCTGGGTGTGTTTTTCCCCCTTTACTACATGGAAGTGGAAAGAGACATGACCCGGTTATCTTTTTTATTGAAGCCTGACTATAAAGTGGCTGCATCTTGGTAAGTTCAAGGATGTGTGTAAGTGTAAAGTGTGGTTATGCCTTCATGTGCAGCCATGATTGTGCCTGTGTATTTTCAATCCCTCTTGAGAATTCTGAAAAGTGTGGAAAGAGGAGGAGAAATGTAGATGATGCAGTGAATAAAGGCTGAAGTCCTCCACCTTCTTTCTCCATACACAACTTTTTATTTTCTATTTGTTTTCCAATCCTTTAGAGGCAGAAGAGAATAATCAGTATTTTTGTGCCTGCTGCATTGACAAGATATCTCTGATCAAGCATTGTGTTCTTATAATGAGTGAGAGTGTTGGAACCACAGTATCCCTACTGCTAGCACTCATGGAAGGGGTACATAGGAATCCTGAAACACAGAGAACCTTAGTTGAGTTCGATGTTAGGAACAAGGGGGCTCACTCTGTTGTCTCTGCTGACATAGCCATTGTTCAAATGTGCCTGAAACAGAAGCCATAGATGTCTGAGATCTACCACCCTATCAGACCCTGTCCCACCATTGATCAAAAATTGGGTCTTACTGGAGGTATTTGGGTCCTTGATCCTGAAAATGAGAAGAAAGGGAATCATCTTCCAAAAGTAGTTGCTGGCTGTCTCTGGGTTCCTACTGATTTATTTCTCCAAGAACAACAGCAAAACTGCATTCATTCTGGGCTTCACACCTGTGTAGCATGTGCTGCTGATAACTGGGTTACTGCAATTATGCTTGATGAATGGGTTGGCAGCAGACAATCTGTCTCTGCATACCTTATTGGTTACAACAGTAGAGTGTGATTCTCAAACGTTCAAGAAAACTACCTGCTCATGTGTCTGGGAACTGGGGGACAGTATACCATCTGTTTAAGCGTGTTGGTCTTTTCTTGTAAGTTTCTTTTGGAATTTGACACTTGTTACCACCAGGTTGCTTTACATGACAGGGTGAATGCTAATTTTTGAGGAATAATTGCAGTCTTGTAGTCATTCCTAACCTGTACCTTCACATTATCTGTCACTTCTTGATGTATCATTTTAAGTTTCCTCATCTCTTATTTTCTCTATTTACCAAAGTATAAAATAGAACATTTTATGTAAAACATTTCATTCATTTGAATCCTCTGGATATGTGGTAGCTACTGATTGTATTTGCTCAGAGATATGGAGACAAGATATGATGATCTGAAGATGAAGGGATCTCTAATGTCAGGTACTCTGTTTAGGGAAAGTAAGGCCTTATTCAGGAGCACAGGGTGAAAGCCTTCATATATACCACAAAATTAGACTACAAATTTTTTACTCTGCCTCCTGTCCTCCAGCCCAAGATTTATCTGGCCATCCTCATTCTATACAGAAGTGGGACAGTCACCATGTGTTTCTCACATCCTAGAATATTCTAAGCCTATACCTGGGCAAATCCTGATGTGTACTCAGACTCAATTCTTCCTCAAAGGGGCTTCCATACCTGACAGTATATCACAAAAACATTTTCCTATAACTTATGGATGTTATTGTTTCCATGCCTACTAAATCTCACTTTCTGTACATAACCCATGTTTGTTTACCCAGTTTTGGGTATTTAGGATGCTGCTAATGTTTCTGTGATGACAAGTAATAAAGTAATATACAAATGCTAATTTTTATTTAATAAAGTTTGCATACTTCTCACATAATTAGGGAAAATTCTAGGACCCTGGGATATGCTCTTTCATTGAGTTTTTGGTACTACTGACCAAATACTTGCTGATAAATCAGATTTCCATCTTCATATCCAAAAATATGTGAGATAAGAGTCATGTGACTGGGTTTTTGAAAAAAGATTTATTGATTAATTTATTTACTTATTTAGTTGAAAAACAGAATGACAGATGGAGAGATAGAGAGAGAGAAGTTTTATCCAGTGGCTCACTGCCCAAGTGGCCATAGTGGTAAGGGCAGGGTCAGGTTGAAGCCAGGAGCCTAGAACTCCAACCTGGTCCCCCACATAGGAGCCCAAGTACTGGGCCATCCTGAACTGTTTGTCCAGGTGCATTAGCAGGAAGCTGGATTGGAAGTGAAGCAGTCAAGACTCCAAGTACTTCAACATAGGATGCTGGTGTTGCAGGAAAACTAAAGTTCATTTGTAATTGGTTCAATTGTCTGTTTTTTGCACATCTACATTACGACCAGAAGGGACATTGAGGTTTTTCTGTAGCATGTGATGATTTTCTGGCTCTATCCTTTTTTAAATATTTATTTATTTGCTTGAAAGACAGAGTTACAGAGAGGAAGGGAGAGAGAGAGAGAGAGAGAGAGAGACACAGAGGGGGAGAGAGAGAGACAGAGGGAGAGAGAGAGAGAGAGATCTTCCATCCACTGGTTTACTCTTCAGATGGCTATAATGGCTGGAGCTGTGCTGATCCAAAGCCAGGAACCAGGAGCTTATTCCAGGTCTCCTACATGGGTGCAGGGGCCCAAGGACTTGGGCCATCTTCTACTGCTTTCCCAGGCCATAGCAGAGAGCTGGATCAGAAGATGAGCAGCCAGGACTCAAACTGGTGCCCATATTGGATGCCAGCACTACAGGCGGTGGCTTTACCTGTCATGCTACAGTGCCAGCCCCTGGCTCTATCCTCTTACGGTAATTCTCCTTTGTCTTAGTAATCTCAAAGCCAAATTTCCTGTACAAGTCAACTGACTCATTGTTGATCTGGACATAAAATGAAATGCTATCAAAAATGCCATCTTTTTAACAGATGCTTAAGTCATGATTTAACATTTTTTCTCTATTGCTCGCCTTTGGTGAAGTGTGAGACATCCTAGTATCATGATGAAAAGCCTCTTCTGATTCTGGGAATGATCTACCCTACAGCATATCGCATCTACAGCAATATCATTGAAATGGGCAAATTTTGATAGCTGTCCAACCTCCAGAAAATCCTTGTAGATCTTGTCATTGTAGCTGGATGAAAATATGACTTAGTTCATTCTCTCCAACCGTTTAATATTGTGTGGTGTAGGGACCAGCACTGTGATGCAGTGGGTTAAGCTGCTACCTGAAGTGCCAGCATCACATATGTGCACTGGTTCAAGACATGGCTGTTCCACCTCTGATCCAGTTCTCTGCTATTGTGCCTGGGGAGGCAGCAGAAGATGGTCCAAGTGTTTGGGCCCTTGCACCCATGTAGGAGACCCAGGATAATTGCTCCTGGATCCTGCCTTCCTCCTGGCCCAGCCTTGACTCTTGTGGCTTTTTGAGGAATGAAACAGCAAATGGAACATAGTGCACTCTCTTGCTTTCTCTCTCTGTAACTCTGTAGGTCAAACAAATAAATCCTTAAATAATAATAATAATAATAATAATAATAATAATGTGTGGTATCATATCTCCCAACTCTCTTGTCTTCTTTGTCTGCTGTGATTGTTGTTTCTGCTTCTACCAGTGCTATCATTACTGCTTCCCAGAGCTCTCAGCACCCTAGGATAAGGCCACTCAACCCCACAACCTGACTTAGTCACTTACAGAAGGGAGATGAGTCAGTGATGGAGACCCAGAGAACTGAGGAGGGCTGTAAGCCTCTAGAAGGGGTAGGAGGTGTGCTACCATGAGAGTACCTGCATGCCTCCACACATGCAATCAGGGCCCAGAGTTTCTTACTTTGTTACTTTATGGATGTTTTTCCCTTTGTGCTCAGAGAAGATACATGGTATGATTTCAATTTTTTTATATTTGCTGAACTTTGTATTATGGTCAAGCATATGGTTTGTCCTAGAGAATGTTCCATGCATTGATGAAAAGAATGTGATTCTGAAGCTATGAAATGAAATCTTCTGTAGATATCAGTTAGATCCACTTGTTCAATAGTGTAGATTAGCTCTATTGTTTCTTTGTTGATTTTTGTCCAGGTAATCTGTCCCTTGTTGAAAGTGGGGAGTTGAAGTTTTCCATTATCATTGTAGTGAGTCTATCTCCCTTTAGATCCATTAACATTTGTTTTGAATAGCTGGGTGCCTTAGCATTTGGTGCATAGCCATTTACTATAGCCACATCTTTCTGTTGAACTGATCCCTTAATCATTGCATAATGACTTTGTGAGTCTAAGAGTTACCTTGTTAAAATTTACTTTGTCTGATATTATTATAGCCATTGCTGCTTTTTAAATTGCCATCTTCATGGAATATCTTGTTTCTGTCTTTTAATTTTCAGTTTGTGTGTATGTGTGTTTTGTGATGTGTGTTTCTTGTAGGCAGCATAGATGGGTCATGTTTTTTAATCCATTTTGCCAGTCTGTTTAATTTAATTGGAGAATTTAGTATTTTTGCGTTCAAGATTACTACTCATAGGTAATTATTTCATATGGCTATTTTTGTAAATATCCCTCCCGGTCTTCACAGTATAACATTAAAGTATTATTTTGCTCCCTTTGGGGAGTCATATTTTCTTATTTGTTCACTCTTCTTGTACTTCTACATTTATTTTTGATGCGTCTGGGGAAACCTTCATTGGTAACTCCTCTGAGGGCTTTGTTTTTGTAAATGGACCTCTGTGGCTTAATGGAATTCCTGCTCCTTCAGTAGATACACAGTGTGTGAGCTGGGTGGGGTCTAGGTACTCTGGCTAGAATTTTTGGGTGAGACAAGAGTCCAGAGTGACATTCAAGTTGGGTATCATAGATATCCTCTGTCACCGGCAGGGAGAGGGTGTGATCGTGCTGCTGGTGTGTTCACAGCCTCAATCCTCTACATCAAGGTGAACCAACTGCTGAAAGTAGGCTAACTATGCCTGTGCACATGACCCATGCATGTACACAAATCACACAAAGGGTCTATGTACTCTGTAGTGTCATTGCTGACCCCTACAGGAGTTCCCTCCCAAGGACCCAGGAAATTCTGTGCTTCTGGAATCAGATAGAGTGATTGCCCATGGACTCAGTCACATTCCACACCCTTCTGAGTTTCCTAGCCTATGCAGAACTCACACAATAAAAGGATTCCTACAGTCGCAGGCTACAAGATTCCCATAGTCACAGCATTCAGGGGACCTTCTCTCTTCCCTGCAGTCTTCCCCATTTAGGAAGCAAGGCATCCAATTCTCAGAGCACGCCGCCCGCCCAACAGAAGTCAGTTGTTGCTCCACTTGGCAAGCTGAGTCTGGTGCTTTGGTGGGGGTCCAGGAGGGCAGAAACACACCCTCCATTCACGCTAATTGTGCACCCTATCCCCCACCAGCTCTCCAGCCCAGACTCAAAGTTAGGGCAGACCATAAAGTCCTTCCTCAGACAAAATTCATCAGTGGTCACAGCACATCTGCAGCATCCACCCACCTTGTTCTGGGAAGCAATCCTTTTACTGCTAATGTAGGGCTCCCTTCAGGATTTCCTCTAGGGACGGTCTGGAGGTTATGAATTCTCTCAACTTTTACTTATCTTGCAAAAGTCTTATTTCTGCTTCACTTTTAAAAGATAGTTTTGCCAGATGTAGTATTGAAAGATCTTTTCTTTCATGATCTTGAATATATCATTCCATTATTTTCACACCTGTAGGGTTTCTGATGAGAATTCTGCTGTTAGACTATTAGGTTTTCCTTGATACATAACTTGACATGTTGATCTGTCTTTGAGGATCTTGCACTAACCTTGAGTTTTGCCAAGACTTTAGACTTTTGTCTGAAATATGCCTTGTAGAAAGTCTATATTTGTTGACTCTGGATGGGGTCTTTTGAGCTTCCTATATTTGGTTGTTCACATTTCCTTCAAGACTTAGGAAGTTTTCAACAATTATTTCATTCAGTAGTTTCTTAATGTCCTTTTCCATCTATTCTCCTTCAGACATCACCATGATAGGAATATTTGTTCACCTAGTGAAATTACACATGTTCCTTAGGTTTCCTTGTTTAAGATACTTTCTTATAAGGAAGTACTTTTCTCTGAAGAGAGGAAAGAACTTCCACTTTGTATATGACCCTTTCTAAAAACTGACAGAATTTGTGGACTCAAAAGGCTTCCACAGCCTTGGCAGCTCACATCAAGAGCTTCAGGTGATCACTGACATCGTAAATAAGAGTGTCAGTTGTTAAATCAATAACAGGAGTCACTTGCTCCCCATGTCGGACATCTGTCCTTAATGAGGTGTACTATGAGAATCAGTGGTAAAACTTGTCTTCAAACTATGCTTTATACTTTGTGTGTCTGTGTGGGTGCAAATAGTTAAAATCTCTACTTAGTCTAAAGTTGGTCTTCCGAAGATAAAAATTAAAAATGAATCAATGGAAAACAGGATGGGAGAGGGAGTGGCAGATGGGATGGGAGTGGGTGTGAGAGGGCAGGAATGGGGGGAAGAAACACTATATCCCTAAATGCTATACATATGAAAATTTGTATTCATTAAATAAAAACTTTCAAAAAATAAAATAAAATCTACCCTCAAAAAAAGATAGCTTCTTTTTATTTTTGACTTTCTTATTTCAAATTCAAGTTCTCAGGATCAGAAATTCTTTCTTTGAATTAGCCTATTTTGTTGGTGAATTTCTCAATTGTCCTTTTTTTAAATTGTATGATAGAACCTTTTATCTCCAAAATTTCTTATTTACTCTTTTTAAAAAAATCTGTCTTTAAAGATTTATTTATTTACTTGAAAGTCAGAGTTACACACAGAGAGAAGGAGAGGCAGAGAGAGAGAGAGGTCTTCCATCCACTGGTTCACTCCCCAGATGGCCGCAATGGCTGGAGCTGTGCTGATCAGAAGCCAGGAGCTAGGAACTTCTTCCCAGTCTCCCACACAGCTGCGGGGGCCCAAGGACTTGGGCGATCTTCTCTTGCTTTCCCAGGCCATAGCAGAGAGCTGGATCAGAAGTGGAGCAGCTCGATACGAACCGCCGTCCATATGGGATGCTGGCACTGCAGGTGGCAGCTTTACCCACTATACCACGGTGCCAGTCCCTCTTATTGACTCTTTGTAATTATTTTTTCTCCATTTCATAGTTCTAATTCATATCATGCACAGTTTTTCTTGTTTCTCTGAGTTGACTATATTTGCTTTTATCTCATTAATATTCATTGGATTATTATTTTGAATTGTTTTTCAGGAAATCATAGATTTCTTTCACATTAGAATCTACTTTTGGAGAGCTATTGTGTTCTTTTGGAGGTTCCATGCTTCTTTGCCTCTTCACTTGCATCATGTACCTACGTGGACATCTGCACATGTAATTGAACAGTTTCTAATTTATGGAGTACCTTTCATGGGAAAACAGGGTTCCACTTGTGTAGTTTCTTTGATTTTATTTGTAGGTAACCCCAGAACTCTAACCTCCAAAGGATCTTTTCTGGTCTAATCAATATCAGTAATTCTCTGAGTCCCACAATGGTCCTGTCTCTTGCAGTTCATTGAGGTAGTGATCGTACTTTCTAATGGATGAGAGCTTCCAAAGATGTGTGTCTTCAGACCCCAGAGACTTGTATGTAATTTTCACTAAGGCTTGTGGTGACAGTAGCCACATTCCTAGTCTGTTATGCACTTGAAGGGCTGTCCTACTATGTCTCCAGACAAGCCTGAGTGATGCAGGTGCTTCTGGAACTGATAGTTGTGGACCTGCAACTTAGTGATGTGAATGGGAAGTAATACTGAGTAGTAACACTGGGACTTACAGCACCAAAATCCTCAGCCCTATCTCTTGTAAATATAAAAGGAGACGTTGCTCAGTTCCTAAAGAGTGAATACAGGTCATCATGGGGATTGACAGGTGTCAGTCTGGAACTCTGAAGTGTAGACAAGATTTCCCCTGACTCTGAAGATTACATAGAAATGACTTTGAGGATTGTAATGCTAACAGTCACAACCCTGGATCTGCAAGACAGGATAGGTATCTTATCCATGTAGCAAAGTAAAAACAGATTATGCTGGGACTGTGTACTGGCAGCATTGGTCTTGTAGCAGTGGAATGGAGATAGAGCCTTCATCAGACCCTGCAGGAAAAGCATAGGTGGCTCCAAGACTTATAGAGCCAACAGTAACAGTGAAAGAGCAGCAGGATGCTGTAGAGACCTAACCCATATAAAGCTATGTATCAAGGAAAATCCCATAGTCTAACAGCAGAATTCTCATTAGAAACTCTGCAGGTGATAAAAGAATGGAATGCTATATTCTAGATCTTGGAAGAAAATTTCTTATATTCTGAATTTCTGTTAAGATGAAATGAGGATCATGGTAATTGGAGAATTCCTCATTTTGTTAGGTTAAATTTATTATATGTTGTGGAAATAATAGTAACGAATACTGGTAATGCAACATAAATCAGGGCTTTAGTAGAATATGAAAAATAATCCTACAAATTTCACTTTGAAGCTGATAATTCCTACAGATTTTCTATCATATTTGTGCAGGATCGAAAGTTTAACACTTAGCATGCTTCTACTAGGGAAATAAAGAATTATGTTCATCTTCTTCTGGTTGACAGCAAGAGCTACAAATAGCATAGAGGAGAATAAAAACTTTTCCTACAAAAAGAAAAATCATCACAATAAGATAAAACTACTAATGGTCTTAATTTATCCTTCAACTAAATTAAATTAAACACTGGGTAGTTCTCAATAGTCTAACTTTTGCTCTGGATATACTTAGGGTATAACAAGATTGCAATAGGAACTAAAAATCTTTCTGGTTCAAGCAGTTATATAAAGGCAAAATTTCTTTAATCAAAAGTAGAAAAATTCAAGTTCTATATGTAGAAATAACATACACAAGATTTGTTACAATAGAAAAACTAATTTTTCTTAAATAAAAAACTCCGTCATTTGGGAACTATATAAAAATATTTCATGAAAATTTAATACAAATTTCATCACACATTATTATTAATCCCATCAAAACATAACAATCAATGCAGATGAAATAAAGTATGATTGGATAAATATGTATAGCATCACAAAAATTTATTAAGAAGTTTTAATAAATTCAAATTATAGATGAATATAAAAAATTAGAAGATACTCAGACCAATTATAAGGGGAAAAAAAAAACAAAAGAATCATTCTGAGAATGATAGGATGTCCATTCTCTTGGAGACATAGAGTGTGATTGCTCTTATTAAATTCCTTTTTTTTTTTTTTACAGGCAGAGTTAGTGAGAGAGAGAGAGACAGAGAAAGGTCTTCCTTCCATTGGTTCATCCCCAGATGGCCGCTACAGCTGGTGTGCTGTGCTGATCCAAATCCAGGAGCCAGGTGCTTCCTCCTGGTCTCCCATGCAGGTGCAGGGCCCAAGCATTTGGGCCATCCTCCACTGCCTTCCCGGGTCACAGCAGAGAACTGGACTGGAAGAGGAGCAACTGGGCAGAATCTGGTACCCTAACTGGGACTAGAACCCGGGGTACCGGCACCACAGGTGGAGGATTAGCCAAGTGAGCCGTGGCACCGGCCACTCTTATTAAATTCTAGGAGCTCATGATTTTGGTGAAGATACCTAGAAAAATTCAGAGAACTTTCAAGCATAAAATGTGAGTTGATGAGGATAATTCAGCACAGAGAAAAAATTATAAACTAAGTGAATGTCATGAGTTCTCTAACAATGAATTAGAAGTCCTGAATCAAATGCTTATTTCCAAGGTAAATGTAATTTAGCAAATCTGCATTCCCCAGGAGTTGATATAATACCATATAAAATTTTAGGTTGTCACCCTGAAAAATGACTCTGTATGGTTAGAGAGGATACCACTTCCCAGTGTTTGAACAACTAGTAACGTAGATATCATTTAAACTATTCCAAGAACAAAAAGAAAATAAAAAATTATTTCACCTTAGTTTCTGTCTTTAAGGAGAGATGGGTTCCCATACTTTGATCAATAAAGATTTTTTTAAAGAGTTAATGAAGATGAGTGTATGCATGACACACTTTCACAGGAATCAAAATGCCATTTCAAGATCTTCCAGAGATCTTGGAACCTAAGTCCTGCCATTTCGATGTGCCAGGGCTGGAGGACCACTGAATGGAAGCCTGAGTATGCCCATTGCAACTTCAGGGCTTGGTTGGGGGTCTTCCCTGAAGTCCATGATCTGACCCTTCTCTGTAATGCTGCCCCTCTACCTAGGTGGTTGTGGAAGAACTAGCAGTATGTGCTGACCTTTCACTTTGCCATCCAGGAGATCAATAAAGACAGCCACCTACTCCCCAATTTGTCTTTGGGCTTCCAGTTCTACAATGCCTTTCCCAGTGACCAGTTCACCTTGTGGAGCACTCTGAGTTGGCTTTCTGGAGACTATATACTTCTCCCTAATTACACTGGCCAGACACAAGAAAAATCAGTTGCAATTATTGCTGGAAGTACAGAGCATGTTCTGCTGAAATTGGAACGCTGTTGGAGCTCTACAAAATCCCACAGGTAAATGTGCTGTGAATTCTGTAGAGAAATACTTGAATCTCCCTCATTACCATTTTCTCACCTCTGATGAATGGGAAATGTGGAAGCCAACTGTACACATCCCACCATGGTTTAAAACAGATACCCAGGAATCTCCAGCATTGTGAAATTATTAACAGATGAAAGGAGAGTAAGAAAGGGAATGAGGGATGGATATGGAGATCCTTCACTCAGATTACTTTCTAGTGCCAATACATCCATCGAGGAATATTGACTGTAGAACACTCGGAGCTCTGTGCCTCAAAGGAGCTATCCGTATCAAAGGGGAATATTCTATCATAGGATAGGGCTATCTACAGAGGTATGCACAAGCAAAAGATTGTTAGGTGTGGAGACACAAAGACCTAGCTATCTGGTTCCCTTAAATACAACATTGAAGTTGTTCATCAACAGTCAGGGCAAGGGCTGATCAAGTCACTGTTTCTCATAGTGTCCATTTCACTTCAACAGGTTTCCTTTTTGGTGCTCGGTTAGTTGTCAATGATCAGGGAGAACATAGGATATTTGTCCCTTTGGGACTGGCTTATTTCACTCAGCATAATATTTTCCAGATTCCTCCATTTTGTTGCAAATGACCGGATTTCATTTTTTTTTACTGGTGTATAGTATTCTGTAGAGTACATATCCCATAATTTCTTTATCCAGTCTACTGTTGCTGGGCATTTAGGTTGATTCCAGGTCTTAGCTATTGTGAATTGAGCTGCAATAAACATTAAGGTGGCCGGCGCCATGGCTCACTAGGCTAATCCTCTGCCTAGCGTGCCAGCACACCAGGTTCTAGTCCTGGTCGGGGCGCTGGATTCTGTCCCGGTTGCCCCTCTTCCAGGCCAGCTCTCTGCTGTGGCCAGGGAGTGAAGTGGAGGATGGCCCAAGTACTTGGGCCCTGCACCCCATGGAAGACCAGGATAAGTATCTGGCTCCTGCCATCGGATCAGCGCGGTGCACCAGCCACAGAGCGCCGGCTGCGGAGGCCATTGGAGGGTGAAGCAACAGCAAAGGAAGACCTTTCTCTCTGTCTCTCTCTCTTACTGTCCACTCTGCCTGTCAAAAAAAAAAAATTAAGGTGCAGACCGCTTTTTTGTTTGCCAATTTAATTTCCTTTGGGTAAATTCCAAGGAGTGGGATGGCTGGGTTGAATGGTAGGGTTATATTCAGGTTTCTGAGGAATCTCCAGACTGACTTCCATAGTGGCTTTACCAGTTTACATTTCCACCAACAGTGGATTAGTGTTCCTTTTCCCCACATCCTCGCCAGCATCTGTTGTTGGTGGATTTCTGAATGTGAGCCATTCTCATAGCCTTGGCAACTCATGACAAGAGCCTAGGGTGATTACTGATACCATAAATAAGAGTGTCAATTTGTTAAGTCAACAACAGGAGTCACTGTGCACTTACTCCTCATGTAGGATCTCTGTCCTTAATGTGCTGTACATTGTGATTTAATGCTATAACTAGTACTCAAACAGTATTTTTCACTTTGTGTTTCTATGTGGGTGCAAACTGTTGAAATCTTTACTTAATATATACTAAACTGATCTTCTGTATATAAAGAGAATTGAAAATGAATCTTGATGTGAGGGGAAGGGGAGAGGGAGCAGGAAAGGGGAGGGTGGCGGGTGGGAGGGACGTTATGGGGGGGAAGCCATTGTAATCCATAAGCTGTACTTTGGAAATTTATATTCATTAAATAAAAGTTAAAAAAAATAAAATGTTGAGACCAACAAGGAAAAAAAAATACAACATTGAAAATCAGATCTCCCCAAAGATACTAAGGAGTGATTGAGGTTAAGTAGTTAGAGTAGTGTTCATTGACTGTCTACCCAATTCTGACTTACTATCTACCAATGCAGATTTCTTCACAGGTCTAACAGTAAATGCTTCATTTACAACTCCTCATATCACAAATTGTTTTTGTTTGAGAAGCAGAAAGACAAGGGCAGCCAGAAACATTGCAATAACTAGTTTACTCAACAAATACCATGATGCTTGTTTAGCTGGCTATCACAGAATCTGGAATCCAGGAAATTAATCCAGGTCTCCCATATGGGTATAAGTAACTTAATTAAATCAAGCCACCACTACTGCCTTCCAACGTCCATATTACTGCCAAACACAGATCACAGCGGCATAGGAAAATGTGGGGCTTGACAACTATTTTACCAAAAATCAAAGATGGAAATTTATTGTGTTCTTCATAACAAATTATGTTATTGTGTAAAACTAAGTTAACTCCAAAGGATTAAGAGAATAACGCACTAAAGATTTATTTCTCTGTTGGAGTTTACATCTCATACTGGTTGCTGGGGGAGTAGGCTCTGGTCCACAAGTCTCACAGGGTGATAATACAGAAAAGACAACTATCTTAGTGATACTGCACCCAAAGTAAATGCATTTCCACTGCAGGACATTAAGAACACATAAGGATCTCATGCATTTTTAATATTATGAATGATGAATTCATTTCTTCTGAAAGTGGTTGACTTTGGGAATGTTTTTTCTGTGTGTAGAATGAGAGAACTGCATTATCTCCACAGCAGTCTCCTTGTACCCAATAATATTCTGCTCACATACTTCTCTTTAACAAATATCTTTCACCCTCCCCAACAGAGATAATTCCATATGCCACTGAAATTATAGTTATGATAATTATATTTTTGCTTTCAGCTAACATATGGCCCCTTTGATCCCATGCTAAATGACAAAGACCAGTTTCCATCTCTCTATCAGATGGCTATCAATGATAGTTCTCTAGTTTATGGAATGATCTCCTTGTTGCTGTATTTTGGCTGGACCTGGGTGGCACTCTTTGTATCTGATGATATGAAAGGAGAGTGGTTCCTTCAAGATCTCAAAGCAGAGATGGTTAAAAAAGGTCTCTGTGTGGCCTTCGAAGTGAAACTCCCTGCCACTAAGAGAATGTTTGCATCAACTGATATCAGTTTCTTGACTAGGCTCAGAAGTTCATCTGCAAATGTCCATATACTATATGGAGAAGTAAGTAGCCTCATCAATGTGGACATTGCAGGACCATACTTTTTAACCACAGGAAAGGTGTGGGTCATGGCAGCAAAGTGGGATATTGTTGTACATGAGACATACCATATGCTACATTCTTTGCACGGAGGCTTCTCATTTTCTCCCCACGAGGGAGAAATCCCTGGCTTCAAACATTTCCTAAAGACAGTGAACCCTTCCCAGTACCCAGAAGACTTCTACCTCAGTAAACTGTGGCTCCACATTTTTGGCTGTTCACCTGCTGGGTCACTTTGTGGAAAAATTGGAGTGTGCCCACCAAATGCTTCCACTGAGTTTTTCCCTGGAGACATTGACATGATGACCATATCTGACTCCAGTTATTTGGTCTACAATGCAGTGTATGCAGTTGCCCATGTCCTCCATAACATACTTTTGGAGAAAGCAGAAGCAGGATCGCCAGGAGATATAGCCCAGCCTATGCTTCTTCCCTGGCAGGTAAATATACCCCCAGAACAGGACATGTATTGAGCACCTGATGGCATCTGATTGCTTTTATGTCAAGATCATTAAGATCCAGAATAATAGAAAATGTTTTTTCACATCCCTCTAATTATTTATATCACTGTAATTATTATTTGTATTTGAAGAATTCTGAAGATAGACTAGGAATTCAAATTCTGCAGCGACATCACAATGTTTTTTAAAGATTTATGTTTTATTTATTTCAAATATTTACAGAGAGAAGAGGAAGGACAGAAGAAGAGGGGAGAGAGAGAAAGAGAATCTTCCATCTGTTGATTCACTCCCCAAATGGCCCCAGTGGCTGGGGCGATGCCAGGCCAAAGCCAGGAACTGGTGCTTCTTCTGGGTCTTCAATATGGTTTAAGGGACCCAAGCACTAGCGCCACCTTCTGTTGCTTTCCCAGGCACATTAACAGGGCATTGGATCAGAACTGGAGCAGCCAGGTCTCAAACTGGTGTGAATACGGGATGCCAGCATCACAGGTGGAAGCTTAATCTGCTATGCCACAATGGCGGCCTATAACAATATTTTCTATTGGAGGATGATATGCTGTAAAATATTCTAATACAACTAGTAACAAAGCATAAAAGAAAAACTTGATCAAAACTATTATTTTCTTTGGAATGCATGCAAAACCAGAAAATATGGCCTGTGGACCATATCTCACACCAACTATTTCATATATATATATATATATGAATATGTATGTGTATATACATACATACATACATACATACATAACACTGTGTACTATTCCCTCTATGAGAAATTTTGGGGGGAAAATATAAATGGATTCCAGATAATACCTATATTTATTTTGAGAAATCAAGTGTTATTAGGCATGACTACTTTTAGAAAATCTGCAACCATCAGGGATCAAAGACTGCCACCCTATTGTTAACTATGAGAACACTGAGGATATACCTAAGCACAAAGTATGCCCCTTGGGTTACAGATTAATTTGTCTGGATTGTAGGCCTGTATATTTGAATCCATTACCCATTTATAAAATATATTTAGAATTTCCTGCCTACACATAGAAGGGAAAAATAAATTTATCAAATTTGTTGAACCAATCAAATAAATTTAAAGCCTGTATAAAGGAAAATACACATATGTAAAAATTCATATCATGAAGAGCACTTCTCCATATAATTTCTATGCTCACATATAATAATCATCTTTGATATACCATTTGTACTTTGCTAGTGATGTCACTTAGAAAAGTAAGTGACTGCAGCTGGCTCTGTGGCACAGCAGGGTAAAGCCCTTGCCTGAAGCACCAGCATCCCATGTGGGCACCGGTTCTAGTCCCGGCTGCTCCTCTTCCCATCCAGCTCTCTGCTATGGCCTGGGAAAGCAGTGAAGAGGGCCCAATTCCGTGGGCCTCTGCATCTGCACAGGAGACCTGGAAGAAGCTCCTGGCTCCTTGCTTCAGATCAGTATAGCTCTGGCCATTGTGGCTTATTGGGGAGTGAACCAGCAGATGGATGACTGATCTCTCTATCTCTACCTCTCCTTCTCTCTCTGTGTAACTCTGACTTTCAAGTAAATAAATAAATCTTAAAAAAAAGTAAGTGACTTTGTCAAGTGGTCTTTCAAAGATAAAGTATAGATTATTTGGATTTGTCTAATTTAATGAAGATATAATAATAGATGTTTAAAGAATAAGACATTAATTTTATCCCACAGCATGTGTCATGAGACTCAGAAGGTAAAGGAAAACACACATTAATAATATCCTAACTATCACCAACAGATTTTGAAATTTTGTTTTTGTTTATACAATGTACTATCTAACATCAAAAGATATGCCTATTTTCTACATAAAACAATCTATGGGTAGAGGGAGAAAGAAAAATACCCTGTTCATCATATTCAAACTAAATATTATAATATATGGACATATAAATCATAGAATTGTATAAGTTTGGACCTACCTAAACTATCAGCAATATCCAATTTTTAGAAAATATTTATTATAAAAATCTTTGCATGGATTTCTAATTAACCTAACTGAAAGACATTATTATTTAATTCAATTATATTAAATTATAAATAGTATACACATATGCCTATACCTGTTTATCCACCACCACCGTGAAGATATTTAACATATAACTCCATGCGGTGCCCATATGGAAGTGCTAGGGTTAGTTTCCACAGTCTCAACCAAAATTCCATGAAGAAGCTTGCAAAAGATCCCATATCTTAGTCACCCTCTAGGACACATCCTACAATTTTTCTGACTGGAATAAATACTCCCTATTGGGTTTTTTGAAGTAAAAATCATCTACAAATTGAACCTATGTGATGCTGACAACCCAAACAAAACCCACACCTCTATAAAAATCTAAAAGCTGTTAGGGAGGAGGAAAATGATTATTTAGTACATTTGCACTCCCTGACACTCCTTTGAATTCTCTCCCTCTTTCCAATTATGTTTGTCCTTCAGCTTCATCCATTTTTTTAAAAAATAAAATTTACTAACAGTGCTGGGGATGACATATCCTTCCATGAAACAAGAGACCGTATGGCACAGTATGATGTCCAGAACATTGGAAATTTTCCTGGTGGTCTTCAGTTGTTGGTAAAAATCGGAGAGTTTTCCTCCAAGAGTCCACATGACCAAGTCTTGGTCATCAGTGAAGAGATGATAGAATGGCCTCTTGCATTCAAAGAGGTAAGATTCTGTATCAATGTTGAGCACATACCGGATGATCTGATAGATTACTGAGACAAGATTAAGTGTGACGCTTTTAAATTCCCATTTCATATCTCAGCTTCAAAATATATGGTATTATACATATTCTGAGATAACATGTATAGAAAGTGTAATTATGTATATGCTACTGGTTTATTTTTTTTGGTTGGATCATATTTATTCATACAGCAACTGAGCAAAAAGAATACACAAAATTAATGAGTAGAGATCAAAATATATACCTACAGATATTAAGTATGTTCTACTTACATTCTGAAATCCTTAATCACATATGATGCAGGTACTCATTATTTTAATATACTATGAACACAATTGAATTATGAATTGACATTATTTACCTCTTTGTATATATTATTCCAATTTTCATTTTTAATTGTGCATGTCATTCAGTCTTCAATATATGTTGTACATAAATCTCAAAGCTTTGAGCATGATTTCTGTCATTTTTTCACAACTGGACTATACCAGGCAATATTTTGTGTGATTTATATAACATCATTGTTTGCATCCCAAATGAGTTAGTAGTTTCCAGAATCTGTGCTCTCTCTAAACTTAGAAGCCCAGAAGTAAAACACAATCCATAATTTACAACACAATCTCAATTTTGTTTTGAGTACAGTCAAAAGTGTGCCTACATGTGATCCTTATGATCCTTTTATGGGCAATATAAAATCTTCTATACAAACACAAGTGAGAACATGATGAAAATACACTCAGACATTCAAGTTCTCTTAATCGTTACAACATAAAAATCTTCACTGAAAATATTTTGAATGAAATGCTTCAATAAGAGGGGATAAATACTCAGAATGAGGGTGGACATCTATGAAATTAATGTAATCAGGCACCTTCATAATATTTGGCAAAATGTTGATAAAGTAGGAAACTCGATCATAGAAACCTGGATTATATGATATCAGCACAATATGGGTTGTGAGGAGATGTTCTGGCAACCTAAAATTGCAGGTCAAGTTTCTGTTGTGAGGGGGGAAATATTGACATCCTGTCAAAGTAACAGATGGTGTGCAAAATCATGACAAATGCTTCTCTTTTCTCCCCAGACTCCCAAATCTGTGTGTAGCCAGAGCTGTGTTCCTGGATTCAGAAAAGTGCCACAGGAAGGAAAACCTCTCTGCTGTTATACATGTGTTTTTGTTCAGAGAGAGACATTTCTAATCATACAGGTAGAAAATACATAACTTCCCCATTGAAAACTCCACTGTCTTTACTGTTAAAAAAAAATAAAAAGGAAGCCAAGGATATGTTCAGTAGGATCATAGAGTATTAACAATTTTATAATAACCACATCCCACATTACAGTATCTGAGTTTGGTTCCTGGCCCCTGTTCCTGACCAGCTTCTGAATAATGTAAACCCTAGGAGGCAATGATGATGGCTCAAGGAATTGAGTCCCTGTCACCCAAGAGGAAAACTTGTATTAATTCATTGGTTCTTGACTTTGGTTCATACCAATCCTAGCAATTTGTGTTATTGAGGAGTAAATCAGCACATGGTAGACCTCTGTGTGTGTCTGTCTCTTTATTGACCTTTTTCTGGATGTGTCTCTGCACCTGTCACAGTAAGTAACAGAGCTTATAATTTTTTTTAAATAAAATGAAGTGTCAATGTGTAAAACAAACATCAGATTACCATCATGGTTAGAGAGAAATGTCATTTTATATTAAAGGACTATCCTTAAAATTTTGGATCCTGAATTAATTCCCATTTTATGTATCAATTTATAGGAAGTATAAATGTTTATATATATTATAAAATATATGTTACATATGATTATGTTCTGTTCCTTCTGTCTTATTCAGCATTATTTCATGGTTGACATCATACTTTAATTGAGATTTCTTTCCAGAATGTTAGAATCAATTGATCATGCAGTATCCCTCTATGTGGACACTGTCTTATCTAAAATAGTTTATTATAAATCATCACTGTTTAATTATTTTGACATGGTATAATATACATATAGTTCTATAAAGTTTCATTCTGTAAATTGACAGGATTTTTTTCTTGCTTTTTTAAGAATTGATTTTTCTGATTCTACAAGGGAGAGATGTTTGTATGGGCATGAAATTCCCATAGATGATAAAACCATTTTAAGTGAATAAGCTACTGGCAATTAAGTACTAACACATTCCCATTGTATAAATTATGTTCACAAATTTGTGCAATCATCATGTCTAGGGAGGCCCAAAGGGTTCCATCACCCATCATTAAACTCCTTCATTAAGCAGTCCCTTGCAAGTCCTTAAGACTGCAGTTCATGAAAATATCCATCTCCTTCAATTTCTATGTAACTACTTTTTCTGTATATTTCTTAGAACTGGAATCAGATACCTTTGTAGTCTAACTTCTTTCATGTGGTACTTAGCTTTTTATTCATTCAGATTATAGCTGTTATTCCTCCTTCTTTTTGTAACTGTATATTACATCTTATGGATTTGGTATATTCAATTTATGCAGCAATACAGTGATGGACATCTGTTGCAAGCATGTTGTTCTGAATGTTTATGTGTAGATGTGTGTTTGAGTAGAAATCTCCAGATCTTTGGAGTTTACAAGGATACTTCAGATTGTCTTAGGGATAAGCAGTTACTATGTACATTTATTGTGGTGAAAAAAATTAAAGTCAATATTCTGCATCTTCATGTACAGAAAAAGGAGTAGATAACATCCCTACATACAAAGGAGAGAGTCAATGCATGTCTTTCTTATCACACACATGCAACACTAATGCTCTTATGCCTGGTGGTCTCTCACTCCAAACTTTGAACCAAAAAAAGCATGGTTCCTAGAACCTATCCAAAGAAACCCTTTTGATATTCATGGCTGAAGACACTGTATGGAGTGAAGCTGAAATAGTCATGTTAGCTTAACTAGAGAAGTAGGGTTACCATTACCTGGGTTACAGTCATCCCTTCACCCAACCTTTGGAATCAGAGACAAAATCCTCTCTAATGCAAATGCTGAACCTGTTGTCAAGATGCACAAAGCACAGCTGTGTCCCTCCTCTCATTCTTTATCTTCTGCTCCCCAGTTACCCTGTAGCCCCCAGAAATCAAATAGAACTACACTTTCAAAATTCTTCAAGGAAATTTAGTAAATTTCACATTCATCCACACCCATGTTAGTTCATATTTGAACCTAGTGAAACTCTCTGTTCTCACTTCTGTTGCATGAAACTACCACTCCATCAAATTCTTATCCTTCGTGTGTTTACTGAATATGTACTTGGTTATGAGCAGTTGATGAGTCTTGTGTAATTTAGGCCTACTTTTTGATAAAGGCAATATCAAGGTTTCAACAGTGAAGAGTAGTAACCACCAAGGGCATAATCACTTTGGGAGTGTTGACAAATTCACTTACTGTTCTAAGTCTTCACACTAACAAAGCACAAATAGTATATAGTATATTAAATAGCATTATTGTAAGTAAACATGAATATTACATAGTAAGTAAATTATCTGATGCTAATTTTAATATACATAATTGTTTTGGGGAAACATTTCATTTATTTTATTTGTTCATCTAATTTGATTAATGAATGTGTTCACTGTACATGGAAGCAGGGTTTCCTAAATACTCCATATGTGTTTGTGTGTGTGTGTGTATTTAGATAATCCAAGCTTACAATACGTGTGATTCAATTTATAACCCAAGTGGTACATCCTGTGTTATGTGTAGCCTCAGTGGTCTCATTTAAAAATGGAACCAAAGTTCCTGCTCCCTGACTGCTGCAGATCTTCTAGTAGTATTTATTTCTAACATTTCACTTCCTGAAATCATTTTAGGATATGTAGAAATCATTTCTGTTTTCCAGAATTGGTGGCAGCATGTGAATGTCTCATCTAAAACAACATCCCAGTTTGCTTCCCCATGGTTAAATGACATTCTTCTACAAGTTCCACATTGACAAAACTCCTTACATCGTCGTATAGTACATACAGATTTTCAGAAGAAACTCTGATCCAGGCCAGGAAAGTGATCAGTTGAGTCAGACCTTCTCTTAGCATCAGTAAGCTTTGCTGCAAAGACCATACAGACATCTTTCTCTTCAGACTCTGTTTTGATTTCCTTAAAGGAGTACTTTCATATCATACCATTAGACACAAAGAGGGATACAAATGCTGGGGGAAATGCAGCAATAAGGAAACAATTCAATGATCCAGAGAGCTGTCACTGGTGGCAATCTGACAGGTGATGGAAACTTGTCTTTGTCACTTAACATGAGATGAGAAGGACCATATATTAACTGAAAGTAGAGGGAGCAATTATGAGATGGCTTTTGTGAGACATGACTTCTCGCTATTGGGGAGTGTGTAAAAACATTCTCCACAAAGGTAGCCTCTCAAGAGAACTATATTGAGTAAACAGAAAAACTCAGGTAGAGATGTCCAATTTCAGTCATTTGGGGCACAGAAAAGCTATGATTGCATGGCCTTTAGGAACAGAAGTTATGATTCCCATTCACAGCATGAAAGAAAATGTGTAAGATAACTATATGCTCTTCCTGTCCTAAAGTGAAAACTGAGCTAAACATGAACTTTTAGGAAGCATCATCAAGATATTGATCTTTCCCTCAACCTCATACATTATGATAATGGAACATAGACCCCCTTCTAGAAGCCACTAGTTGATGTTACTGATGAGAGATATAAATATTGACTGTATTTATCTCTTGCTGAAGTTTATATATTACCATAGCACAAGTTAAATTTCTTTGATGAATAAAACCATCTAGCCTCACTAAGTTTTGCTAATATTACTTTTAAAACCCATAATCCTCCTATGCTACTGTGACCTGTATTTGGCATTAATGTGTCATAATTCTTCAGTGTTTGACATGAGTTTCTACTGAAGTTTTGAAATGTTGCCGGCGCTGTGGATCAATAGGCTAATCCTCCGCCTTGCGGCACCGGCACACCGGGTTCTAGTCCCGGTGAGGGCACCAGATTCTGTCCCGGTTGCCCCTCTTCCAGGCCAGCTCTGTGCTGTGGCCTGGGAGTGCAGTGGAGGATGGCCCAAGTGCTTGGGCCCTGCACCCGCATGGGAGACCAGGAGAAGCACCTGGCTCCTGCCTTCAGATCAGCGTGGTGCACCGGCCGCAGCGCGCCAGCCGCGGCCATTGGAGGGTGAACCAACAGCAAAAGGAAGACCTTTCTCTCTCTGTCTCTCTCTCTCACTGTCCACTCTGTCAAAAAAAAATGCTAATGCAGACTGGGAGGCAAGACAATTCCCTGAAAGAAACACAACAATGCATTAATATTGAATTGTGAAGAAAATAAAATTGATAAAATGGCTGAAAAGGGTTTAGAAAAATGATAGCAAAAGTCAGGGTACAGGGGCTGGCCTATATTGTTGTGGGTAAAGCATCCATCTTTGGCACCAGCATCCCAAATAGTCACCAATTCAAGTCCTGGCTACTCTACCTCCAATCCAGCTCCCTGCTAATGCTACTAAGAAATCAGCAAAGGATGGCCCAAGTGCTTGGGAACTCAAATCCATGCAGTAGACCCTGAAGAAGTTCCTGGTTCCTGGCTTTGGATAAGCACAGCTCTGGCCATTGAAGCCATTTGGGGAGTGAACCACCAGTTAGAATCTCTCTCTCTCTCTCTCTCTCTCCCCTCCAAATAAACAAGTAAAACTTTAAAAAGATAAGCAGTTAATTTAAGCTAGGAAACCTACACATTATAAGGATAAGAAATTCAACAGAGATAGAAGAATTGAAAAATAACCACACAGAAATATTAGAAGTGAAGCATACAGTAAGTTAAAATAAATCAGAAAACCTTAAAACAGAATAAATGAATCAGGAAAAAATGACATCTGATATAGAACTTCAGGGCTGTTGAACTATTTCAATAAGACCTACAAAAGAAGAAAAATTAGAATTAAAATTGGATTAGTGATCTATGGGATACCATCAAATGACCAACTATACAAGTCCTAGGAAGGCAAAAAGGAATAGAAAAAAAATTATCTATGAAACCAATGCAATGAAATGATACCAGAGATTTCCCCCACTTTGGAGAAATATATGGACATCAAAATATTAGAAGCAAATAGAACCTTATATATGCATGATCAGAAAAGTTCCTCACCATTGTAGTCAAATGTTCAAAAATAAAACATTAAGAGACTATAATATTTTCTTAAAGAAACAAAAGCTCACATCTAAAGGAACTCCTATCAGATTGAAAGAATAATTCTCACTAAAAACCCCCACTGGCCAGAAGAGAATGGAGAGATAGAGCTAAAGGTCTAGAAGGAAAAAAATACTGGAACAGTCTAGCGTATTTTATGCAGCAAAACTCTCATTCATAAATGAAGGTGAAATAAATATCTTCTAAGACAATCAAAAATTGAAAGAATTTCTCAACACCTGCTAAACCTTACACATGATACTAAAGGATGTAGTACTACATAAAGAGAGAGAGAGGTGGTCAGCATCATGAAAAAAAGTGCCAACAGAGAACCTCCTGGTAAAATAACAAAGCAGATTCAAACCAAACCATAGAAACGCTCTTTTTTTGGGGGGGGGGGTTATACGGTGAACTTTTCTAAGAATCTCACCTTTTTAATTTTTTTTTAACATATACAGATTTGGGAACATGATGCCTCTTCCCTCCCCCCACATCCCTCCCACCCATAATCCCATTTTTCTTACTCCTCCCTCTTCCTTTCTCATTCTTATTTTTTACAGAGATCAATTTTCAGTTAATTGTTATACTCATAAAATTAACCCTACACCAGGTAGAAAGTTCACAGATTAGTATGAAGAAAAAAAGAAGGAAAAAAAAAAAAGAAAAACATTGTTCTTCAACAGGTCAGGCAAGGGCTGTTCAAAATCATCACATCTCAAAGTGTCAGTTTTGCTCCCGGAGATTACATTTTGAGTACACTATTAGTTACCATAGAACAGAGAGACCATATGGTATATGTCCTTTTGTGACTGGCTTATTTCACTAAGTATAAAGGTTTCCAATTGCTTCCATCTTGTTGCAAATGACAAGATTTCATTTTTCTACTGCTGTGTAGCATTCCATAGTGTATATATACCATAATTTCTTTAACCAGTCTTCAGTTGATGGACATCTGGGTTGATTTCATATCTTAGTTATTATAAATTGAGCTGAAATGAATATGGGGGTACAGATAATTCATTCATATGCTGATTTCATTTCCTTTGGATAAATTCCCATGAGTGGGATGGCTGGGCCATATAATAGGTCTAGATTCAGCTTTCTGAGATATCTCTATACTGTCTTCCAAGTGTCTGTACCAGTTTCCATTTCCATCAACAGTGGATTAAGGGGCCCAGCTCCCCACATCATTGCCAGCATTTGTTGTTCTTTGTTTTATGTATGTGAACCATTCTAATAGGGATGAGAAAAAACCTCATTGTGGTTTTTATTTGCAGTTCCATGATGGCTAGCGATCCTGAGCAGTATTTCCTGTGTCTACTGGCCATTTGAATTTCCTCTCATAAAAAAATGTCTGTTTAGTTCCGTTGCCCTTTCTTTAAATGGATTGTTTTGGTGTTGTTTAGTTTCTTGAGTTCTTTACAGATCCTGGAAGTTACTCCTTTGTCAGTCACATTGTTTGCAAATATCTTCTCCCATTCTTTTGGTTGCCTCTTCACTTTTCTAGTGTTTTTGGTAGTGCAGAAGCTTTTCAGTCTGATGTAATCCCATTTATCAATTTTGGCTTTGATTGCCTGTGCTTCTGGGGTCTTTTCCAATAAGTCCCTATGCCAACGTCTTGTAGGGTTTTGACTATGTTCTCTGAAAATTTGAAGGTATGACATCATAGATTTAGGTCTTTTTTCCATTTTGAGTGTATTTTTGTGCAAGGGGTAAGGGAGGGGCTTGTTTTATACTTCTGCACATGGAGATTCAATTTTCCCAGCACAATTTGTTGAAGAGACTGTCTTGGCTCCAAGAGTTGATTTTTGCTCCTTTGTCAAAGAAAAGTTGGTTGTAGATTCATAGATTTATTTCTGGAATTTCTATTTTGCTCTATTGCTCACATGTCTGTTTTTGTGCCAGCCACCAGGCTGTTTTGATTATAACTGCCCTATAGTATGTCTTGAGGTCTGGTATTGTGATGCCCCCAGGTTTGTTTTTGTTGTTTAAGATTACTTAGCCCAGTGGAAAGAACAGGTCTTCAAAGAAGGAGGTACCTTTCTCTGAAGGGAGGAGAGAACCTCCACTTTGACTAAGACCTTGTCTAAATAAGATAAGAGTCGGAGAACTCAAGGGGCTTCCATAGCCTTGGAAACTCATGACTGGTGCATAGGGAGATTACTGATGCCATAAACAGGAGTGTCAATTTGTAAAGTCAACAACAGGAGTCACTGTGCACTTACTCCTCATGTAGGATCTCTGTCCTTAATGTGCTGTACATTGAGGCTTAATGCTATAATGAGTACTCAAACAGTATATTTCACTTTGTGTTTCTATGGGGGTGCAAACTGTTGAAATCTTTACTTAATGTATACTACACTGATCTTCTGTTAAAAAAAAAGAAGAAATTATCAATTCCCAACTTGACTCTCACTGGGATTAAACATGACAATAGGTCTGATCTGATTTCATCATCATTTAAAAAATCATCTATTATTTTTCACTTTATGTTTCTGTGTGGGAGCAAACTGTTGAAATCTTTACTTAATGTATGCTAAACTGATCTTCTGTATATAAAGAGAATTGAAAATGAATCCTCATGTGAATGGAAGGGGAGAGGGAGTGGGAAAGGGGAGGGTTGCGGGTGGGAGGGACGTTATGGGGGGGAAACCATTGTAATCCATAAGCCGTACTTTGGAAATTTATATTCATTAAATAAAAGTTAAAAAAAAGATTGCTTAGCTATCTGTGGTCTCTTGTGCATCTATATGAATTTTAGCATGATTGTTTGTAGACATAAGAAGAATATTGTTGGTATTTTGATTGATATCACATTGAATCTATAAATTGCTTTTGGTAGTATGGACATTTTGAAGATGTTGATTCTTCCAATCCATGAACATGTAAGATTTTCCAATTTTTATTTCTTCTTCTATTCCTTTATTTAATGTTTTGAATTTTTTTATTTTTTTATTTAGTAAACATAAATTTCCAAAGTACAGTTAATGGATTACAATGGCTCCCCCCCCATAATTTCCCTCCCACTCACACCCCTCCCATCTCCTGCTCCCTCTCCCATTCCATTCACATCAAGATTCATTTTCAATTATCTTTATATACAGAAGATGAATAAGTGAAATTTTCATCATAGATATTTTTGATGTTCAGGGTTAAATTTACTTCTAGGTATATAAAATTTTTGTAGCTATTGAGAATGGGATTGATCTTAGAAGTTCTCATTTATGTTGTTGTGTATGTACACAAAAGCTGATTTTTGTGTTTCATTTCCTGTTACTTTACCAAGGTCTTTTATGAGTTCCAATAGTATTTTCATGGACTTTTTTGGGCTCCATGTGTATAGAATCATGTCATCAGCAAATAGGGATAGTTTGACTGCTTTCTTCCCTATTTGTATCCCTTTGATTTCTTTTTCTTACTTGCTGGTTCTGGCTAAATCATCCAGGACTACATCAACTAGCAATGGTGAGAGTGGGGATCCTTATCTGGTTCCAGATCTTAATGTGAAAGCCTCCAATTTTTTCCCATTCAGTAGCATGCTGGCTTTGGGTTTTTTTAATAAATTGCTTTGATTATTGTCGCTCCCCCTCTTCGTGGAGGAACGACACAGGACCCTGCGCTGTTCTTTCGTCTGCTCGGCCCTCCCCGGGTTTGCTGCTGGTTCTTCCCGGGTTGGCTGCTGGTCCTTCCTGGGTTGGCTGCTGGTCCTTCCCGGGTTGGCTACCGTCCCTTCCACCTCCGTGGAAGGGCGGTTCCCCCGCCACATTCCCCACTTCCGCGGGGGAGCAGCACACCGCCGGCCGGCTCTCTCGGGGGCTGTACAGGTGTTCCTTCAGATGTTCCCCTTAGATGTTCCTGGTGCATGCCGTCTCTCTCCTCCTTTATAGTCCTCCTCCGCCAATCCTAACTCGGCTGCCCACACGCCGAGCACGCCGCTCTCCTCCAATCAGGAGCAAGTCCTACAGTTTATTGGTTGAACTGGAGGCAGCTGGGTAGAAGCTGTTTTCTCCTCTCCCAGCGCCATATTGTAGGAGAGCAGATGCATAGAATAAGTCTTAATTCCAGTAACTTAGTCTAGTCCGGTTGCTCCCCACAATTATGTTGAGGAATATTCCTTCTATACCCAATTTGCTTAACATTTTCATCATAAAAAGATGTTGAATTTTGTCAAATGCTTTATCTGCATCTATTGAGAAGATCACATGTCTTTGGTCTTTTGCTTGTTAATGTGATTAATCACAATCATTAATTTTTGCATGTTGAACCATCCCTGCATACAAGAATAAATCTCACTTGGTCCCGGTGACTGATCTATGATGTGTTGTTGGATTCAATTGGCTAATATTTTGTTGAGAATTTTTGCATCTGTGTTAATCAGGGATATTGGTCTATAGTTCTCTTTCTCTGTTGTATCTTTTTCTGGCTAAGGAATTATGGTGATGCACGCTTCATAAAAGGAATTTGTGAAGATATCCTCGTTTTCCATTGTTTGAATAGCTTGTGAAGAATTTAAATTAGTTCTTTTTAAAATGTCTGGTAGAGCCCTTTTGCCCTTCTGAACTTGTTGCCCCTGTTGCCCCATGCCTTTGGGGCACATAGCCTCCAGGCCACCTGCTCCCTGCTTTCCTGCCTTAATGCTTGCTCCACGTGTCTCCTGGCCTGCTCTCTGCTTGGTATGGACCAAACTTAGCTAATAAACTTTCCTTCCTCCTTTAAACAAAGCCCTCACTCTCCTGCACATTTCTCTCACTGAATAAAATCCTCAAAAACTTACCATGTTGTTGGCCAGTTGAGCCAGCATTAACAATTCTTCTTTGAATACATGGCAAGAGCCCACAGGCTTATTAATACTGGAAATTATTAATAAACAGGACTGTATCATAATGCCAACCCAGATGGGACCCTCTATAATGGAGGGACTCCCCAAAATTTTTAATATTGATTGGTTTAAAAGGAAAAAAAACAGCAACATAAGAGCTGGCTTCCCATGGTTTCTAACCCTATTCATCTTCTTGCACTCCTCTTCCTCCACCTTCTGTGTTAGTGGTTTCCCGTTAAATCAGGTAAAGAAACTACCTTGCACATCCTTCCTAGGCTGGAGTAAGGGGCAGTTTTCAACTCTTGCATGGGCACTGAACCTGGATCAGTGAGTGTGCACGTCTCTGACCTTGCTGGCTGTGCTTTCTCGCCCCCTGCCTTGCTCCAGTAGCTCATGGCCTAGGCGTCATGCTGGGTGCAACCCTGGGGGATGGGAGGGAACTGAAATAGCTGAGTTGGGGTTAGAAGCCTCTCATCCTTCCCACCAATGTAACTGATCATCTCAGGTCTGCTGGACATGTTCTACCTGCTCTGCGTGCTTCACTGGCCTGCCCTGGATGCACACTGGCTTCTCTCATATATGAAATTCTACTGGGGTGGGGAGAGAACCTTGCTCATGTGCTCAGCACAGTGGCAGCCACTGCATGGCTTGCAGCTCCAACTAGCCTTGCTCTTCCCAAGAAACCACAGCCATTTTGGCTAGCATTTTCATCCAAAATGGGCAAACAGTGATTAACTTAGATGGTTTGTCTTTGAGTCTTGGCACTGGTAACGTTTGGAAGAAGCATGGATTGATTTCTTTTTCTGTTTCTTGTTTTGAAAACATGCTGTTAGTGCTAATGGAACTTGGGGAGAGAGATGAGAAGGATTTTCATAGGATGCTAGTTTCAAGTTTCTAAGTTGTTTGTAATGTGTTTTAAAGACAATTATCTAAGATTGAGAATTTAGAAAGTCTTTATTTTATGGACTGGTTCCAAGGATATTGAAAATTCTGCTTTGCCTTGGGGTCTTTGATTTTCAAATCAAGCATGCTCTTAATTGTAAATTTTGATCTGGAGAACTGGTTTATTTGCCTAGTAATGTGTTAGCATCAGGGATGTGGAACATTAAATATGGCATATGCTCCACTTCCTGCTGCAGAGAGTGAGACTTCCATTCCAAGATGGAAGCTCCCATTTCAGGCATGGAAAGCCAAGACTTTGTGGCAAAAAAAAAAATCCTACGTGGAGGATCCCTGTGAGACCTCAATGGAGAGAAAGGGCCATCAAAGAAGGATGAGGGTAGCCTATCACCACCTACTATCTGGGAGATGTAAGATATGTTCTTTCAATCTTAAGAGGAAAGTGGGAGGGGTGGTTCCAAGATGGCAGAATAGGGAGGGAGCTAATGGATCTAGTCCAAAAGAAGATAGTTTATAAAAATGGAGATAGTGTAGTCTCAGTGAAGAGTTAGGGAAAAAAACCAGAAGAGGAAACTCTTCTGAAATTAGAGAGACACGGTGGACCTACATGGAGGGTGTGGGCACCTACAGCTCAGGACTCCAAAAGCCGAGAGCCTCTGCACCAGCACTGGAAAGAGAGGTGAGAGGAGACCGCAGTAGCCTGAGACACTGGTGAAAAAGCAGCAGAAGGAGCCTAGAGGAAACGAGGCTTGAAGCCCTGTGGGGTAAAGTATACCAGCCTAACTAGAGGAGAGAAAAAAATAAAAGTGATAGTATGGGCGCGTCTCTCTCTCTCCAATCACCTTATAAATGTGTACAAGCCAACAGAGCAGGCACCATTTTAGACATATGTAACAGCTGCACCAGCTCGTGTCTGCTCCTGGCAATCAGCTGAGTGGAGACTCCTGACTGTGGTGGGGAGAAATGACAGATGGCTAGAAACTTGTGATTGTGTGAAGCTTCTGAACTGGGACTATGGAAAAAAAAACTGAGGGTAGGTGGGAGAACTCATGGTATGGCCGAGACTTTTAGTAGTCTAGGAGGGAGATGCTACAAGCTTGGGCGGTCCTGGTTACTCGGTGAAAGACATTGCTGGGGAATCTGAACATACACTGAGGACTGCACAGATCTTTTGTGTGGTCCTTGGGACACAGCAGATTAATATTAGACCACTGAGGCTAAAACTCAGGCACTGATCGCCATCGAAAAGAGCTCAGCTGAGCAGAATTACTTCCCCTCTGACTAAACAAAAAGAAAGAGAAGATTTACTATGCCTAACCAGGGTGTATCACCTTAGACACACCCTTAACGCTGAAGAATTGAAGAGAGCTCTCTGGTCACACTCTCCACAAGCTCCTAGAGATTCACGGAGAGCAGACAGTCCACTTATCTATAGAGTCATAGTACAATGATAAATCCACCACAATGGGAAAAAAAAGAAGAAACCAACAAGAATCTCCACAAATGCCAAACAACAAATGCAACAACCCAAGAAACAAGAATATGAAAGACGACATGACGCTTCAAAAAGAACAAGAAACTTCAATACAAGATTATGAAGATGATGAGATGCAAGAAATGGAATTCAAAAAAATGATGATAGGAATACATAGAAGTAATCAAAAGCAAACACACGAACTACTGAAATCCCTGCAGGACATGAAAGAAAATCTCTCTCATGAAAATGAAATCCTAAGAAGGAATAAAAATGAAAAGAAGAATTCAATAGAACATGAAATTGAGATATTGAAGAGAAATCAAAATGAAATGAAGAATTCAAGAAAACAAATAAAAATGCAATTAAGAGCCTTAAAAATGGAATCAGTGGGGCAGAAGAGAGAATACTGGACTTAGAAGACAGAGCAAAGTATACAGTCAAACCAAAGACAAGAAGAGGAAATTAGAAATCTAAAAAATATTGTTGAGAATCTACAGGATACTATTAAAAACCGAACATTTGGGTTCTAGGAGTTCCTGAAGGCATGGAGAGAAGGATTAGAAGGCCTTTTTAGTGTGATACTAGCAGAAAACTTCCCAGGTTTGGAGAAAGAAAGAGACATCCAAGTACAGGAAGCACACAGATCTCCCAATAGACATGACCAGAAAAGATCCTCACCACGACACGTTGTAATCAAACTCATGACAATGAAACATAAAGAAAAGATTCTAAAATGTGCAAGAGAGAAACGCCAGATTACTTCCAGAGGATCTCCAATTAGACTCACAGCAGACTTCTCATCAGAAACCCTACGGGGTAGGATAGAATGGTGATATATAGCCCAAGTACTAAGAGAAAAAAACTCCCACCCCAGAATATTATATCCTGCAAAGCTCTCATTTGTGAATGAAGGTGAAATAAAGACCTTTCATAGCAAACAGAAATTGAAAGAATTTGTCACCACTCATCCAGCCCTGCAAAGGTGCTTAAAGATGTGTTACACAGAGAAACACAAAAACACAGTCATCAATACAAAAGAAGGTAAAGAAAGAAAATCTCTCAGTAAAAGATCAGAGGAAGTTCAAAGCATAAATTAGAAATATCATTGGAAAATGGCAGGGAAAAGTCACAACATATCAATAGTCACAATGAATGCAAATGGCCTCAACTCTCCAGTTAAAAGGCCCTGACTGGCTGAACGGATTAAAAAACCAAACCCATCTATTTGCTGCTTACGAAAAACACATCTTTCCAACAAAGGTGCATGCAGACTTAAAATGAAAGGTTGGAAAAAGATATTCCATGCCAACAGGAAACAAAATAAAAAAGATTGCTTACCATCTTGCTTACCAGATTTTCATACAAAAACTCAGGAATCTTCAGATCATATGCAAACATATGGAAACTGAACAACATGCTCCTGAATGAACATTGGGTCATAGAAGAAATCAAATGCTTTCTGAAAGCAAATGAAGATCACAACACAACATATGAAAACTTATGGGATACAGCAAAAGCAATGTTAAGAGGCAAGCTTAAAGCAATAGGTGCCTACATCAGAAATTGGAAAGGCGCCAAATAAATGAGCTTTCAGTGCCTCTGAAGGATCGAGAAAAACCACAGCAAACCAAAAGCAAAACTAGTAGGAGAATAGAATAATTAAAATTAAAGAAGAAATCAACAAAATTGAATCCCAAATAAAACATTACAAAAGGTCAGCAAAATGAAGAGCTGTTTTCTTTTTGAAAACATAAACAAAATTGACACACCATTGACCCAACTAACAAAAAAAGGAGAGAGACGCCCCAAATCAATAAAATTAGAGATGAAAAGGGGAACTTAACAATAGACACCACAGAAAAAAAAGAATCATCAGAAATTACTACAAAGAGTTGTATGCCAACAAACTGGAAAATCTAGCAGAAATGGATAGATTCCTGGACACATACAACCTACCTAACTAGAACCAGGAATACATAGAAAACCTAAACAGATCCATAGTAGAGTCAGAAATTGAGTCAGTAATAAAGGCTCTCCCAACAAAGAAAAGCCAGAACCAGATGGATTCACTGCTGAATTCTACCAGACATTTAAAGAAAAAGTAACTGCAATCCTTCTCAAAGTATTCAAAACAATTGAAAGAGAGGGAATCCTCCCAAATTCTTTCTATGAAGCCAGCATCACCTTAATTCCTAAACCTGAAAAAGATGCAGCAGAGAAAGAGAATTACAGATCAGTTTCCCTAATGAACATAGAAGCAAAAATCCTCAATAAAATTCAGGCTAATCGAATCATCCACCCAGACCAAGTGATATTTATCCCTGGACTGCAGGGATAGTTCAATGTTCACAAATCAATAAGATATACCACATTAACAAAATGCAGAAGAAAAACCATATGATTATCTCAATAGATGCAGTGAAAGCATTTGATAAAATGCAACGCCATTTCATGATGAAAACTCTAAACAAATTCAATCTAGAAGGAACATTCGTCAACACAATCAAGGCAATTTATGAAAAACCTACAGCCAGAATCCTATTGACTGGGGAAAAGTTGGAAGCATTTCACTGAGATCTGGTACCAGACAGGGATGTCCACTCTCACCACTGCTATTTAATATAGTACTGGAAGTTTTAGCCAGAGCCATTAGGCAAGAAAAATCAAAGGGATACAAATTAGGAAGAAAGAAGTCAAATGATCCTTCATTGCAGATGATGAGATTCTTTATTTAGTGGATCAAAAGAATTCCACTAAGAGAATATTCAAAC
This sequence comes from Oryctolagus cuniculus, assembly GCF_051225735.1. Taxonomy (NCBI): domain Eukaryota; kingdom Metazoa; phylum Chordata; class Mammalia; order Lagomorpha; family Leporidae; genus Oryctolagus; species Oryctolagus cuniculus. The sequence goes on from NC_142881.1 coordinate 90,916,848, forward strand.
TCATAAAATAGTTTGGGAAGGGAGAAAGATATAAAATCAATGCACAGAAACCAACATTTGTATACACAGGCAATGTGACAGCTGAGAAAGAACTTCTAAGATCAATCCCATTCACAATAGCTACAAAAACGATCAAATACCTTGGAATAAACTTAACCAAGGACATCAAAGATCTCTATGATGAGAATTACAAAATCTTAAAGAAATAGAAGAGGATACCAAAAAATGGAAAAATCTTCCATGCTCATGGATTGGAAGAATCAATATCATCCAAATGTCCATTCTTCCAAAAGCAATTTACAGATTAAATGCAATGCCAATCAAAATACCAAAGACATTCTTCTCAGATCTGGAAAAAATGATGCTGAAATTCATATGGAGACACCGGATACCTTGAATAGCTAAAGCAATCTTGGACAACAAAAACAGAGATGGAAGCATCACAATATGAGATCTCAAGACATACTACAGTGCAGTTATAATCAAAACAGCATGGCACTGGTACAGAAACAGATGAATAGGCCAATGGAATAGAATAGGAAGAACAGAAATCAATCCAAACATCTACAACCACCTTATATTTGATCAAGGAGCTAAAACCAATTCCTGGAGCAAGGAAAGCCTATTCCACAAATGGGATGGGAAAACTGGATTTCCCATGCAGAAGTATGAAGCAAGATGCCTACTGTACACCTTAAACAAAAATCCACTCAACATGGATTAAAGATCTAGATCTATGAATTGACACCATCAAATTATTAGAGAACATAGGAAAAACCCTCCAAAATATAGACCCAGATAAAAACTTCTTTGAAAATATCCCAGAGGTATAGAAAATCAAACAACTGGGACTGCATTAAATTGAGAAGTTTCTGTACTACAAAAGAATCAGCCATAAAAGTAAAGAGGCAACCGACAGAATGAGAGATAATATTTGCAAAGTATGCCACTGATAAAGGATTAATAACCAGAAATCTACAAAGAGATCAAGAAACTGCACAACAACAAAACAAACAACCCACTTAAGAGATGGGTCAAGGACTTAAGAGACAATTTTTGTTTTTCTTTTTTTAAGATTTATTTATTTATTTGAAAGGCAGAGTTACACAGAGGAGAGGCAGAGAGAAAGAGAGAGGTCTTCCATCCGATGGTTCACTCCCAAATAGCAGCAATGGCCAGTGCTTCACCAATCTGAAGCCAGGAGCCATGAGCTTCTTCCGGGTCTCCCACGTAGGTGCAGGAGCCCAAGGACATGGGCCATCTTCCACTACTTTCCCAGGACACCGCAGAAAGCTGGATAGAAAGTGGAGCAGCTGAGTCTAGAACTGGTACCCACATGGGATGCCAGCGCTGCAAGCCAGGGTGTAAACCCGCTGCGCCACAGCGCCAACCCCACTAGACAATTTTCAAAAGAGAAAATCCAAACGGCCAAAAGACACATGAAAAAATGTTAAGGATCACTAGCCATCAGGGAAATGCAAAACAAAACCACAATGAGGTTTCACCTCACCCCGGTTAGACTAGCTTACATACAGAAATCAACAAACAGCAGATGCAGGTGAGGTTATGGGAAAAAAAAAGACACTAACTCCCAGTTGGTGGGAATGCAAACTGGTAAAGCCACTATGGAAGACAGTTTGGAGATACCTCAGAAACCCGAATATAGCCCTACCACACGACCCAGCCATCCCACTCCTCAGAATTTACCCAAAGGAAATTAAATTGGCAAATAAAAGAGCTATCTGCACCTCCATGTTTATTGCAGCTCAATTCACAATAGCTAAGACATGGAGTCAACCTAAATGCCCATCAACAGAAGACTGGATAAAGAAATTATGGGATATGTGCACTACAGAATACCATACAGCAGTAAAAAAAAAATGAAATCTGGTCTTTTGCAACAAAATGGAGGAACCTGGAAAACATGCTGAGTGAAATAAGCCAGTCCTAAAGGGACAAATATCATATGTTCTCCCTGATTGGTGACAGCTAACTGTGCACCTAAAAGGAAACCTGTTAAAGTGAAACTGACACTATGAGAAACAATGACATGATTAGCCCTTTGTCCTGTCAAGGAACAACTTACTATTTTATTCCTTTCAGTATTTTTTGTTCTACTCAATACCATTGGTTGAACTCTTTAATTAACACACAATTATTCTTAGGTGTTTAAATTTAACTGAAAAGTTATCCCTGTTAAATATAAGAGTGGGAATAAGAGAGGGAGGAGAGGTACTGTTCAGCACATGCTCAATCGGACTTACTCCTAATGGTAGAGTTAGAAATGTACTAGGGGATTCCAATTCAATTCCATCAACTACCAATGCCATCACACTAGTCAAAGTGACCAGTTTCAGTTCATAATTGATCATAATGATAGGATTAAGAGCCAAAGGGACCTAATAAACAAGACTAGTGTCTGCTAATAATAACTGACAGAATTTAAAAGGAGAGAATGATCCTACATGGGGATCAGGATACACAGCAGACTCATAGAGTGGCAGATGTTCTAAACAGCACTCTGGCCTCAGAATCAGCCCTTAAGGCATTTGGATCCAGCTAAAAAGTCCATGAGAATATTTCAGGCTGTAAAGCCAAAACACTGTGGCAAAAAAAAATGACCTAAATGAACGATCTCTGTGAGTGAGATCCCAGTGGAAAGTATGGGCCATCAAAGAAGGAGGTAACTTTCTCTGAAGGGGAGGAGAGAACTTCCACTTTGACTATGGCCTTGTCTAAATAAGATCGGAGTTTGAGAACTCAAGAGGCTTCCATAGTCTTGGCAGCTCACAACAAGAGCCTCAGGTGATTACTGATGTCATAAAAGAGAGTGTCAATTGTTAAATCCACAACAGGAATCACTGTGCACTTACTCCCCATGTAGGATCTCTGTGCTTAATGTGTTGTACTATGTGAATTAACAACATAACTAGTACTCAAACAGTACTTAATACTTTGTGTTTCTGTGTGGGTAAAAAATATTGAAATCTTTACTTAGTATATACTAAATTGATCTTCTGTATATAAAGATAATTTAAAATTAATCTTGATGTGAATGGGATGGGAGAGGGAGTGGGAGTGAGAGATGGGATGGTTGGGGGTGGGAGGGAGGTTATGAGGGGGAAAAGCTGCTATAATCCATCCATACACTGTACTTTGGAAATTTATATTTATTAAATAAAAGTTTAAAAAAAGTTTAGAAAAAAACACAATTATTATTAGGTGTTTAAATATAATTGAGCCAGCACTGTGGCTCACTTGGCTAATCCTCCACCTGTGGCGCCGGCATCCCGGATTCTAGTCCCAGTTGGGGCGTGGATTCTGTCCTGGTTGCTCCTCTTCTAGTCCAACTCTCTGCTGTGGCCCGGGAAGGCAGTGGAGGATGGCCCAAGTGCTTCAGGCCTGCACCCGCATGGGAGACCAGGAGGAAGCACCTGGCTCCTGGCTTCAGATCAGCGCAACACAGCAGCCATACTGGCCATTTGTGGGGGTGAAGCAACGGAAGGAAGACCTTTCTCTCTGTCTCTCTCTCTTTATCTCACTGTCTAACTCTACCTGTCAAAAATAAATAAATATAATTGAAAATTGATCCCTGGTAAAATAATAGTGGAAATAAGAGAGGGAGGAGATGTACAGTTCGGCACATATTCAATCGTTCTTACCCCAATGGTAGAGCTAGAAATGTGCCATGGACTCCAAATCCCATTAAGTTGTCAAGTACCAATGCCATCTTACTAGTTAAAGTGATAAGTTTAAGTTCATAATTGATGATGATGATAGGATTAAGCTTCAAAGGGATCACATAAATAAGACCAGTGTCTGCTAATAATAACTGATAGAATTGAAAAGGAGAGTATGACCCAACATGGGGATCAGGATACACAGCAGACTCATAGAATGGCAAATGCCCTAAACAGCACTCTGGCCTCAGAATCAGCCCTTAAAGTATTAAGTTCTGGCCAAAAACCCCATAAGAGTATTTCAGGCATGGGAAGCCAAAACACTGTGGCAAAAAAATGACTAAATGAAAGATCTCTGTGAGTGAAATCCCAGCGGAAAGAACAGGCCATCAAAGAAGGAACAACAGCCTAACCCATTGAGCCAAAATGCTAGCCCCTAATGTTGGATTGTAGGAAACACACATGACCTTCACAGCTCTAATGAGAAGCTAATCATAGGGATTAGTTATTAGATAATCTGCCTCTCCTTACTTCCTGACCACTCACTCCCCAAGTGCAGCCATGATGAACTCATGAGGTTTCTTGATTTGTCATAGCCAAGGTTTTTAGATTCTTTTGTTTTAGAAAATCTTAAATCCTTAGGAATGGCTCAAATATACAGTCACTCCCAAACAAGACTAGCTGGGGATATGGCAGAGGGCTAAGTAACAGTGAAACAAACAAAGCTTGTAAAGTCACAGACCAAACTGAGAGTTGATGCAAAGAAGCATTCTGTTTCCTTTTGCTGTTCCAAAAAGGAACTGGTGAATATTTAAGCTGATTTAGAGACCTGAGATTCTTATCAATAGTGTTATCAAATTTTGGATTGGTGATGGCTCAAAGTCACTGTTACAAACTCCTCCTCTAGAGGTGGAAAACAAGATTTACATATACACAAGCGGTATCATAGTCATCGTTCATCTAGATAGGAGTGGGCTAAGGCATCCTAAGTGGCTATTCTTTTATTTGGACCAAAGCCTAACAGCCTACAAAGGTGAATAGCTTCATCTCTTCATGTGTTGCCTGCTAGAAAGGGTACAGGGTACAGGAAGAGACAGCTGTTTATGAGGACTCTGGAGTGCGTGTGTCATAGTGCCTCAAGAAGCTGTCATGATTGCTCCCAGAGATGGTCTGTGGTCAAATTCAACTGCTTAATGGTACTCTGTGACTGATACATAATTTTTTGTCCTAGTAGTTATGCAAAGATACATCTGACAAAGCTGATTTCAATAGCACTGCTGCAATGAAACTTGATCATTAGGATTTCTGGAGCCCAGTGATACTTATTTAACAGCTTCCTAAATCTTGTTCAGATTTATAGAATTTTCCCACTCTGGCCAACTCAAAAGAGTCCCTGGCTTGAAGTTTCAATGAGAAATGACAGTCACACAGGACTCAAGGCTGCTCTGTCTCAGCCTGACGTACCAACAGGTTTCAATCCCTGCAGCCACTTTCTCCTCACCCACTGGGGCTGCCCTGACTGGACTCACTTCCCATAACAAAGCCAGAATGATTTTTAAGCAAAAACTTAAGAAATATCAGTTTTATTTATTTATAGTTGTTTTTAAGAAGATTAAATTCAGTTGCAATTGATATTTAACACTGAAAAAAAATGATCATTTTATCAAAATATATAATGACGTGTTTCCCTCATGGAGTGAAGGACCTCACATTGTGTAAGTTTCACTATTCCAATGTGGTTCTTAGAAAGTCACACAGCTGATGTAACAATGTTTATGGACATGATGATAGTGAAACTGGAATCCAAGATGTCAGCCTTTATGAAAGTTTAACTTTCTGCTTTCAGAGGCATTCATTTCTTTTGTAAATGTATTCAATCAAATGAAAGACCTAACAAAAATGCAACTGAAATTTGACAGGGGCCGGTGCTATGGCTCAATAGGCTAATCCTCCGCCTAGCGGCGCCGGCACACCAGGTTCTAGTCCCGGTCGGGGCGCCGGATTCTGTCCCAGTTGCCCCTCTTCCAGTCCAGCTCTCTGCTGTGGCCTGGGAGGGCAGTGGAGGATGGCCCAAGTACTTGGGCCCTGCACCCTGGGAGACCAGGAGAAGCACCTGGCTCCTGGCTCCAGATCAGCACGGTGCACCAGTTGATCATGAAAACTATAGTAGTATAGCATTCTTAATCACTGGTTTGACAAAGATATAGAACAAATAGATTAAAGGGAAAGTGAGGCTAAGAAATTGTATTTTAGACAATTTAAAAAAAGAAGCAAATTTATTTTCCTGAGTATCCCCCAAAAGTAACAAAGATATACATGTCTATAAGTAAAGATATGCATTTCCTGGGACAGAACCTGATGACATATGTCCCTAGTGGGTTCCAAAAAATCATAGACATGGCTGCTTCTGAGACAACTGCTGCAATGACAGGGACTGGATGATGCCCTAATCAGAAAGCCATGCTTGGTGACTTGAGGTTAGACTTGTGACAAACGTTACTTTTACAGTACAGGCTCCTGATCCACAAAGGTGATGGTAATCACTTCAAACGTAAAACAAAAAGTGAACCTGGCTGCATGTGTGTAGCATTAAAGAGCTACTTTAAAGTGCAGCTGCAGAATTCAGCAGGGCCAAATCTGTGAGCAACAAGCACTCTCCACACAGAGATAGAACAGCCAGAAATTTATTTACAATCAAAGAGAAAGAAAAAGTTAAGCAGAAAACATCAAATTGGGGGAAAATGCCAGCTCCTAAAACTTCACAACTGGGGAATCCCAGGGCAGCTTTTCAGGGTTCTCCTTGGGAGGTCCTGCATATTGCCTCATCTGTGCAGGTGAGATTTCAAAGTCTCTCCCTCCAGTGGTCTCTTAAAATTATTCTGAACAAAGAATCCACGTGTGACTAGGTAGATTGTCCATTTTTCTTGGAACTGGCTAGGAACCCAGAGGAACACACATCTGTCCTTGCTCCCTATCTTGTTTTCCTGTAAGCAAGCCAAGCCTGTAGGAAAATCTGTACATTCAGACTTAGGTCACTGAGTTCATGGTATAGACAAGGGCATAGGAAAGTAACTCTTCATTCAGCCTTAAGATCTGGCATGTCTGTCACATAATCCATCCATAACTTGGGGGTAAACTTACATTTTTTTATTTTGGTATACAGGAAGACAATACAACAAAATAGCACAATAACAATTTCAGCAACAATAAAGGATTAAACAAGTGTAAAAATATTTTAGTGCAGTAGGTGATTTTAAAATGAAATCATACAAATGATGATAGTGTCACTAGTAACTAAGGGTGAGATACCTTCAATTTTTTTATCAACTATGTGAGTTCTTACTTTGTATTGATTTGTTATCTTTATTGTGCTGAAGCAAGGTAGCTACCTGGGAAGCATTTTGCAATATATTTAAAAGGGGCCATAATGAAGCATAAACACTAGGAAGTGACAGGGTTAGAGACTTTGGAAAGGCAGCATTATCCATTTGTTCAGGGGAGAGTAAAAAACATCACACTGCCAGTGGAAAACTTTAAAATGTTGCCAACACCCAGAAAAAAGGAGAAACTTGATCAAGATACTTTAAATCACTTTGATTATTATTTACTATACAAACTTGCTTGGGAGGGACTTTGTATAGCATAGAAAAATTTGTGACAGGATAAAAAGTTAAGTTATATAGATTAGAAGAATGCATTAACATTCATGGTTCTATTTGCCTACTCTATCATCCACTATCAATCCAAAATAAAAGGCTATACATACAGATAGTTGGTAAGTAACGTTATCAGGGCCAATAGGGTTCCAATTTTGTGGGGCAAAGCAAAATATTGATGGGGTATAAAAGGAATAACGTGAAATTGGCATAACACATAGGGTAAGTATACATAGTAATGATATATGGTTCCCATACAAAAAAATTAGCACAATTTCCCTGATTATTCATACCTAACCAATGGTCTGCTAGTATACATGGGGAAAACAATTTCCTCCATGTAAATCTGTCCCTGTGGTTAACAGGTGTTGTACATTTTCTTTCTAAATTAACATATACATATTTTGTAAGGGTTTAAATAAGAAATATAGTAACATTGGTACCTATTCCAAAATAGGTACCAAAATTGGCTATTATAGAATGGTTCTTTTTCACAATTAATGGTATTTTGGTGGGACAGAAATGTCATGGGCAACTATTGAGCATTGACTACTTATGCCTGAGACAAATCCTGCAGAACACTGCCCTGTCCGTTTGGCCAGGCTCTCAAAGTCCAGAGAATTGACAACACCCAAATCCGCTTCTGCTGCACCAAGTATAGTATCATACCAAGACCTTCTGTTCCAGTTACAAGATTTTAGACCAGGAATTATCAGGTTACACCTTAAAATAGGCTTTTAAATTTTTTAATTTTTGTGGAGCCAAATTCTCCCATGTGGGTGATGACATCTAGGGCCTGTGACAATCTTCCCAAGGTCACCTTTTTAACTGGACAAACAATCCTTGGGAAGGACATGCCAAGGCTCCTTCCCAGTGTTGTGAATCAAAACTGAACTTTACCTACATAGAGTTTATTATGCCCTCTGAAATTTGTATTTTTTGTTTTGCAAAGGTAGATTAGGTAGTAAATGTCCAAAATACCCTGTAAGGAATTTGTATGCCTAATCCAGTTGGTATTCCTTTAATTAGTTCTGTATCTACCCATTCTTCTAATTAGCACTAAATCACTACCACTGACCAGAGTCCCCTAATATGAAGCTTGAGCTCAAGAACCCAGAATCCACCATTTAATGATGACTTTGACCAGATATTGAATTTGTAAATCTGAAGCCATCATTAAGGCTATAGGAGTAGCCTCTCCTTGGGGTCTATTTTATTGGTTATGATCTTAAGAATGAATTATCTTTCCAATTTGCACAAGAATTCTCTTTTCTTAAATATTCCTTGAAAAGACCATTCATTCTCAATAAGACATACTGCTTGAGGATAATAAGGAATATGATACATCCATTCTAAATTGTGTTCACTGCAATGTTTGATTTCCTTTACTATGGGAATGATTGCCTCCCTGAATTTGTAAAGGAGGCCCAAAATATAGGGTGATTACATCCAGTGTACAGCAGGTATTCTGAGTAGCTCACTGATAAAGACAAGTCACTAATATTCCAGAATATGTCTCTATACAAGTACAAATAATATTGGTATTCTCTATTAGTAGGTAAAGGTCCTACAGAATCTATTTACCATATTTGAGCTGGTAAAGTTCTTCAAGCAAATTATCCTCCAATTATTTGTGGTACTTTCCATTCTTGGTATTTTTACAAATTTCATTTCCTTTTGTTGGTGTTAAAATGGATAAATGATATTCCTCCAGCTAATGCCCACCTGTGCATAGCTTGTGCTTCTATGTAGGCTGATTGATGGCATACGTATTTTGCCAGAGAATAGTCCTCTTCTTTTTGATTTTTTTATTAGATGCAATTTTAGCCAGTTGTTCCACTTGATCATTATACTCATGTTCAGATTTCATAGCAGCAAGGGCATCTACATAAAGAAGAAAGATGTTAGTATTTTGTGAAATGTCCAAGATGTCTCGCCACAATTACTTATCCCATAAGTCTCAATCATCAATTTCCGAGTTTCAATCCTTCCAAATAGGCATCTATGTAGCTATTTTATTTGCAACTGCCCATGAGCCAGTAAAAACGTGATATTCTCCTCCCCTTTTATTAACAAAGGCCTACTGTACTGCTTTTAATTCGAGCTAATTGCCTACTTAACTGTGTACTAGTGGTTTCTTCTTTTTTTTTCCCACCACAAAGACAAAGCCAAGATTTATTTCATTAATCATCAAGTGCACACTAATAGGTACATTTAGAACAATGAGTTATTTCAGACACACCAGTACTGCTGCTCGCTAAGGGGCAGCAGGTCCGATAGAGCTCCTCAGGGCCAGCCTGGGGAGCTCCGGGGCAGAGCGGGATGACGAGTGTCAGCGGCCAAGGAACCACACCAGAGCTGGGAGATGGGTCAACGCCCAGGGCGCAGCCTGGTTCTCCACTTTATTGGGAGGTGAAGAGCTTTTATAGACACAGAAAGGCCGCCGTCCAGGGCACAAGGGAACTGAGCCAACCAGCTGAAAGGAGAGGCAGGACAAGGGCCGGGCACGCCCTCAAGGGCCAATCACAACTGAGGACACACACTGTTCACGAATAAGGAAGTCTCCTGTCAGGCTAGGCACCGCCCCCGGGGGCCATCTTGGATTGTTGGGAACGCTGAGTCACTGGGATGCGGAAGTGCGGCAAACTGGAGCAAAGGCTTAGCGGCCTTGTCGAGCAAGCCAAGGCTTGGCAACTCTGTTTCCTTTTCGTTTGGAGCCCCCCCCCCCCAGTACAATAGTTGCAGTTAGCAGAGGGGCGGGGACTCAATGCACTGTGATGGATCAGTCAGCGGCAACTATTCGTCCAATCATTCTCCAGGGGAAAACACCTGACCTCATAAAAGCGTTGCCCAAGAAGACGTGCACAGACAAAATGAACTTCGATCCCCCAACACGAGATAAAACCGGCAAAGTAAACAAGCGAGAAAAACTGCAGACACTAACATGCACTAAATACACCGGTGTTCTCATAGAACACAACGTTAAACCCTAGCCCCAAACACATTGATTGCGCCGATGGTAGGCGGCGGCCTCCCTGTGGGGACCGCGGCAGCAGATGGCGCTGCTGAGTCAAGGCCAAGAAAGCGACACCACCAGCTGTTTCTCCGTGAACGTGGATTCCGTGTTGATGCAGACCCGAGAACACACATTTTGGGGAGAAGCTTTCACTTCCGTGCAGACTCTCTTGGCGTGAGATCGGAACGTTACAATACAACGTGATGAATGCAGGTTAGCGATGGCACGCGGCAGCCAGGCACACGCCCAGCTCCCAGCAGGTCCGGATGCTACAGGCCCTGTGCACTAGGGCTCCTTCTGGGGCAGCATCAGGGGCGCCGGGGGGCTAGGGGGGACTTAGAAGAGGACACCAAGCCCTGCTGAAAGGCCGCTCAAGGTCGGCTTTGCTCACGTCCGTGCCCACAGCCCGCAGCGCAGCTCCTCACCCGCTGCACAAACCTGCGACAGTCAGCTTAGAGCGATGGGTGCTCTGAGGGGAAATGTTGGCAACTAACGTTAAACAACTCTGGTCAAAATGAGCGTTCCACGGACCCGCGCGGGGAGCCTGCAGGTGCTGGGAGCTCCCGCTTGGCTGCACTGTGCATGGTCTACAACATGTTCAACAGGAGGGGCCCTGGGGGCTGTACTGAGACAAGTGGGAATCTGTCCCAGGTCACAGGCCTAAGTGCTTCCTCTTCTAAATCCAATATTTCAATAACTTGTTGATATCTTCGACCACTTCCCTTCGGTAGCTTCTGATGTCCGTGCCCCCACACACATCCAGAGCATCCAGGTCGGCCACCAGCCCCGAGAGCACGCAGAACAGGTGCCAGCCGGTCTCGTCCAGCACACACCCATCAGAAGCATAATCGCTGTGCCACGGGCCTGTCCACTGTGCGCATCGCAGAACTGATCTTGGCAATGCATGGGTGCGCATGCTCTGAGAGTGTACGTGAGCACACACCCATCAGAAGCGTGGTCACCGTGCCACGGGCCTGTCCACTGTGCATATCGCAGAACTGACCTAGGCAACGGACGGGCGTGCATCCTCAGAGAGTGGCAGTGAGGGCTGCTTTCTGATGCCGTCTTCGATAATTTCTTGCATGGCGCAGATTTTGGTTAAGGCGAGATATCTTGCTTTCTGCAGCGAGATCCTCCCGCGGTTTTCATCACGTGCGTCAGCCTCAAGATGACGTCCTGGATGCTCTCCCCGAAGTCGGCGGCGGCGCAGCTGCCCCCAGCTATAGAAAGACGCTATCCCCTGCACCAGAGACTGGGCCTCCTTGAGGACGTTCTGGGTCTCAGCGGGGTGTGGGAGGCTGCGATTCCGCTTGAGGAATCCTCCTTGGGGAGGCGCTGGGTCTCCTGGGCGTCCTCTTCCTGACCGCCTGGATGTCTCCTTTTTTTCCCTTTTTTTCCACGGAGTCTAAAAAAGCTGTGTCGTAGAATCCTCTCCAGTTGCTTGTAATTCTTGTCATTGACAGGCCACTGAAGCTGATGACTTGCTGTTCTATGTTCCTCACTTCCTTCTGGATTTCCTGGAGCCTATTAATGGAAGGGTGTTGGTTTCCCATATCCATACTTTGGTTGTGTTCAGTTTCATAAGCACTGCCCACCCAGGCCATGGAGCCCCAGTGATTTCTAAAAATCACTTTTGTGCAAAGGTTATTTACAATTGCCTTCCAGCGATACACTGTCTTACATGCTTTGCTGTTCCATCAGTGATCCAAACATGTTGTTTCTGCTCCTCAGTTAACTTATTATTATTACTTTTTTTTGACAGGCAGAGTTAGTGAGAGAGACAGAGAGAAAGGTCTTCCTTCTGTTGGTTCACCACCCCACCCCAAATGGCCGCGACGGCCAGCGCACTTCACGGATCTGAAGCCAGGAGCCAGGTACTTCTTCCTGGTCTCCCATGCGGGTGCAGGGCCCAAGCACTTGGGCCATCCTCCACTGCCTTCCCGGGCCACAGCAGAGAGCTGGACTGGAAGCGGAGCAACCAGGACAGAATCTGGCACCCGACCAGGGCTAGAACCTGGGATGCCGGTGCTGCAGGCAGAGGATTAGCCTAGTGAACTGCCTCCTTGGTTAACTTACTGTATCTTGCATTTCAACAGAGAGGAGAGAGGTTTGTTGTTGTTGTTGTTGTTGTTGTTGTTGTTGTTTGCAAGGTGGAAGGTGTTTTACACATTGGAGAGGATCCTTCATTAGCTATTCTTTCATGTAATGGTGCAATTCCATGTTTATCTAGTTTACCTCTATTTTATGTATATTCTTTAATAATATCAGTGATTTCTTCCAGAAATGCAATATTGTTTTCAAAGCAACCACCTTAGCTGTGGTAATCTCACCAGCAGCATAGGGATTTTACTTACTAAAACTGTTTTAGTAACTATTTTTTAGCAAGTTGATATTTTTCAAGTTAATTCAAGGCCATACCTTGAGGAATATTTATTCCAATTATATATTTTATGATAGGCACAAACACTACAAAATATTCTTTCCAAGGTAATTTTCCTGTTTTCATTGTAAATTTTATTTTCCATTTCCTCTAATTCCAGTAATAGCAATAAGCATCCCTTTTTGAAGCTATTAGGGTTTCCATAAATTAGGAAGGCCTCCACCCCAGTGTCAATTAAGGCTCTAGCTATTGTGGTGGACCCATTTTTCCAATATGCAGTCAAATTAATCTATGGCTGTAAGAGTTTTTACTGACTTATTTGATTTGTAGCAGCACCAGGGCTGGAACATTGTCCTGGTTCCTTTTAAATATCCCAAGCTTGAATACAGGCCAGGGGAAGGAGGGGAACCATCAGCTCCAACATGACCTTTTCATTTGTACTCTTTTCCTTAGCTCCTCATACACTTCCTTAAGTCCTTAGTTAGCAATGCATCATTTTATTAACTCCTGCCTGCAACAAAGCCTGAAATAGTTCTTTTCAAATAATTTTATCTCCATGTTACCATTACTATTCTTATCATAGTGTATATTATCTGTATGAGATGACTGATTATATTTGCCCAAGTCTCTTAATAGGAATGTCTTATCTAAAACCTCATTTAAAGGATTCTAGGCATAAAATGAATGTTCTAAAAATGCATCGCATATCTCAGGGGCCCAGAAAAATAGGAATCAACCAAATTAAAAAATAGTTGGAGGAAAGAAATAATAAAAGTTAGATAAATTTAAAAATGATACAAAAGATCAATGAACTAAAGAGTTATTTTTGGAGAAAATTAAATTGTAAGCCAGAAGTCCAACTAACCAAAAAAGGGGGAAGATCTGAATTAACAAAATCAAAGATAAAAAAAAGCAATCTTATGAGTGACACTACAGAAACAAAAAGGAAAATCAGGAAACTTCAAATAGCTATATGCCAATAAATTGGAAAATCTAAAGGAAATGCATATATTTCTGGACACACACAAAATTGAGGTACAAAGACACAGAAAATCCAAACAGACCAATGCCCAAGATGGAGATTGAAGAAGTCATGGAGACCCTCCCAACAGAAAAAACACCAGGACCGGAAGGCTTCACTACTGAATTCTACCAAACTCTTCAAGAACTACTTCTAATTTTTCTCACACTTTTCAAAACAGTTGAAAGGGAGGGAATCCTCTCCCAAACTCCTTCAATGAGGCCAGCATCATCTTTATTTCAAAACGAGAAAAAACATACAACAAGAGTTATAGACCAATAACTGAATCTTCAATAAATGCTAGCTAGTTGAATCCAACAACACATCAAAAAGATCATCCACCTGGACCGAGCAGGATTTATCCCTGTTATGCAGGGATGGTTCAACATAAGCAAATCAATAAACATGATACATCACAGCAACAAACTGAAGAATAAAAATAATATATCAGTTGATGCAGAGAAATCATTTGATAAAATACAGCACAGTTTTATGATAAAAATCTTAACCAAAATGAGTATAGAAGGAATATTCCTCAACACAATCAAGGCAATATATGACAAGCCTACAGTCAGCATCATATTGATGCAGAAAAGCTGGAAGCAGTCCCACTAAGCTCCAGAACCATATAAGGATGCCTAATATCACCATTATTATTCAATATAGTCTTGGAAGTTTTAGCAAGAGGCATTAGTAAAGAAAAAGAAATCAAAGGGATGCAAGTGGGGAAAAAAGGAAGTCAAATTATCCCTGTTTGAGGATGATATAATCCTATACATAGAGGAACCACAAGACTCCACTAAGAGATTAGTGGAACTCATAAGAGAGTTTAGCAAACTTACAAAATATAAAATATATGCAAAAGAAGCAACTGCATTTATATACACAAAATTGCCAGCACTGAGACTGAATTTGTAGTCAGTCTAATTCACAATAGTTATAAAAATGTAAATAACTTGGGATAAATAAAAACAGGGACATGAAAGATCTCTACAAAGAAAATCACAGAACATTAAGGAAGAAAATAGAAGAAGACAAAAACATTCAAAAAATCTCCAATGTACATGACTTGGAATAATTACTATGATAAAAATGTCCATCCTACCAAAAGCAATACATAGATTTAATGTGATCTGAATCAAAATATCAAATATATTCATCTCAGATCTGGAAAGACTATAAAATTCATATGGAATCACAAGAGACCTTGAATAACTAAAACAATCATAAACAATAAAAATAAAGCTGGAGTCATAACAACATCAAATTTCAAGACATATTACAGAGCAGTTATAATAAAAACAGATTGGTATTGGCACAGAAATAGACATGTGGGCCAGTGCATCAAAAACCCTACAAAATAATCCAAACATCTACAACCAACTAATTTTTGACATATGAGATAAAATTACTCCCTGGAGAAAGGACAATCTCTTCAATAAATGGTGTTGGGAAAACTGAATCTCTAAATGGAAAAGTGTGAAACAATATCCCTACTCACTAACTCTATACAAAGTTAACTCATAATGGATCAGGGATCTAAACCTAAGGCCTGAAATCATCAAATTACTAGAGGAAAAGATAGACTTTGAAAGTCATTGATAATACAGGCAAGAACAGACAATAGAACTATATTAAGCTAAGAAGCATCTTCACATCAAAGAAACACTGAACAAAGTGAGGAGAGAACCAACACAATGGGAGAAAATATTTGCAAACTATTCATCTTAAAAGGGATTAATATCCAGGATATGTAAGGCACTCAAGAACCTCAGCAACAAGACAATCCAGTTAAGAATTGGGCTAGCCGGTGCCACGGCTCACTAGGCTAATCCGCTGCCTGTGGCACCGGCACCCCAGATTCTAGTCCCGGTTGGGGCGCCGGATTCTGTCCCGGTTGCTCCTCTTCCAGTCCAACTCTCTGCTGTGGCCCATGACTTGGGCCCTGCACCCACAGGGGAGACCAGGAGGAAGCACCTGGCTCCTGGCTTCGGATCGGCACAGTGCTCTGGCTGCAACACGCTGGCCGTAGCGGCCACTTGGGGGTGAACCAATGGAAAAAGGAAGACCTTTCTCTCTGTCTCTCTCTCTCACTAACTCTGCATGAAAAAAAAAAAAAGAAAAAGGAAATGGGCTAAGAATATGAACAGGCATTTTAAAGGGTAAAATACAAATGGCCAACAGATACATGAAAAGTTGCTCCGGAAGAAAAATGCAAATAAAATCCACAAGGAACTGGTTTTACGTTGCCCCAGTTAGAATGGCTATCATCTAAAAATCAAAAATAAATAAATAAATAAATAAATAAATGCTGGTGAGGACATGGGGGGAAAGCTACCTGATACACTGTTGATGGGGCTGTAAACTAGAACAACCATTATGGAAGACAGTATGGAGATGCCTCAGAAATTTGAAAATAGTTCTACCATATGACTTAGCCATTCCACTCTTGGGAAAGGAAATTAAATTAGCATACAAAAGAGTTATCTGTATCCCACTGTTTACAGCCGGTCAACTCACAATAAATGATTTTTTTTTTTTGACAGGCAGTTAGACAGTGAGAGAGAGAGAGACAGAGAGAAAGGTCTTCCTTCCATTGGTTCACCCCCCAAATGGCCACTACAGCCGACAATGCGCCAATCCGAAGCCAGGAGCCAGGTGGTTCCTCCTGGTCTGCTATGCGGGTGCAGGGCCCAAGCACTTGGGCCATCCTCCACTTCCCTCCGAGGCCACAGCAGAGAGCTGGACTGGAAGAGGGGCAACCGGGACAGAATCTGGTGCCCCAACTGGGACTAGAACCCATGGTGCTGGCGCCGCAGGCGGAGGATTAGCCAAGTGAGCCTTGGTGCCGGCCCAATAAATGATATATTGAGTCAACCTAGATGTCTACAAACTGATGACTGGATAAAGAAATTGTGGTATATGTACATGATAGAATATTACTTGGACATAAAAAGACTTTAAAAATCCTGTCTTTTGCCACAAAATGGATGCAACCAGAGACTGTAATGCTAAGTGATATAAGCCAGCCCCCAAAAGACAAATACATTTTACCTGATTTGTGGTAACTAATATACAGAATACAAAAAGTGTGATGTATGTGTGTGAAATTGACATTTTGAAATTTGATTATTGCTTATAGCTTTTATCTATGCTCCTGAGGAACAATGGCTTTTCTTTTTACTTTTTGAATTCTGTATTTAGTAAAAGGTTAAGCTCATCAATTGAAAAAATTAATAAAGTCAACTGAAAATATGTCATAAAAGTTAGAACATAGGAAAAAGAGGAGGAGGGAGGGTAGGAGTGTGGGAGTAAAGATAGGGTGGCAAGTACCATTACTTTTTTTTTTTTTTTTGACAGGCAGAGTTAGTGAGAGAGAGAGAGAGAGAGAGAGAAAGATCTTCCTTTTTCCATTGGTTCACCTCCCAAGTGTCCCCCATGGCCGGGGCACTGTGCTGATCCGAAGCCAGGAGCCAGGTGCTTCCTCCTGGTCTCCCATGCGGATGCAGGGCCCAAGGACCTGGGCCATCCTTCACTGCCCGCCCTGGGCCACAGCAGAGAGCTGAATTGGAAGAGGAGCAACAGGGACAGAACCGGCACCCCAACTGGGACTAGAACCTGGTGTGCCAGCGCCGCAGGCGGAGGATTAGCCTAGTGAGCTGAAGCGCCAGCCAATCATTACGTTCTTAAAACTGTGTGAAATATAAAAGGCTTCCATAGCCTTGGCAACTCATGGCCAGAGCCTGGGGTGATCACTGAAGTCATAAATAAGAGTGCTAATTGGTAAATTAACAACCGAATTCATTGTGCACTTACCCCCCACACAGGACCTCTGTCTTTAATGAGTTGTACTATGAGAATTAACTGCAAAACTTGTTCACAAACAGTACTTTAAACATGGTGTGTGAGTGTGAGTATAAACTGTTCAAATCTTTACTTAGTATAGAGTTGGTCTTCTGTATGTAAAGTTAAAGTGGAAAATGAAACTTAACGAAGAATTGGATGGGAGAGGGAGTAGAAGGTGGGGCAGGAGTGGGGTTGGGAGGGTGAGTATGGGAGAAAGAACCATTATATTTCTAAAGTTGTACCTATGAAATTTGCATTAATTAAATAAAAGCTTTTAAAAAACTGTGTGAAATAAATAAAATATGTTCTCTATATGTACATTTTTAAAATTAAAAATATAGAATAAATATAAAATTCCAGCATTTGAAATCAAGCAAACTTAACTCTTTAAGTTAATAGAAAACCAAAACCAAAGATGAAATTGTCTAGAATGACACTGTGGGATGTTTCAAAACCATCATTAAATTGAATCTTATCAATGCAGAAATAGCAAAAGAAATTCAACTTGAGTAGGTGACAGAGTACACTATGCATACATAGTTCTGAAAAACAATGCCATTAAAATGGCCAGAAAGTCAACATGATTTCATTGAGTTGATAAACTTTTAATACAGATAGTAACCAACAATATAGCTATTTGCTTATACTAAGTTACTGATATAGTAATGACAGTAATAAAATCAAACTAGAAAGTGATGTTCATATCACTGTAAATTATGAACACTTTGGAACTGCATAATTTGGTAGGGATAATTACAAATTACCAAACAAATATAAAGAGATTTAGTGAAAACAGTGTAAAATTATCTTTTAAAAACTATTACATATTATAGGAACTTAAATCAGGAAAAGAAAATGCCACTTTACAGAAGAATCCTAATGCCAGCATCCCATGTGGGCACTGGGTAGAGTCCTGATGGTCTTCTTCCAATCCATCTCCCTGTTAATGTGCCTGCAAAAGCAGTTGAGTATGGTCCAAGTGCTTGGTCCCCTGTCGCTCAGGTTGGAGAATAGGAAGCTCCTGGTTCCTGGCTGCGGCATGGCCCAGCCCCAGTCATTGCAGCGTTGCAGCCATTTGAGAAGTGAACCAACTGAGGAAGGATATACCTCTCTCTCTTTCTTTCTCTCTCTTCTCTCTCTCTAGCTCTGCCTTTAAAAATAAATAAATAGGTCCTTTTCAAAAAGATAAAAATAAATAATAAAGTGATAAGCACATACAAAGGTATTTTTTGAAAAATAGTACATTAACTTGCATTTAAAATGTAAAATAAAGGAAATGATGGAAATGAAGCAAATATCTTGGTAATTACCAAGATAGCCTGAGGAAAAGATACTTAAATCTATAGCTACACTCTAGAACTTCAAAATTAAAGTTTAATTTATGGTCCTCTAGAATTCCAGAAAAGCTCAATAGCATAACAACTGAGAATTAAGAATGACTGAATGGGTTAATATAGCTCTGAGAATTTGGGGACATAAAATAGCCGCAAAGAGAATTTAGATGATTTCCATCAAGTTGATATCACCAAAAAAATGCCACCCAAGAAGGCCTAAATTTAATAGTAGTAGCACTGGCATATAATAGAATATTGATGACATTAACAGGTCACACGATTGAATTAAAATGCATCATCAACTAAAACAATATATATTTTATAACATAAATTTTATTTTAATAATTGTTAATAGGAGGAAGTGGCAATATAGGATTAAGTAATAGAGTGATTAACAGACATAAAGGAATTTGGTGAACAATGCCCCGTGTATTATTTTACTATCATAATATTTTTAAAATCAAGAAGATAAATCAAGGAAAGTGAAAAAGAAAACTTAATTTAAATAAATTGATGAAGCCACAATGAAAAAGTTAACCACGATAGGCTATAGTTCTCTGTACAAGGATTGGTTTACACTACATCATTATGTATACACAGACACATTTATTCAAGATAAAAAATAAAATACAGAATAAAAAAATAAAAATACAATAAAATAAATCACAGAATAAAATCAATACAAAATAAAAAACAAAATAAATACACAAGTTAGAATTTAACCTATATTCTGATTTCTGTAAGTAGCAGTAGGGGCAACAACAGCATGACAAATATATACAAAGAACTGTGTGAACCAATGTGCCTTAGTGTGCACTATACTTGATAAGTGAAAGAAAAGATCAACAATAGTAAGTAAAGAAAATATCGAGCCATTTAGCAGAAAAACCTTAACGAAAGCTACTCACATCTATAGCTACACTTAAAAATATGAATTATCAAAAGTTTATTTACTCATAAACCACCAGAAAAGTTAAAACTATATCACCTGGAACAAGAGAATGATATTATGGACCAAAAATCCTTTTGATGAACTGTATAGATAAAAGTGGCCAAGAAAATTCTCACAATTTTGAGTATGTTGAAGACCTTCCAATGTAAAAGTCAAGCAACACACTGATAGGTTTAGTCATAGGCTGGCCTTCCATTAGGTTATTGATCATATACACAGGTGATAAGAATAAATTCAAAGAGGGGGGCTGGTGCTGTGGCGCAGCAGGTTAAAGCCCCGGCCTGAAGCACTGGCATCCCAAATGGGCACGTTTCGGGTCCTGGCTGCTCCTCTTCTGATCCAGCTCTCCACTATGGCCTGGAAAAGCAGTAGAAGATGGCCCAAGTCTTTGGGCCCCTGTGCCCACATGGGAGACCCAGAAGAAGCTCCTGGCTCCTGGCTTTGGATCCGCGCAACTCGGGCTGCTGCAGCCATCTGGGGAGTGAACCAGTGGATGGAAGACCTCTCTTCTCTGTCTCTACCACTCTCTGTAACTCTGTCTTTCAAGTATATAAAAATAAATCTTTAAAAAAAATTCAAAGGGAATGGCATTTTGTCATAGTGAATTGTACTGCCTCCTCTGACACCAGCATCCCATATGGTGCTGGTTCATGACCCAGCTGCTCCAGTTCCAATCCAGCTCCTTATTAATAGCCTGGGAAAGCAGTTGAAATATGTCACAAGTACTTGTGCCTTTGCAACCCATGATCAAGACCCTGCAAAAGCACCTGGCTCCTGGCTTTGGCCTGCCCTAGCGCCAACTATTGTGGCCATTGGAGGAGTGAACCAGCAGTTAGAAAAAAAATATTTTTAAAGATTATTTATTTTGTAAGTCAGAGTCACACAGAGAAGGAAGGAGAGGCAGAGAGAGAGAAAGGTCCTTCATCTGCTGCTTCACTCCCCAGTTGGCCACAATGTCTGGAGCTGTGCTGATCCAAAGCCAGGAGCTAGGAGCTTCCTCCAGGTCTCCCATGCAGTTGAAGGGGCCCAAGGACTTGGGGCATCTCCCACTGCTTTCCCAGGACATAGCAGAGAGCTGGATCAGAAATGGTGCAGCTGGGACTCAAACCAGCGCCCATATGGGATGCCGGCACTGCATGAGGTGGCTTTATCCACTCTGCCACAGTGCCAGCCCCAGAAAATCTTAATCTTGTCCCTCTCTCTCCGTAACACTCAAATAAAAAAGAAAAAAGAATAAACTGAAAAAAAATTTTTTTAAATTGTACCAGTTACAATAAAAATTACACTTTCCTTACTGTGAATATAATTCAGCTACTTGATAATGAGAATAATAATGTGACAAGGACATATAGAGATTTTTGTGAATTTTTAATCCATTGCTTCTACATTAAAAAGAAAATAAGAGCAACTTAAGGAACAGAAATAGACCAAAGATCATTCAAATAACCAGAAAACTTTAAAGTAGATGTTTGTATCTAGAGCTACACCTTCAAAATTTATATATACATAAACATATACTAGTATATATTACCTATATACATATATATTATTTATCAGGAAAATGTAGTTTAGAGTTCCCTAATAGTCCAGTCCCTCATTATGAGATTGTGGAGTGAAGCACTAGACTGTGACTCACACTGTCTGTCCCTCTGGGTCTCCCTACCTGTTTTTAAAATTAAATTTAAAAAAATATAATTCTAGGATCAAAAATCATTTCAAGATCCTGCCATGTATTCACATAACTGCCAGGACATATACAGTATCTAAACCCAGAGTGGAAAACTTGAATAATCAACAAAATTGAAGAAACAATGGCTCAGAGTTCTATAAAAATCCAGAAGTGCATATATATATTCTTATATAAAACTTTACATATATCTATTTATATATGTATGCATATATTACCTTGAGGAGAGAGAATGATTAACCTTGGCTAGGATAGCACTAAGACACTATGTACATAGGTTTCTAGGATACCTATAGAATGCTGGGGGTGATGATGATCTCACAATGAAAATTTAAATCATCATGGCCACCAGTTCATAGAGCTGGGAATGGTCTAGAATAGATGATTAGTGAAAAAAGTGAGCTCCATTAATTCAAAGATGAAACAGAACATTAAATTTCCAAAATGAAACAATATCAAGTTCCCTAAAAGTCCTTAAAATCTAAAGCAAAACAAAACAAAAAGTCCCCTGCTAATGAGAGTGATGGACCTGACCCAAGATTATACTCAGATACTGTGAACTAAAATTTGCTTGGACAAGTTCCAGATTTTAGAAAATTTACTTCCAAACATTGATAAAGCAAATCAAGTCTTCCTGAAGTTTTTGGTGCTAGAATTGGCATAAATTAGGTTATTGACTTTTTTCTGATGGTTATAATAAATTCAAATGCAACATGAAAAATATAAAAAATGTGTGCCTTTCCATATACATTGTATTCTGACTACTGGCTGTACCAATGGGAAATTTGGTAGATTCAGAAATAGCAGCACATGGAGGTATAATAGAGATTAAAATCGTAGTAAAACTACGGTTTAAAATATGAAAAGATACAAGGAAATCTCATGCAGTTTAATAATCTTAAAGCTTAGACAGCACTGTCAATCAAATGAATGGAAATTTTAAGGTGAATGATCAATTTTGAGACTCTAAAAAGAATGAAACTGTAAATCAAATATGTGTCCTCAGTAATGTGTGTGTACTGTCTAAAAGTTATTTAAAGACCACAACAATGGAGGTTGCTAGGACAATTTCAACAATTTTGAGTGAATTCATGACATTATAATGTAAATATCCAAAAGAATGACCATAAGTTTACAGTGCTAAGATTGGCTTCCACATGGATATTGATGATACACACAGTTGAAAGTAATAAAATGAAAGACAAGACAAAAAATAGAAATCTGGTGCACATAGCCGGGTAAAATATTGCTAGAGGGGCCAGTGCTGTGGTACAGTGGGTTAAAGCCCTGGCCTGGGGGTTGGCGCTGTGGCGTAGTGGGTAAAGCTGAAGCCTGCAATGCCAGCATTCCATATGGGCGCCGATTCGAGTCCCAGCTGCTCCACTTCCAATCCAGCTCTCTGCTATGGCCTGAGAAAGCAGTAGAAGATGGCCCAAGTCCTTGGGCCCCTGCACCTGCGTGGGAGACTTGGAGGAAGCTCCTGGCTCCTGGCTTCAGATCGGCACAGCTCTGGCCATTGTGCCCATCTGGGGAGTGAACCAGTGGATGGAAGATCTCTCTCTCTGTCTCTACCTCTCACTGTAACTCTGTCTTTCAAATAAATAAAGTAAATCTTTAAAAAACATCATGCTTAAATTGCTGTTAGAAAGAATGAGTATTTTAATGTGAGCCATAAGTAAAAGACAAATATATAGATTGTTATTTGGTAGAAAAGAGTCCATAATAAACTTGAAAAATTACAGAATGACAGACAAATGGGCTTTGGAAACTTTCCAAGATCAAAGTTAATTAACAGTTCCAGGAACATCCAGAAAAATAAACAATATACCCCCTGCTGATGAGAATAAAGCTGCTGTCCCTAAAATGTGCTCAGATCCACTAAACCTGATAGCATTAGGACAACTTTTACCATTTAGAGCAGGTTGATGACCACTCAATGATAAAGCAAACCATGATATTCATAGTTTTTCTGTGTTATGATTGTAAAAATCCAAGTTATCAATTACATTTTTAGGTGATAGTAATAAATTCTAAGGCATTTAATTTTGATTACAGGGTGTAGAAATTAGTGATTTGGTAGAATCAATAATAGAGTCACAATCATGCAAAAAGGTTATAATGAATAAAATCTTAAAGTTGCATTTAAATCTAATATACAAAATTTCAGTAGCTTAAAGCAAGAAAAGATCATGCTGCCAAATATTTAATATCTTAGCTAACATACAAAACCTTGACTGAGGAAATTTTTATAGATAATGTTTAATTTTGAGTACCACAAAAAATAAGAAAATAGAAAGATATTACACTAACATGAATACCTGAAAGTATCCACTTTGGTGACATAATTTTGCAAAACAATGTACAGGGAAGGAGCAACACAACTTGGAGAAATGTAAACAACTTTATGATTTCAAAATGAAAATGCTGGCTAGGATGAGCAAATGTTTTCAGGACTATCATGGCATGCATTTTGCTATTGGGAGAAGTGAAGCAATGTTAGTGACAAAACAGTATACAGGAATTATGTGGAAAATAGACCTTCACATATAAAGTTACCCAAGATAATAATGTCAACACAAGTTAAGTCAAGAATATTTCAAGTACCTTGGCAGAATACATTGAGAAATAACACGGATTTAAATAATTGACTTTTGAAAATTTCCAAAATCAAAGGTAAATGTAGAGTTCCAACAGAGTTCACAAAACAATAAACATATGACCTGCAAAGGAGAGTGATGACACTGATGCTAGATGATTCCGTGCAATTTTCAGCACGAACATTATGAAAAAACTTAGAATTTACAAACAGTTGATTACATTAGAAAGATAACATAAACCAAGTGGGCCATAGGCAACTTGTGCTGAGACTGGCACAAGCTACACGGCCAATGGAAAAAAACCTAAGTGATAGGAATAAAAATCATAGTAATGTGTACAGTTCTTGATATATGCTATATTTTGATTGCTGGAAATGGAAATGATCAATTTGGTAGTAAAAGAAAAAAGTGAAATCACAAGTACATTTATGTTCATAAAAATAGCCCAAATTTACAATTTAAAAGAATACAGAATAATTGGAGGAACTTAAATCAGGAAACTTATAGTGTTTGATACAATACTCTTGACTCTAACATCCAAAATGTCTCAATTTACTGTGTGGAAAATTCCAAACCCCAGTGGTTACACTGAAATCTTATAAAAACCAAGAAATTGGGGCCGGCGCTGCAGCTCAACAGGCTAATCCTCCGCCTTGCGGCGCTGGCACACCGGGTTCTAGTCCTGGTCAGGGAGCCGGATTCTGTCCCGGTTGCCCCTCTTCCAGGCCAGCTCTCTGCTGTGGCCTGGGTGTGCAGTGGAGAATGACGTCCTTGGGCCCTGCACCCGCATGGGAGACCAGGAAAAGCACCTGGCTCCTGGCTTCGGATCAGCGCGATGCACCAGCCGCAGTGCTCCGGCCCCGGCGGCCATTGGAAGGTGAACCAACGGCAAAGGAAGACCTTTCTCTCTGTCTCTCTCTCTCACTGTCCACTCTACCTGTAAAAAAAAAAAAAAAGAAAAAGAAAAAAGAAATTAGAAAAACATGATATTGAAATCACAAAACTGTCCAGTGTCCCAGCACAGTTCTGAGAAACCATGGTTCTGTAGACCATGTACAGGAGGACGTTACTAGGGTATATTACTGAAGTTTGAGCAATTTCATGATGTCATAATGAAAATGCTGGCCAGAATGACAGCATGCTTGTAGGGCTGGTATTAACTCACACTTTGATACTGAGGATATATACAACTGAGAGGAATAAAATGAAAGAAAATAAATGGGAAAATGGGATGCACTCAGCAATGAAAAATCCCTTGAATAAGAGAGTTATATTATAGGATCAGTATTTGAGTGAGAAAATACTAGTATAGAGATATGGTATAGAGAATTATAATTGGAGAATTTTAAAAATCTAGCAAAATATTTCAATTCTGTGAAAATCAGGAAAACATATACATTATATACAATATATGATATGTATATAATACTTAATATGATATATAATGTTATATATATATATATATATCATCTGGAAATGAGCATTATGATAGTAGGGCCTAGTAGCTTCTGAAAAGTTATGAATGGAAAAGTTGCAGGGACAACTTCCAGAATAAACAAGTAGTTGATGACTTCAAAATGAAAGCACAAGTCAGAATGGGCCCAAGTTCCCTGTGCTGGAGATGGCATAAGACAAGTTATTGATGCTATACACAGAATATAACTCAAACACAAACTAAAATATAAAGAATAATTCAAATACAATGTTATACATTATACTTTGATTGCTGAGAGAAGCATTGGGAAAAGTGCATGGAAAAGTCATAGAACTTCAAGATAAAGTCATAGAACTTCAAGATAAAAGGATTATTTTTGAAAACATCACTAAAATTTCATTTATGAAATACTAAAAAAGTAGAAACATAAATCGAAAACAATTCTTACTACCTAATAAAACAATTTAAATTAAATATACAAGTATTTCAATCTAGCTTATTGAGAACTTCAATACCAACTTTCAATTTGGTGTCTTGAAAAAAAAAAACATAAATATATGTTCTTAAAAGTACGAATAAATCTGTATCCAAAGTGAACCAGGATCCATCCAGAGATGATTAGTAAGAGGAATCAGGAGACTGGGTGAAAATAGAGAATGATCTTAATCCAAAAATATGTTCAAAACCCTCTCTCCCCTGTTAGGAGAAGTTTGGACTACTAACACAGACTCTGAGAAGGGGGGAGAATGTTAGGTGGGACTAAAAATTATGTCTGTCAGCCGACATTGGCAGTTTTAGTTCATGTTAAATTTTACTGTTCTACCTCCACTTTGACTATGACCGTGTCTAAACAAGATAAGAGTCGGAGAACTCAAGGGGCTTCCATAGCCTTGGAAACTCATGACTGGTGCATAGGGAGATTACTGATGCCATAAACAGGAGTGTCAATTGGTAAAGTCAACAACAGGAGTCACTGTGCACTTACTCCTCATGTAGGATCTCTGTCCTTAATGTGCTGTACACTGAGGCTTAATGCTATAACGAGTACTCAAACAGTATATTTCACTTTGTGTTTCTATGGGGGTGCAAACAATTGAAATCTTTACTTAATGTACACTAAACTGATCTTCTGTAAAAAAAAAAAAAAAAAAAAAAAGAAATTATCAATTCCCAACTTGACTCTCACTGGGATTAAACATGACAACAGGCCTGATCTGATTTCATCATCATTTAAAAAAAATCATCTATTATTTTTCACTTTATGTTTCTGTGTGGGAGCAAACTGTTGAAATCCTTACTTAAGGTATACTAAGCTGATCTTCTGTATATTAAGATAATCGAAAATGAATCTTGATGTGAATGGAAGGGGAGAGGGAGTGGGAAAGGGGAGGGTTGTGGGTGGGAGGGACGGTATGGGGGGGGAAGCCATTGTAACCCATGAGTCGTACTTTGGAAATTTATATTCATTAAATAAAAGATAAAAAAAAATTAAAAAAAAAGAAAACAAACAAAAAAAAATTTTACTGTTCTATAAAATAATCAGCTTAGCCCAAAAATTTTACTCTGTGGTTTTGTAACTCTGGTCAGTCGTCCACACTTAATTAACATTTGTCTTTAATCAAATTGAATTGTATTAAAATAGAGAATTTCAGAATTTATATTGTTTCCCATTGTCTAATCGGAAAATTTGTTCAAATCAAAAATAATTTTTATGATTATAAAATAAACCAAAAATATGTTATTGGAAAACTTGAAAGATTAAGAAAGTAGGAGGAGGGAGGTGGGACTATGAGTGTTAGGGAGGGTAGAATGGGAAGTATCAGTATGCTGTTTGGTCTGTATATATGAAATACATAAAATATGTTCACCTTATGTAAATAAAATGTGTTAAAAAAAATAGCAGTAGTCACATATGATGGAGCAAGGACATAAGCATTGGTCTTAGCTCCTTGCTAAATGACTGAAAGCATATCCAGGGCCTGCGCCGTGGCTCAATAGGCTAATCCTCCGCCTTGCAGCGCCGGCACACCGGGTTCTAGTCCCGGTTGCCCCTCTGCCAGGCCAACTCTCTGCTGTGGCCAGGGAGTGCAGTGGAGGATGGCCCAAGTGCTTGGGCCCTGCACCCCATGGGAGACCAGGTTTAGCACCTGGCTCCTGCCTTCGGATCAGCACGGTGCGCCGGCTGCAGCACGCCGGCTGCGGCGGCCATTGGAGGGTGAACCAACGGCAAAGGAAGACCTTTCTCTCTGTCTCTCTCTCTCTGTCCACTCTACCTGTCCAAAAAAATAAATAAAAATAAATAAAAATGAAAGCATATCCAGACCCCTGAGGGACTTCCTAGCCCCTTGCATTCTTGCTCAAACCAGCTCAACCCCTCTTCAGTCACTTAGCCTGCAAAATCCCTGAACAAATCAGCTCAGACCCACCTAGTGCCTCAACTGTCTTGTGCTATATAAACTTAGCCTGTGAAAGCATTCAGGATCTCTGCCACGTCATCATCCTGTTTACATGTATACATGTTGGTACTGTGCCCCTCTCAAGTATATTCCTATGAATAAACTTGTTCTGACTATGAGTTCATATCTCACCTCCTCTTTGTCCAGTCCTTCTTTCTCAACAACAAAAATATGATTGGGAAATATGGGCAATATTCTTTGATGAAAATACAGGATAAAAACTATAAATATGATACTTTCCTGATTTGTACATTTATTCAGATTTTACAAAGTTTCATACTCTATATCTAAACAGCTACCTTCTAAACTTCATATAGCCCCAGGAAGAGCTACTCCGAGAGAACCCGGCGGTGTACCTGAGACTCCACTCCCCGTGCAGTTAGAAACTCAGGGCAATCAGGCACCCTGGGCAGAGAGAGGGGCAGGAGGACCCGCAGACCACAGCTCCTCCCCACAGTGCAGTCCACAGTCTCCCTGAGGACCGGCCCGCCCTAACTGCACAAACAGGGCAGACCTGGGGCTGCGGTCCCTGGGCTGAGTCCGCACGGGCGGAAGCCAGGGTCCTGGCCACCAGCGCAGCTCCCACCCGGTGGGCCCCACACTCACCATTTCCTCGCTTCCGCGGCATTCTGGGGTCCGTGGGCGGCTCCTGCGGTGCAGGAAGGTCACACAGCGCAGCCCCTGAGGCACCTGAGCCCGCTCAGCAGCAGCCCCGGGGACCCCTCCCAGCGCTGCCACAAAGAGAGATCCCGCGGGGCTCCGCAGGGTCGCCCTGACGTGCCTGATTGGACAGTGGCCGCAGCCGGCCGCGCGACGTCACAGAAGGTGCAGCCAATCAGAATCCCCTAGGCTGGGGCGGTTCCTTGGGGCGGTGCCTGGTAACAGGGGAGGTGGGGCTCAGACTGAAGCCGCCGTGTTCTCCGGCCCGGGTGCTCCGGCAGCAGGGGGCGCTGTCCCTGCTCTGGGCACCTCAGCTTCTGGGCGCCCTCAGCTGTCTGCGGTCCTGCTGGATCCTGTGAGCCCAAGCTTGCTTCCTGAGAACTGCAGTTTACAAGATACTTGCTGAATGCGTGCCTTTCCCGCAGTCTTGGCTTGCTGTTGTTAGCTCATCTGAAGGTTTGTAAAGATGTTTGTCTGAATGTAGTTAAAGATATCCCATGGACTACTTCATCTTTCATTTCTCTTACAGGGATGTGTTTGCTAGTCTCTTTAAATTTTCTTTAAGATTGATGTATTTATTTGGAAGAGTTACAGAGAAGAGAAGGTAGAGGCAGAGAGAGAGAGCGCGATCTTCCATTTTCTGATGTCACTACCTAAGTGGCCACAGTATCAGGGTCTCGGCCAGGCCACAGGTGGGAGCCAGGTGCTTCAACCATCTGGGTGCAGGGGCCCAAGTACTCAGGCCATCTTCCGCTGCTTTCCCAGGTGCATTAGCAGGGACCTGGATCAGGAGTGAAGCAGCTAGAAGTCGAACTGGACTTATAGAAGATTGCGGTGCTGCACGCAATGGCTTTACCCACTATGCCACGGTACCGACCCCAGTCTTTAAATTTTCTCTATCTGTTCCTTGCTGGCTACATAGTAAACCACTGATGGCGTAAGTTAACCTTCTGTCCAGTAATATTGCTTAATTTTCATATCATTTTGTATCAGTTATGTAATTGTATTGGATTATCTGTACATAATACTACTATCTACATGTATTGAGTTTTGTTGCTTACAAGTTGATTCTTACACCTAGAATTTCCTTTTTATTAATTTCCATGACTACACCTCAACCACAATGTTGACGAGAAATAGAACAGGCAGCTTGCCTGGATCTGTTCCCAGGGAAAAAGCTTTCAATCCTCTGTGTTAATTATGCTGTTTTTAATGGGTTCACTGTAGTAAATAATCTTAGTTGGAATGATGAAATTGCTATTATTTACTACTCTAAAAGCTGCTTGTTTTGTCTGCTAAATTTTATTAAATCCTTTTTTAACATTTAATCTAAATGTGTAATTTTTTCTTATATTGTTTACCCACACTGATGACTGACATTCATTTTGGATTGTTAACCATCTCTGCAACTTTTAGTATCTCCTGCTTGTTATTAAAATATCATCATCTTTTTATATATTGTTTAACATAATATTTTGACTAGCCTATTTACATCTTTTTCACTAAAGAGATGTTCCTTAAATTCAATTTTATTTCATGTCCTTTTCTGTGCCCTCAATGCAGTGTTAAATTCACAAAAAAATTCAAAATATTTTCACTTGGTGGAAATCTGAGGAATTTGGAAGTTTTTTCCTTCTTGAAAAATTTTCAGATGTTTTCCAGTTCTGTGCCTGAAATTCTGTTTATGGAAATTCTTGTTGGTTTGATTTTTTTAAATGTTGATTCAACTTATTCAGTTTATGTAGGAATTTCCTATTTTGTGTTACATATGTGTTTTGGTAATATGGCTCTAAAAATTCATGAACTTTGGTCTGTTTCAAAAATTTTATATCTAATATTTCAGAAAACCTTCTTGGTATCTTGTTGAGGACTAGAAATCCTATGAAAAACAATTCAATTTGTATTTCCAAATTGGTTATTTGTGTTACTTTTATTTTCCTTGATCACATTTCCTAGTTTTATTTTTTCTTATTTTTATTTTTTTTGACAGGCAGAGTGGACAGTGAGAGAGACAGAGAGAAAGGTCTTCCTTTGCTGCTGGTTCACCCTCCAATGGCTGCAGCAGCTGGCGCGCTGCGGCCGGTGCACCGCGCCGATCTGATGGCAGGAGCCAGGTACTTCTCCTGGTCTCCCATGGGGTGCAGGGCGCAAGTACTTGGGCCATCCTCCACTGCACTCCCTGGCCACAGCAGAGGGCTGGCCTGGAAGAGGGACAACCGGGACAGAATCCAGCGCCCCAGCCAGGACTAGAACCCGGTGTGCCGGCGTCGCAAGGCAGAGGATTAGCCTAGTGAGCCATGGTGCTGGCTTAAAAGTATTTTATTACCTTACTTAAAAGGCAGAGCACCAGAGAAAGAGGAAGAGACAGACAAAGATATCTTTCATTCGCTGGTTCACTCCCCAATGCCTACAACAGCCAATGCTAGACCAGACTGAAGAAAGGAGACAGGAACTCCAAACAAGTCTCCCACATGGGTGGAACAAACTCAAGTACTTGGATATTACCTGCTACCTCCCAGGTACTTTACACGAAGCTGGATTGGAAATGGTGGAGTAGCCAGGACTCAAACCAGACGCTCTGATATAGGAAGCTCATATCTCAACCTCTGAACCATACTACCCATTCCATAATCTAATTTTAATCTCCAGGTGATTAGTTAATCTGACTGCTGGCTCTGGGTGGCAGGGTTTTGAGAACAGCAAATTTCTGTGGATTTATAATTCAGGATAACAGCCAAGGGGAAAATTGACATTTGGCTCTGCAGCTAATTTTTCTGCAGTTAGTCTGAGGGGAATAAATAGAAATAAACAAGTAAGAAAATATCAAGTAGGAAAAATTAAGTCAGCTTGGAGGTTGGTATTGTTGAGTAGTAGGTAAAGCCACAGCCCGCAGTGCTAGCATTCCATAAGGGCACTGCTTCTGTCCCAGCTGCTCTACTTCTGATCCCTGCTAATGGCATAGGAAAGCAGAAGATGGCCTGAGTGCTTGGCCTCTGCCATCCATGTAGTAGACTTAGATGAAGCCCCTGGCTCCTGGCTTCCTTCTTGGCCACTGTGACAATCTAACGAACCAGCAAATCTTTCTGTCTCTTCTGTCTCTGTAACTGAGTTTCAAGTAAATAAATAAACCTTAAAAAATAAAAGATGCTGCTTGGATGTTCCTGTATTCCACATCAGAGGGCCTGGATTTTAGAACTGTCTCTGCTTCATATTTCAGCTTCCTGCTAATGTACACCTTGGGAGGCAGCGGGTGATGGATCAGATTTTTGGTTTCCTGCCACTCACATGAGAAACCCAGATTGATTTCTGGGTGCTTAGCTTTCATCTGACCCAGCTCTGTTTGTTGCAGGCATTTATGAAGTGGATTCATATATCTGTTGTCTCTTTCTCTCTCTCTCTCTTTGCTTCTCTGCCTTTCAAATAAATTGAAAGAAATAACCAATCAAATACTCCTATAATAAAGTATAAGAAAAGTGGGCTGAAGGGTTCCAATAAAGAAAGGAGGAGGAGAACAGAAGTGCTACACTGGTGGGTAGGAATTTAAGGAAGGAATCTTGTGGAATTGACTTTAATCTGAGACTCAAGCATAGTGTGTTTGGGGTGGGCAAATATGTTGAAATCCAGGTGGAAGTGAATGTAAACTTAGTGCTCAGTGTAGGGTAAGAACCATTACTTCTATTTGTATGGTTCTGAGGTCATGTCTTAGATGGCTGCTTGTATGTCTAGTGGAGCCATTAGCTAAAGTTGGAGACATACCAGGGTATTTCAAATAGTTTGTGTAAATGGAATTAAAAATTATTTTGATGCAATAAAATTTGAAATCTATGCATTCTGCATTCAAAGAGTCTTCCAAAAGTTAATAAAAATTACATTCCAAGAAAAAAACCATGCATGCATTCCAAACGATTTTCTCAAAAAGTTCATGACAAGTGTGTATTATTTAAAAAAAAAAACTACAGATTTCAAAATTTTACAGAAACCTAAGCTACTTACCTTTTTTTTTAAGATTTATTTATTTATTTGAAACAGTAACACAGAGAGAGGAGAGGCAGAGAGAGAGAGAGAGAGAGAGAGGTCTTCCATCCAATGGTTCACTCTCCAGTTGGCTGCAACGGCCGGAGTTGTGCCGATCTGAAGCCAGGAGCCAGGAGCTTCTTCCAGGTCTCCCACGCGGGTGCAGGGTCTCAAGGACTTGGGCCATCCTCTACTGCTTTCCCAGGCCACAGCAGAGAGCTGGATTGGAAGAGGAGCAGCCAGGACTCGAACTGGCGCCCATATGGGATACCGGCACTTCAGGCCAGGGCATTAACCCGCTGCGCCACAGCGCCGGCCCCAGCTACTTACCTTTTAATTCAATTTCACAATGAGATTTTTGAAGTTCACTCAGACCTTATTTTAGGCCTCTGACACACAATTAGAAACTAGAACTTGTGATGTGTCTCACTTGAGTTATTAGACACGGCGATCATAGAGTTAATGATGGATGGAACCTAAGCAACAGAATACGTGCATCAGAGCTCCAAGATAATGTAGAGTAAAAGCACAAGGGCTAGGGCTGGTCGTGGGCTTTTCCAGTATTGTTGGATGAGCAAGACCCCGCTACAAACACCTGATTAAAAAGAAAACATTAATTTGAAGCCAATCACAAACCTTGAGACATCAGAAAAGATGTAAATGTAACAATCCCAAAAGGTGGTCCCGGGTAAATTTTTCATTTTTCCCAAGTAAGATTAAGAGAGAAACACTGTGTAGCTACAGGGGAACATAACTGATTTTACTGCTAGTTATTTATTTTTAATATAGAGGACAGCTATTTCAATGGGGAAATAACTGCTTATCCCTGTAAATTAGACGTGGGGCGGATGTGAGGAAACAGACACTTGTTTTATCGGGAAAGGAGAGAGAGAAATTGCACTGCGGTTTTAGAAATTAAGCGCAGAGAGTTCCCTTCGAGAGCAACGGTAATAAAGGGACGGGCGGGTGACATCTCCAGCGCCGGCTCCCGCTCCCTGGCAGCCCCAGCTGCACCACCGCTCCCAGCAGCCGGCCCCTCCCCGCGCTCCCCTCCCCGCCCTCCGCCGCCCCTCCCTCCCTGTCCTGCGCCCCCCCCCCCCCGCCCTCGCCCCCCTCCCGCGCAGCCTCCCCGCCTGCGGGCGCGCCCTGCTCTCCTGATCCCGGCTCTCCGGCGCGGGAGGCGCGGTCTCGGGCTAGGGTGCCCCCGGATGATGACGCCCTGAAAAATAAGACCCACAAGGCAGCTCCTGGGGTCCGACTCCCCCCAAGACAGCAAGTTAAAGAAAAGAATAAGGATGGCGAGGACAGTTATTGGAAAAAGCACGAAAATAGAAAGCATTTTGAAGTTAATTATTAGCTTGCTACCACGAGGAAACCAACAACCAGTTTCTCGTGTCAGGCCGAGAGAGAGAGATAAATAACATAAATAACAAGTCTCAGTTGCAGCTCTTTGTGGAAATTAATATCTGTTTCACCTTATATCCAGTGACTGCGCGATTGTAGATCTGGATTTGGAGCCACTGCTGAAGCAGCAACACCCACTGTTTTGAGGTGTTGGCGTTTTTTGCTGATTTGGCAGCTCCCAGTGTTTACATTGTTTAATCTTGCAAAAGTGATTCTCTGTACTTCATGGGAAATGCTAGTCAGGTCTTTTATATTGTTATCCTTGGATATATAAAAAGCCCAAAATTATCTCAGTAAATACTTTTTAAGTATTTCAAAATATCTCTAAATATTAAGGAGATAACTTTTCTAAGGAATGAGATATAGAAAGAATGCTGTTTTATTATAAAATGAAATGTAGGGCTGTGTTTGTTGCCCCAACTTAATGCAAGTGGACACATTTTACGTGTCAGAAAAAAACACAGCTGACAAGTAAAGTGCTTGAGCTTTGTCTGACCCTCCCCTTGCAGTCTGCTGTGTGAGCAGCCTGGT
Organism: Oryctolagus cuniculus; assembly: GCF_051225735.1. Classification (NCBI taxonomy): domain Eukaryota; kingdom Metazoa; phylum Chordata; class Mammalia; order Lagomorpha; family Leporidae; genus Oryctolagus; species Oryctolagus cuniculus. Next base: position 90,951,517 of record NC_142881.1, read on the forward strand.
TTTTTCCACTAAGAATGTGTTAGTTTACTCTATTTAACGTAATCACAAGAGGGACGAATATTCTAAAACAGCAAAAGGCATTTTGATTTCATTTCTTTTCCCTGTGTTCTGAGTCCTCCTAAAGAAATGCTGGGAGTGTTTTTTCTGTTACTTACAGGGATTCTCTTAAGGCATATCAGCTGCCTGTTTTGCATGGTTTTTGCAAAAATGCCTTTGCCGGAGGAATTTTTTTATTTTAAGGATTTTTTTACTTGAAAGAGTTACACAGAGAGAGGAGAGGCAGAGAGAGAGGTCTTCCATCTACTGGTTTACTCCCCAGTTGGCCGCAACTGCCAGAGCTGCAAATATCGAAAGCCAGGAGCCAGGAGCTTCCTCCAGGTCTCCCACGTGGGTGCAGGGGTCCAAGGACTTGGGCCATCTTCTACTGCTTTCCTGGGCCACGGCAGAGAGCTGGATTGGAAGTGGAGCAGCCCGGACTCTAACCAGCACCCATATGAGATGTTGGCCTTGCAGGCGGCAGCTTTACCTGCTATGCCACAGCGCCGGCCCAGAGGGATTCTTTTAAGGCTTCCAACTTTGGACCTCAAAAGGTTTTCCTTCCAATCCCTGTCCCCTCTTTTCTTAATTGGATAATCTGTTGTACCTTTAACTAGCACGTAGGGCTATTTATCCAATGTACAATAAAAGAACTGTTCCTGTGTCTCAGAAAAATGAATTATCTAGGGTAGATATGATCTGCCAGATATAATGAAAGGAGTATAAAATGAGAACCCATTTATAAATCAGAAATTCCTCTGGTGACTTTCATTACCCTTCTTTGTCAGAAAAACGTGTCACTATTGTATTCTTTTATGCATTTGGCATAATTCTGAGAAGTACTTACCACTGAAGACACTTTGTTCTTGCTGGCTAATATTGCCTAGATTGGGAACAACAAGTGATATGCTTTGATTATACCTTCAATTTGCTTTAAAGAGAGTCTAAATTCTAAAGCATGGTGAAATTTTTGGCAGTGGTAAGAAAGCAGAAGAGGAGGAAGACAAGGTTGGGTGCACTGAAACGTGAATGAGCTGCTTACACATAACCTGCTCCCTGAATGACATCTGATTCAGCAAGTCTTGCCAGATTCTGTAACACTCTTATCTTTAGGAATTCTGTCCAAAATCTCTTCATTAACTTTGATTGCAGGGTGACAAAAATTAAAAAGTTTTCAACAGGGCTGCTGAATAAGGATTTCAAATTATTTGCAGAAATTCTGTATTTCTGATTTGTAAAGCCATGGATGTTAAAGGTTTCCTCTTGTCTTCTCCCCACAAAAATCCTTTGTTTTCCACATTGCTGTTGGTGCTGTGGAAGGATACGATGCTGAAGGTGTAGCCTGAAGTGGAAGCAGCCATGATGGAAATCTCTGTAGTGTGTTATTTTTACCAGCAAGCATTTTAAATAATCGTGCCAACTGTAGATGACTTATTAAGGCCCTAATTTAGCAATCTTGAGGAAGATTCCACTGGTCAAATTTGAGATGATTTGAGCATCAGAATACACAGTATCAGACCACAACACATTGAGTGGTATAAGACCCCATGAATAATGAGATAAATAAATAGGGGAGCAAGGAAAGCCCTTTGTACTGATGCTGAGTCAAAAAATAAATACAGGAGCAATGATGGGAGTAGAAAAACCAGCTCTTCAAAAACATAATGTTTGTGTTTAAAATCATCCATGAATATCAAAGGTAGTGGGTCAAGTTTGGATACAAAATAGGATGTTAGCATAAAATTAGAATATTTCTGAATAAAAATTCACATATCCCAAAATAAACATTTGTATGCAGGGCCAACATTGTGGCACAGAGTGTAGCATCTCATATCAGAGGGCTGGTTTGAGCCCCAGCTGCTCTGCGTCTGATCCATTCCTGCTAATGTACCTAGGAAGGCAGCAGCAGATGGCCCGAAGATTTAGGACCAAGACAGCCATGTGGGATACCAGGATGGAGTTCTTGACTCCCAGATTTGGCCTAGGTCATATCTGACTATGGTTGCTATATATGGGGTGTGAACCAGCAGAAAGAGGATCTCTCTCTATGTCTCTCCCTCTCTCTGTTGCTCAACTTTCCAAATAAATAAGTCAGCTCAGAGATCCCTGAAGGGAGAACAAACTCACATAGGGAGCCTGGATTCTAGTCATGGCACCAATGTAAGGCTGCCACAAAACACACCAAACACCAGAGTAAGGGAAAGGGGTTTTTGGTGGGGAAAACCCGACAGACTGGAGGGAAGGGGCAAAGTGGGAAAAACAGGGAGAAGGAGAATGTAAGTGATAGAGAGATCAAGATAGAGAGCAAAGGAGAGAGCGCCAAGCAATGGGCAAAGATCTGAACAAATATTTCGCAGAAGAATTACAAATGGTCAAAATATATGAAAAAATATTCAATATAATTAGCCATTAAGGAAATGCAAATGAAAACACAAGCAGGGGGCTAGCATGTGGTGCAACAGGGTAAGCTGCCATTTGTGGGGTGGTTAGCATCTCATGAGCACTAGCCTGAATCCCACCTGCTCCACTTCTAATCCAGCTCACTACTAATGTGCCAGGGAAAGCAATTTAAGATGGCCCAAGTCTTTGGACCCCTTCCACACACATGGGAGAGCTGGTTAGGGTTCCACGCTCCCAGTTTCATTTTGGCCCAGTCCCAGCCATTGCAGCCATTACAGCCATTGCAGCCATTTGGGGAGTAAACCAGGGGATGAAAGAACACACTCTCTTTCTCTCTCTTTCTCTTCCTTGTCTCTCTCTCTACCTATTTCAAATAAATAAGCGAATTTTAGAAAATCTCAATGGGGGAGCTGGCGCTGTGGCTCAGTGGGTTAACGCCCTGGCCTGCAGTGCCGGCATCCCATATGGGCGCAGGTTTCAGTCCTGAGTGCTCCACTTCCGATCCAGCTCCCTGCTATGGCCTGGGAAAGCAGTACAAGATGGCCCAAGTCCTTGGGCCCCTGCACCCGTGTGGGAGGCCCAGAGGAAGCTCCTGGCTCCTGGCTTCGGGTCGGCACAGCTTTGGCCATTGCGGCCAATTAGGGAGTGAACCATCAGATGGAGGACTTTCTTTCTCTCTCTCTCTCTCTCTCTCTGCCTCTCCACTCTCTGTGTAACTCTGACTTTCAAATAAATAAATAAATCTTTTAAAAAAAAGAAATAAAATCTCAATGGGATATCCTTTCATTTCAAAAAGATAAAAATTTACAAATACTGGTGAAGACATGGAGAAAACAAAACCCTTATACACAGGGAGTGAAAAATACCAGACATAGGAAGGCACCTATCATAAGTTCTTTCTCATATTTGGAAGTTAAAAAAATACATCTGAACTAATAATTGTGATCACTAGAGGTTGAGAAAGGTGAGGGCTGGAGATAGAGAGGTTTGATAACAAGAGCCAAAAACCGAAGCGATAGCAGTAATAAGTTGCAGTGTCCTACAACTGTGTGGTGATTACAGCTTACAATATTTTGTACTATGTAAAGAACTGGAGGAGAGAATCGTAGTTTATAAGCACAAAGGGAAGGAAATGGAGAAATTAACTGACTGGGTTGATCACTTTGTGCTGTGTACACCTCCTCAAATATTAATATGTGTCCAACAATTTTGTACAAGAATTACATGTTAATCAAACACAGTTTAACTAAATTTTGAAAAAATAAGAAGTATCTCTGTACGCTAACAATGAACTATGTGAAGAATTTTTTTTAAAAATTCAACTTAAATGGCATAAAAATCAGTTTGGAACCATTATCCTTCAATATTATCAAGAATCAAATACATGTAGTTCTTTCTGTTTTAAGCTTTATTTATTTGAGAGGTAGAGTTAGAGAGAGAGAGAGAGAGAGAGAGGTCTTGCAACCGCTGGTTCACTACCCAAATGGCCACAATGGCGAAAGCTGGACCAATCCAAAGTCAGGAGCCAGGGGCTTCTTCTGGGTCACCCATATTGTTGCTGGGGCCCAAGCACTTGGGTCACTTTCCACTGCTTTCTTAGGCCATAGCAGAGAGCTGGAATGGAAGAGGAGCAGCCAGGACATGAACCAGTGCCCACACGGGAGCTGCACACAGCACCAGTCCTTGTACAAGTAATTCTATAATCAACAAATAGGGTTGCTTTACCACTTGAAATTTCTGATCAGACCTTTTATAATTGACAACTGAGAAATTTGGGGTTGTGGAAATACTACTAATAAAAAATTAATCTTGAAGCCAGCTTGAAGGATACTTAGGCTATTTTATTATTAGCATGGGATATCAAATTACAGGTAGGATATTCAATCTTGTATTCCTGTGGTCACAGATAAAAATAATACGATGGGGGGACAGCACTGTGGTATAGCAGGTAAGGCACTGCCTGCAGTGCCAGCGTCCCATATGGGTGCCAGTTCATGTCCTGGCTGCTCCACTTCCAAGCCAGCTCTCTGCTATGGCTTGGGAAAGCAGCAGAAGAGATGGCCCAAGTGCTTGAGCTGTTGCAACCATGTGTGAGACCAGGAAGAAGCTCCTGGCTCCTGGCTTTGGATCAGCCCAGTTCCAACTGTTCCAGCCATTTTGGGAATGAACAGATGGAAGACCTCTCTCTCTGCCTCTCTGTAACTCTGCCTTTCAAATAAGTAAACAAATCTTTAAAAAAATACACTGGAAGTGGGTACTTAGTGTGGCAGTTAAGAAGTTTTTTCCTACTCTGTAGTACTTGAGTTTTATTCCTGACCCCAGCTCCTGATTCCAGCTTTATAATAACACACACCCTGGGAAGCAGTGGTGATGGACCAAGTGATTGTGTGCACCTACCTGGAAATCCTGGATTGAGTTGCCAGCTCCCAGTTTTGGTTCTTGACTCACCCTGACAGTTGTGGGTACTCAGGAAGTAAATCAGTGGATGGGAGTTCTCTGTCTTTCAAATAAATAACAAAAAAATGGGAGCAGAATAAAGAAGAGGGGAGAATGAACCCAGGACCTTTGAAAGCCTGTGTGCTGTTTCACCCCTGCACACAGCACACATGTTCAGCCACCACTGCCACAACATCCAAGACAAAGACTGAAGGGGATGCTAAAGGAGACAAAGCCGAGGTGAAGGATGAACCACAAAGAAGATCCACAAAATTGTCTGCTTTATAAAGCAGCTCTTCCAAAGCCAGAAGCTAAGCCTAAAAAGGCCACTGAAAAACAGGAGGAGAAGTAACCAAAGAGAAAAAGGGAAAGGCATACGCTGTCAAGGGTGGGAATAGCCCTGCAATAAAGATGCCAAGATAGACCAGGCACAGCAAGCTGAAGGTGCTGGAGATGAGAAGTGCATGCACGCACTTTTGAAGCTGCGTATTTCAGGGAGTGTACAGTTTGAAATATTTTTTATCAAGTTTTTAAAAACGCATAATTTTTTAAGCTGTGTTGTTGGCACACAGAACATTTCATTGATGTTTTGGAGGAAGGGGCATAGATCACTACCAGAAAATCTCCAAAGCTGGATTGATGTGGGGAAAAACACCTTTCCCTTCTAGTTTTGAGAGATTTCCTCTTGGTTCCCAGAGGGAGAGATTCCCTGCAGACGACACACAGTCACCAAGACACAAAACCTTCTGGCATGGAAAAACTAAATTCAATTTCATATCCTCTTCCTTTTCCATGTCCACTTTAAGCACTCCCTTAAACCCAGAGACCTGTTGGTACTTGACACCCCCCCCCAAATTTGTTGCCAGCATAACAGTCAATCTGGACTTCACAATGACACCAGTGAGATAGTGTCCCTCTAAAGAACAGTTTCTTTTCTAGATTGTGAATCTTCAGATTGATAATTTTGCCATTTTTATTCCATTGCCTGAAAGTCAGGGATGACTTCTGAAAAGTTGTGAGACAACATGCTAAATGTGAAAATGTCGATCCTTCATTTGGTTTATTTGAATTTCTGATTTTGGGAGTCCATTGACAAAGTGAATTCAAAGTTGTTGTATACTGTTAACAATTGTCTGCCTGAAATAACCATGATTGTTTGTGAAAGGAATCTTTAATAAAGTTGGGTACAATTTGGCTTCAAAAAAAATGACAACAAATGAATTTAGAGAGAAACAGAAACATTTTTTGATGCCAAATAACATAGTGAAAAGAATATGTGAAAAAATTAAAGGAAAGTACAACAAAATACTTGCTTTCTTATTACTTCCTAATCTAATAAACATTCACAATAATATCAACAGTGAATTGGGTTACCATTTCTGAGAGCTAAAAGGAATGCAAGCTTTCTGCTATTAGGTAACTGTACTTCCCAAAAAGTAGTAGTGTAATCTGAAAGTGGGTTTAGATTAGCTGTGATATTTATCAGATTCCCAGGTAATTATTAGGAAAAACTTAGGAAACACATATGCATAATAAAGGAGAGAATATGGAGTCATTTAGGATGCTCAATTAAACTGACAAGAGAAGTGTGAACACTTGGCATAGTGGCTAAGAGGTTGTTGGGGGTGCCAGGATTGTGGTTTAGTGGATAAGGCTGCTGCCTGCTACGTGTAGTGGATTGGAATCTTGACTCTCGTTTCCAATCCAGCTCTCTGATAATAGCCTGGAAAAAGCAGCAGAAGATGGCTCAAGTGCTTGAGCCCCTGCCATGTGGGAGACTTTGAAGAAAAATTTTTTGGCTCTTGGCTTTGACTTGGCCCAGCACCGGCTGTTGTGGCCATTTGGGGAGTGAATCAGTGGATGGAAGATATCTCTCTCTTTCAAATAAATAAATAAATAAATAATCTTTAAAAAAAAAAAAGAGGCTGTTTGGGATGCCCTCATTTCATATTGGAGTTCCTGCCTTTGAGTCCTAGCTTTACCCTCAATTCTAACTTCCTGCGAATATACACCATGAAGAGAATCAGATGATAAATGCCAAGTAACTTGGATCCCTGGTATCCAGGGATTGGATACCCAAATTGAATTCTTGGCTCTTGTTTTTAGCCAGGTTCAGCCACAAATGTTGCTGGCATTCTAGAAGTAAAACAGCAGACAGAACATTCTGTCTTTATATTTCTCTCTTGCTCTCCCTGAGCTTCATAAAAATGTTAAATAAATTATAAAACTTTTAATATAAAATGAGAAGGGAGAAAAAGAGGGGAAGTTTATTTTTTTTAAAATTTCTTTGACAGGCAGAGTGGACAGTGAGAGAGAGAGAAAGGTCCTCCTTTGCCGTTGGTTCGCCCTCCAATGGCCGCCGTGGCCAGTGCACTGTGGCCGGCGCACTGCGCTGATTCAATGGCAGGAGCCAGGAGCCAGGTGCTTTTTCCTGGTCTCCCATGGGGTGCAGGGCCCAAGCACTTGGGCCATCCTCCACTGCACTCCCTGGCCACAGCAGAGAGCTGGCCTGGAAGAGGGGCAACCAGGACAGAATCCGGCGCCCCGACCGGGACTAGAACCTGGTGTGCCGGCGCCGCAAGGCAGAGGATTAGCCTAGTGAGCCGCGGCGCCGGATGAAGAAGGGAAGTTTAAAAACAAACACTAACACAGTGTTTGGTGCAGCAGTTACAACACCATTTGGGGTGATCATATCCCATATCAGTATGCCAGGTTTGAGTACAGCTACCTCGCTTCTGATCCAACTTTCTGCTAATACATATCTTTGAAGGCAGCAGGTGATGGCTCAAGTATGTTGATCATTGACACAAATGTGGGAGTCCTGGACTGAGTTGCTGGCTCTTGTCTTCAGCCTACCTGTGGCTCCTGCAGGCATTTGAGAAGTGAGTCATCTGACAGTGGATGTCTCTGTCTCTTTCTGCCTTTCAAATAATAGATAAATAATTTAGAAGATAAAATGAGTTTTGAGAGAATATGTGGGGAACTCTAACTACAATAGACGACTGGTGTTTGGTGCACTAGTTAAGATACCACTTGTGATGATCCCATCCCATATTAGAGTGCTTTGTTTGAATCTGGCTATCTTATTGCTGATCCAAGTTCCTGATAATGTGTATCCTGGGAGATAGCAGATGATGGCTCAAGTATTTGAGTCCCTTCCATACACATGGGAGATGTGCATGCAGTTCCTGGGTGCTGGCTTCAGCCTGAACTAGCCACAGATTTGTAAGCAATTTAGGGGTAAACCAGCAGATGCAAGATCTTTCTCTCTGCCTTTCAAATGAACAAGACATTAAGGAAAAAAAATGAGAGCTAAAACAAATAAAAACCAATTATAAATATAATACATATTAATGCAAGTATATGAATAATTCATTTAAATGTTCATTATTTAAATATATCCATTAAAAGAAAGAGATTGAAATAAGAAAAAGAAAATCAAGACCCAACTTTGTATTGTCTACAAGGAGACCATTTAAAATATAAAGACACATGGAGATATTTAATGCCATGTGTCAAAGCACACATTTTGAGGCAGTCTTTGTGGCACAGAAAAGCTGCCAGCATCACAATCAGAGCACTGATACAAGAATCGGTTGTCCCAATTTCATTTGAGCTTTTTCTTAATGTGTTGGAAAAGCAGTGGAGGATGACGAGAGTACTTGGACCCCAGTCACTCACTTGGGAAACCCAGATGAAATTCTGAGTTCTGGCTGTGGCCCTGTCCAGCCCTTGTCACTTCAGCCATTTTGGTAGTGAATCAGTGGATGGAAGTTCTCTCTTTCTTTCTATCACTCTCCCCTTCAAATAAATAAATAAATAAATCTTTTAAAAATAACAAATTTCTCTTTCATAGGAAGAGTAAGTTCAAAATATCTGTTGCACAATATGGTGACTATTGTTAATAATAGTGAATTCTACCATGAAAAATAGCTAAGACTGCAGTTTAAGTGTTCCCACCCTAAAAAACAAGTATGTGTTAGAATACACATGGTAATTGTTTTGATTTTTTTATTCTGCACTATATTATTTTAAAAAGATTTATTTATTTGAGAGGAATAGTTACATAGAGATAGGAGAGATATCTTTCATATGCTAGTTCATTCTGCAAATGACCACAATAGCCAGAACTGATCCAGGCTGAAGCCAGGGGCCCAGAAATACATCCATGTCTCACACAAAAATGGAAAGCGCCCAAGTACTTGGGCCATCTTCCACTGCTTTCCCTGGCACATTTATAGAGAGCTAGTTTGGTAGTGCTGTTTTTGACTGGAAGTTAGAAATCAGCCTGTATGTGAGATGGGCCTAAGAAAAACTAAGCATCTGCAGAGGCTCACCTTGGAAGCAGCCCAGTATTTTACACTACAAAGTCGTGCCCATATCCAATAATTTTGCAAGTAGTCTCAGCCTCTCCCTCAAGGAAAGCTCTCTAGGAGAATCCTCTCTCCTCAACACCAAGGGGGTTATGTGGCCCAATAACATTGAACAACAAAACCTTTATATCCTTCCTCCAAGGCAGCACCCTAGAGAAGGCTCCTCTGCCTGCTCTATGCCCAGCCAGGCTCAATCATGACTCTCTTTTACCTCCCCATTCTCTCCTCTTGAAAATAGACTTCTCTACTTTAACTAGCCACCTCCTCTACTTCTTTGAACCCTAAAATCCTAAAACCTAACATAATGGTGCTGAAGCCTGGGATGAAGGCAGGCTCCAGGTGACTAGTCCACACTGATTTCCCTCTTTTACTTCATTTCTAAGTGCCTCTCCCCTTGAGTACCCTACTGGGAGTGACCTGGGTGGGCTTGGGAGACACCACTCCAGAGATCCTCAGATGAGTTGAGAATTTTCTTGGCCTCTTTTCTCCTCACTCTCTGCTTACAATTTCTAGTCTTTCTGCAGATTTATAGCCAGGAATCTTCTGTCAGATGTCTCCTCTACATGCAACACTGGACCTAATTTTCAGCCCATCAGACTGGTTAGAGGACACCCCTATCTGCCCAAACCATGCTGGTGCAGATTGGCCATTGTCCCTTGCCTCTGGAAGGTCTAGGGTAGAAGTGACCCTGTTTCCCCTTCCCTTTTGTTACAGGAACAAAAGCAGACCTCCAGGAGGTCCTGCTTTTGGGCAGAGATTCCTGTCTTGAAAAATCAGGACTATGCTTACTCTTGTACAGGAAAAGAGTTCAGTAGCATGGGACTCCTAGAAGATGTTCTAGGGGCCGACGCTGTGGCACAGCAGGTAAAGCTGCCGCCTGTAGTGCTGGCATCCCATATGGGTGCAGATTTGAGTCCTGAGTGCTCCACTTTTGATCCAGCTCTCTGCTGTGGCCTGGGAAAGCAGTAGAAGATGGCCCAAGTCCTTGGACCCCTGCACCCATGTGGAAGACCAGGAAGAAGCTCCTGACCAGAATTTGACACTCCAAATTCCCTGCAACCTTAATAACTTTATACAGAGGAATGATAAGTAGTCTGAGATGTCCTATGTCCAGGCATATTGTGAGGGTCAGATGGGTCAGTAGTCAGGTTGGTTGCAGTGGAAAGTGAAGAAAAAGGAGAGTTCCCCTAAGAGGGTCCAAAATGCTTCCCCAAAAGTTATCTTTAATGAGATCAAAGGACTGAATCCTATTGCATGTTTCTCCCCCAAAGATGCTTTTAGTGAAACAAAAGTGCCTGTCCCACTCCATGGGAGCTTCCAATCTTATAATGAGAATAGCATGAGTTATGATTCCACCCTCCTGATGACTCTTTAAAAAAAAAATCAAGAGTGTCCGGCACTGTGGCATAGTGGGTTAAGCCGCCATCTGCAGTGCCAGCATCCTATATGGGCACTGGTTCAAGACCTGGCTGCTCAACTTCCTATCCAGCTCTCTGCTATGGCCTGAGAAAGCAGTAGAAGATGGCCCGAGTCCTTAAGCCCCTGCACCCACATGGGAAACCTGGAAGAAACTCCTGATTCCTGGCTTCAGATCAGTGCAGCTCCAGCAATTGTGGCAAATTGGGGAGTGAACCAGCAGGTGGAATCTCTCTCTCTCTCTCTCTCTCTCTCTCTCTCTCTCTCTCTGCCTCTCCTTCTCTCTGTGTATAACTTTGACTTTCAAATAAAATAAATAAATTTTAAAAAAATCATGAGAAAGTCAGATAAGGTAAATACAATTACAAAGCAGAGGTCTCTTGTTGAGTTTTACCAGTGCCTTGCAGCTGGTTGTTAGTTGCATGTCAGATTTTTTTTCTCCCAAAATTGAGCTTAAAAACTCCACTTCCACCAGCCCCTTTGGGTTTTGCCTGCCTTGGAGTCCCCTTCCTGGCCACTCTGCAACAAGGTCTCTCACTTAGATGAATCTTGCTTTTCTCTCTGCTTTGTCCATACAGAAATTCTTCCATCTGAGACAAAGAACTGAGGCAATCTTTTCTCTACCACCTTTTCACCTGTAACAATATCATTTTCTCCATAATTGCCTTTCACTCCATCACCTATCAGATTTTCCTCCTTAAAAAAAGGCAAGGGGTCTAATTCCTGAGCCAACTGAAGTCTTCAATGGACTTTGGTCCTATCAACCTGATACAAGCAGGCAGGTATTTAAATAGATTAGATTTCTGAACTGGACACTATACCTTCACCCTGCCAGCTTTCATGATCTCATGCCCCTACCTGACCTCACCTGAATGCCCACCTGCCAGTCAGACTATGTAACCACTCCTCTTTGGAAGTAAATAAAAGGCCTGGAGCAGCTGGGCTCCCTGCCTTGTTGTCCTGTGCTTTTGGGTGTGCAGCCTTTTGGCTGCCACTTTGCCTCTGCTTTCTTGCCCACACACTTTGCACCACAAGGCTCCCAACCTGCTCTCTGCCTGGTATGGGCCCAGCTTATGCCTCCAGACTTCTTTCTCCCCTAAATAAAGCCCTCACTTTCTTGTGCATTTCTTTCATTGAATAAATGCTAAAACCTTACCATGTTGTCTGGTTTATTCAAACTGATATCTAGAATTCTTATCTGAATAAACAGCAAGGACCCTCAAAATATTAATCTTAGATTTATTAATAAAGCTAGTCAATTTCAAACCATTCACTTCCACCTTCTACTCCTTTTGCCAACTGAGTCTCTGCTGCCATGTTCTCTCTGTGCCATAAATCTGTGCCAAAATCTATGTCATGATCATGTATGAGGTGAGTTAGACCAACTTTTTCTTAATCACTAGGCGAGACGTAGGCCACCTTTCTCATAATCACTCTACTTAGGCCCTCTGACCTTGAATTGCCTGCTCTTCCCAGAATCTGTTCAATACTCCTATCCATAACTCAATAGTTGGGAATAGTGGTGGTGGGCGGGGGAGAAGTTGCATCTGTTTAGCAGCCAAGATCCAGCACTTGGTCTTAGCTGGCCTTCACTACTAAGAGATCCCATGTGTATCATTTTCCTTACCACTTTTGTCACCATTTTGAAAGAGACCCTGACAAGAACTGATCATATCAGGGTTCATTTTAAACCTCTGTTCTTTTCCACCAACCAGACTCTCTACAGGGCCATATTTTCCAATGTATGGCCCCAAAAGTTCACATTTTCTCACCTACTAAACTAAGGAAGTTTCACCATTTGTCAGTGTTTGTGTTGCTACACTATAGTGCTCTCTCCAATCAACATTACTTAAAAATTATAAAGATCTGTGAAACTCTTCTATATTTCCCAAGATGTTATGAACTATTGAATTGTTGCTATAGTCATGGCTAGTTTAAATTTTTGTTATCCACAAAGTGATTCTCAAAAATATCTATGTCTTTTAACAAAGTATTGTTGGTACTGTTTAAATGTCTTGTTTTCTAGGCTAAATATTTTCCTGAGTCTCCTAGCATTCATGACACCTTGGTAAAGCAATATAATTTCTTCAATGTTAAAAACAACTGCTTAACTGTTTTCAAAATTCAAAAACTGCTTTAAAGTAACTATGGGTTAAAACTTTTTTAAAATATGCTTTTCTCTTAATTTGGAGGCACTGAGGATTTTTGGGATCTGAATTGAAGGAACCAGTAGGTAGAGAAGAAAGCTGTGGAGGAAGCTATAAGCATGAGAATATATTTCTGGTGATGGAAGGTTAAAAGAATGTTTTGATAGAAGAGAATTGAAGGAATTTACATGTTGCAGTTGCATAATGTTTCTGCAATTTGAGTGTTATGTGAGATTAGTTTGGATGAGATTAGAAATAAAATATTTTAAAGTTAGTCCTTCTATCTGAAAAGACAGGAGGATTACTTGTTTCTCTACCTCTTAGTATCATGATATATTTAAATTTAACCGTCCTAAGTGATGGGCTTATATGCTGATATCACTTGCTAACCCTTTTCAATCAAGGTGTTTCTGTATTTTTGTAACTGACCCAGGTAACAAAATTTTAAGCATCACAGTGAAGTTTCATGTGTTTTCTGTTGCCTTTATTAAGTTTAATTGCTTTAAAATTGGAGTCTTAAGATGTATAATTTGGGACATGCTCAAGCTGACTTGCCCCAAATGGTAGAGTTAGAAACATACCAGGGGATTCCAATTCAATCCCATCAAGGTGGCATGTACCAATGCCATCTCACTATTCCAAGAGATCAATTTCAGTTCACAATTGATCATAATGAAAGGACTAAGAGTCAAAGGGAGCACATAAACAAGTCTAGTACCTGCTAACACTAACCGATAGAATAAATAAAGGGGAGAGTGATCCAACATGGGAAGTGAGATACTCAGCAGACTCATAGAATGGCAGATGTCCTAAATAGCACTCTGGCCTCAGAATCAGCCCTAAAGGCATTCGGATCTGGCTGAAAAGCCCATGAGAGTATTTCAGGCATGGAAAGCCAAGACACTCTGGCAAAAGATCTCTGTGAGTGAGATCCCAGTGGAAAGAACAGGTCTTCAAAGAAGGAGGTACCTTTCTCTGAAGGGAGGAGAGAACCTCCACTTTGACTATGACCTTGTCTAAACAAGATAAGAGTCGGAGAACTCAAGGGGCTTCCATAGCCTTGGAAACTCATGACTGGAGCATAGGGAGATTACTGATGCCATAGACAGGAGTGTCAATTGGTAAAGTCAACAACAGGAGTCACTGTGCACTTACTCCTCATGTGGGATCTCTGTCCTTAATGTGCTGTGCATTGAGATTTAATGCTATAAACAATATATTTCAAACAATATATTTCACTTTGTGTTTCTATGGGGGTGCAAACTGTTGAAATCTTTACTTAATGTATGCTAAACTGATCCTCTGTAAAAAAAAAAAAAAAAAAAAAAAAGAAATTATCAACTCCCAACTTGACTCTTGTGGGGAGCAACCCGGACTAGACTAAGTTGCTGGAATTAAGACTTATTCTATGCATCTGCTCTCCCACAATATGGCGCTGAGAAGGGAGAAACAGCTTCTACACAGCTGCCTCCAGTTCCACCAATAAACTGTAGGACCTGCTCCTGATTGGAGGAGAGCAGCATACTTGGTGTGTGGGTAGCAGAGTTGGGATTGGCGGAAGAGGACTATGAAGGAGGAGAGAGACAACATGCACCAGGAACATCTAAGGGGAACATCTAAGAGGAACACCTGTGCAGCCCCCAAGAGAGCCGGCCGGCGGTGTGCCGCTCCCCCGCGGAAGTGGGGAATGTGGCAGGGGGAGCCGCCCTTCCACGGAGGTGGAGGGGACGGTGGCCAACCCGGGAGGGGCCAGCGGCGAGCCCGGGGAGGGCCGAGCAGACGAGGGAATGGCGCGGGGTCCTGTGTCGTTCCTCCATGAAGACGGGGAGCGACAGACTCTCACTGGAATTAAACATGACAATAGGTCTGATCTGATTTCATCATCATTTAAAAAAAATCATCTATTATTTTTCACTTTATGTTTCTGTGTGGGAGCAAACTGTTGAAATCCTTACTTAATGTATACTAAGCTGATCTTCTGTATATTAAGATAATCGGAGCCGGCACCGTGGCTCAATAGGCTAATCCTCCACCTTGTGGCGCCGGCACACCGGGTTCTAGTCCCGGTCGGGGCGCCGGATTCTGTCCCGGTTGCCCCTCTTCCAGGCCAGCTCTCTGCTGTGGCCAGGGAGTGCAGTGGAGGATGGCCCAGGTGCTTGGGCCCTGCACCCCACAGGAGACCAGGAAAAGCACCTGGCTCCTGGCTCCTGCCATCGGATCAGCGCGGTGCGCCGGCTGCAGCGGCGGCCATTGGAGGGTGAACCAACGGCAAAGGAAGACCTTTCTCTCTCTGTCTCTCTCTCTCACTGTCCACTCTGCCTGTCAAAAAAAAAAGATAATCGAAAATGAATCTTGATGTGAATGGAAGGGGAGAGGGAGTGGGAAAGGGGAGGGTTGTGGGGGGGAGGGACGGTATGGGGGGAAGCCATTGTAATCCATAAATCGTACTTTGGAAATTTATATTCATTAAATAAAAGTTAAAAAAAATTGGAGTCTTAAAAGATTTAACTTTATCTGATTAGTTCTGGTCCACAGCTTTGGTTAAAAAGCTCAGATCCGGTCGGCGCCGTGGCTCAATAGGCTAATCCTCCGCCTGCAGCACTGGCACACCGAGTTCTAGTCCCAGTTGGGATGCCAGATTCTTTCCCAGTTGCCCCTCTTCCAGGCCAGCTCTCTGCTCTGGCCCGGGAGTGCAGTGGAGGATGGCCCAAATGCTTGGGCCCTGCACCCGCATGGGAGACCAGGAGAAGCACCTGGCTCCTGCCATCGGATCAGCATGGTGCACTGTCCGCAGTGGCCATTGGAGGGTGAACCAATGGCAAAGGAAGACCTTTATCTCTCTTTCTCTCTCACTATCCACTCTGCTTGTCAAAAAAAAAAAAAAAAGCTTAGATCTAACTTTTTAAAAAAAAAAAAGATTTATTTTATTTATTTGAAAGACAGAGTTCAGAGAGAGGTAGAGACAGAGAGAGAGTGCTGGTTCACTCCCCAGATGGCTGCAAATGGCTGGAGCTGCACCAATCCAAAGCCAGGACCCAGGAGCTTCTTCCAGGTCTCCCACATGGTTGCAGGGGCCCAAAGGCTTGGGCCATCTTCTACTGCCATCCCAGGCCATCCAGAGAGCTGGATCAGAAGCGGAGCGGCTGGGTCACGAACCGGTGCCCATATGGGTTGCCGGCACTTCAGGCCAGGGTGTTAATCCGCTGCGCCACAGTGCTGGCCCCGATTCCTTGACTTTTAAACGCTCCAAAACTGTGTCTTTGATCTTGAGGCTTCTGGCTGGATTCCTGGAACTCTCAAAAGATGAGGCTCTCAATTGGGAGAGATAACTGTGTAAGTTAATTTAAATTGTGATGCCAAACTTATGCTATGCTTATATAAAGCCCTGAAGAGGTGATTACAAACCTAGATACCATGTCTCTTTGCTTCACTCCTATTTCAGAAGATTCTAAAGTGATAACTGCTCACAAAACCAAGAGACACACCCTGCATCGTCTTGTTCTGATGAGCTTGTCCAGATCTCTTTTAAGGCTGCCACTCCATATCCAATCCAAACAAAACTTTTCACTTTCCTGTGGGAATTATCCTCCAGGATAATTTTATCAAATGCATTCCTGACTGCCTTTTTCCTTGATTAAGTTGTTCTACTTTTTCTCAGCCCTAACACACACAGATTGGTTCAGAACTTAGGAACAAGGTTTTTAAAAAATGTATATTGGGACTGGCACCGTGGTGTGGTGAGAGAAGCTACTGCCTGCAATGCTGACATTCCATATAGGCCCCGATTCATGTCCCAGCTGCCATTCTTCTGATCCAGCTCTCTGCTATGGCCTGGGAAAGCAGTAGAAGATGTCCCAAGTCCTTGGGTCCCTGCACCCATTAGGAGACTCAGAAGATCCTAGCTCCTGAGTTCAGATCTGCCCACCTCTGGCCATTAATGGCCATTTGAGGGTGAACCAGCAGATAGAAGACCTTTCTCTCTCTCTGTCTCTGCCTCTCTGTTACTCTGCCTTTCAAATCAATCAATAAATCTTTTAAAATATATATTAATATGTTAGTAAATATCTGGAACTCAAAGTTTATTACCTCTCATCTTGTAGAGATAATAACTAATTAGTTTATTTGGATTGTATTAAAAGTGTTGACAAGATGTGAAATGATGCCAGCCTCCAGTTATGAGCATGTATTTCTTTTCTCAGCTAGAGCAGTCTCAGGCTTGCAGGTCATACTCTCTAAAGGGGGACTGACAAAACCTCAGTTCAGATAACGATAATCAGGTATGGCCATTTCAAAACGTGGATCAAAGGGAGGTCCAGCCAAAAGGGAGGAAAGGTTCCAAAAGAGACTTAGAGGTGATTGGAAATAGTTATCTGGCAGTTACTACATAACTGGGTTCCAGTAGCCCAAGAAAGCTCTAGCCTTCACAGGCTACACGGTGAAAATCTGGATGCCCAGGAAACTTACTGGATGAATCCAAAAACTCAATTTTTTAGTTATAAAATAAGCTTTGCTATAAATTTACAGGTAACATGGTAACACAAGTTAAACCTGGTAACCCGGGCCCGTAACCCGCTGGCTACATGGTGAAAATCCAGAATCCTAAAGATGGCAGAGATGTCTGCCACAACTTTTATAAGTCAGACGATGTAGTAAGCACTGGTTAAGTCTGAAAACTCAGAAAGTCAGGCTAAGCAATCAGGGGGGCCCAAATTGTTGCTTCATTTTTTTTCAAAGATTTATTTATTTATTTGAAAGAGTTACACAGAGAGAGGAGAAGCAGAGAGAGAGAGAGAGAGAGAGAGAGAGAGAGGTCTTCCATCTGATGGTTCACTCCCCAGATGGCTGCAACGGCCGGAGCTGTGCCAATCCGAAGCCAGGAGCCAGGAGCTTCTTCCGGGTCTCCCACATGGGTGAAGGGCCCAAGGACTTGGGCCATCTTCTACTGTTTTCCCGGGCCATAGCAGAGAGCTGGACAGGAAGTGGAGCAGCTGGGTCTTGAACCAGCGCCCATATGGGATGCCGGCGCTTCAGGCCAGGGCATTAACCACTGCGCCACAGCACCGGCCCATCCCGCTTCATTTCTTTTCTAGATGCGAAGTTGACTCTATTCCACAAGACTCTCCACTGTGGTGTATGATTTGATCCCCTGACTTTATAAAAGGGATGACTGACATTTTTCTATAATAATGTCTAGCCACAATATAGATGACCAAATAGCATAGCCAAATAATGAGGAATTAAATTATGAAGTGATTTTATGACTAGGCTTATTTTGCTGGGTCCACAGTAAATGGACAGAATTCCCCTTTTAAACCTAACTAAGGAGGAGATAATAAGTTTTACTGATGACCTCAAAATATATAGACAGGTCACCACATTTGAACTTACCTGAAAGGGCATAGATCTCCTCATGGGCACTGCCTTAACTCAGGGGGAAATACATATCAGAATTTGCCCATGACCATAGCTTTCTAGGTCACCCTGATGCTAAAAGAAATCTTCAAAAATTAGGGATTGGATTGAGCATCCACTTGGCTGACATCCCCATGGCCTACTTTAATAGAGACCAAGAGGAAGAGGAGTGAGCTAGGCAAGTGAGGAATGTAGAGATAGGTGGCAGGCCAATTAATAGTTGCCTTATGCAGTTCTCTGGCATCAAGGAGGCCCAACAAGGCCAATCCATTCCCAAATGTTGTCTGTTTTTCATATGGATAGCCAGGGTTTGGGGCAAGCAGCTGTTGTGACAGAAACTGGCTTTGAAGAGCCCTGTCAACTCTGCCAAGAGCCAGACCACTGGAAGTGGAATTGCCCTGGGGTGGAAGGACTCCTGGCTCAGAACCACATACCCTGTTGTCCCCAAACTAAAAAGCCCTTCACTCTGCCCAGCTTTCAAAGTAACCATCGCTATTGAAGGGATGGTGTAGGGTCAATGACATTGCAGGTAAACCCATAAATTTCCTCTTAGAGATACTGCCTATTCTATACTAGCCTCCTATTCAGATCAGCCAGGTAATGGGAGCCAACAGACTGCTTTCCTTAAGGAGGTTCACACCTCCCTTGTAGTGTCTCTTGTGTTCCATAGACAGGTCTGGGCCTCACACATACCTAGTGAGGCCTTGATGCCTACCAGATTATTATTAAGTCTAAAACTCACCTCCTATAATTTTCTATTTTTCTTTATATGGATTAAAGATAATGGGGCTTAGAGTAGCAGCACCTATTTAAACAGGCCCTCACAGAGGACTTAAAGGACCTATCTCTTAAGAGGGCTACAAAATAACCCAATATATAGATGATTTCTTAGTCTGTTCCCCAACCTGAGACTCTGGTTTCACATATTAACACCCTTAACTTTTAGTAGAATATAGCTACAAGGCATCCATGGAAAAAGAACTGATAATCCACCAAACATTAATTATTTAGCACTTGTCCTCAGTGCTGGGGAGAAAAGACTAGCCCCAGGGAGGGCAAGCCATGCAGCAACTTCTGCAACCTTAAAACAGCTTCAGCATTTCCTAACAGGTTACAAATTCCTAAGTACAGGGAAATGGGCTCTCAAGAGTGAGCCAAAATAGAGCTCTCTCTTTTTGGAAAACAAACAAACAAACAAACAAACAAACAGAACACAGCCTTCATCCAGTGAAAAGCTGCCACGACTAGTGTCTCCATCTGTTAGCTACTGCCTAAGGGTGCATCTGCTCCAAAAATGCTTCGGGGTCAGAATAGATCTGGACAAAATCATGTTCATACTTTCTTGAACAATGCCGGACAACTCTAGACGACTCCAAGATCATGATGAACAAGGCTAGAAAATCTGGCCTAGCATCTGCTCATGAAAATCCTGGTCATTGCCCTCCTTGGTGACATTGCTTCCATACTCTTTCACTTCCCTTTAAACATGTGTTTTAATGCGCTTGTTCATTTTGTCACTAACAGAACACACGTCACCCATCTCCACATGGTTGTGAGACAGGGCTTCCAGCCTTCTGCATCAGATGAGATGACCAGTACTCTAGACCAAGCAGGACAGTCTTTTCCAAGGTCTTCCTCAAATACCATGGGACAGATCTCAGGAGAAGAATACCCATAAGCAGCTCTACGCCCAGTTGTCAGCTGGAAGAGGATATGGAAATTGAGACATTCATCCATTCTATCCCCATAAGTTCATGGGTAATTTCTCTTGGGGGTGGAGATGTTAGGTAGGAAGTTAGAAATTAGCCTATGTGTGTGCTGGGGGCGGGGTGGGGAAAACCAAATAGGAGTGTAACAGCCTCAGAATCACACCTTGAAATCATCCCTGCCTATACCCCAATAACTTTACAGGTGGTCTCAGCCTTCCTCACAAGGAAAGTGCCCCAGGAGAATGTCTCCCCTCAGCACCTAACTGGTTCCTAGCCTGATAACATTGGGCAATAAAATCTTCACAGCCATCACCCAAAGGAAAGCACCCCAGGGGAAGCTCCTCTGCCCAGCTGCCATGTGGGCTCCCCAGTATGATGGCACTGAGTAGTGAAGCCTCGGGTGAGGAATTTTCATCTAATTCACACTCAGCAAACTCTTTGTCCTAGAGAATAGGGAGGTGGGGAGGAGAAACAAGGGAAGAACTGGACCTCATTTCCTTAAAGGCCACGGTTTGAATACAGACAGTAATTTTAGCTCTCAGCTCTTTCCTGAGCCACCTGCCTGGTCTGTCAGGTGATTTTCTCCTTTAAACCATGTAATCTTGCTTTCCCTAATCTGAATGACTGGGTTCTCTCTCTCAAAATCTGTCTTCAGATGTGCTCATCCATTAAACCTTGCAACTTTGCTTACTACTCCTCTGTCTCATATCTGAATTCTTTCTTGCACAAAGACTCTACCCCACCCATCTTCATTAGCAAAGGCACAATCTGATACGTAAGCATCTTAAGTCATAGAGGTGTAATTGCTAAGGATAAATTGAGTAAAGGTAAATGAAATAAATGTAACATAGATATTCAACGCATCTTAAGTTCTATGAAGAAACTGTTTGAGTTTCTTAACAAATATGTTTTCATAAATTGTCCAAATATGAAAAATAATTCAAGGAGCTGGTGCTGTGGCACAGCAGGTTAAAGCTCTGGCTTGAAGCGCCAGCATCCCATATGGGCGCTGTTTCTAGTCCCAGCTGCTCCTCTTCCGATCCAGCTCTCTGGATGGCCTGGGATGGCAGTAGAGGATGGCCCAAGTCCTTGGGCCCCTGCACCCAGATGGGAGACCTGGAGGAAGCTCCTGGCTCCTGGCTTCGGATCAGCGCAGCTCCAGCTGTTGCATCCAATTGGTGAGTGAACCATCAGATGGAAGACCTCTCTGCCTATCTTCTCCCTGTGTGTAATTCTGATTTTCAAATAAATAAATAAATATTTTTTTAAAAAAAGAAAAAGAATTCAAGCCTGCTTGGAAAGTAATTAAGGTTGAAATTTGATATGCTCTTGTTTAAGATTTATTCATTTATCTGAAAGGCATAGTTACAGAGAGGAAAGAGAGAGAGAGAGAGAGGTACAGAGAGAGAGAGAGGGAGGGAGGGAGAGAGAGAGATTCCATCTGCTAGCTCACTTTCCAAATAGGCATAATGGTCAGAATTGAACTGATAAGAAGATAAGATCCAGGAGCTTCTTCTGGGTCTCCCATCTGGGTGCAGGGGCCTAAGCATCTAGGCCATCTTTCACCACTTTCCCAGGTGCACCAGTAAGGAGCTAGATTGGAAGTGGAGCATCAGGTCTTGAACCAGAACCCATATGGGATGCCAGCACAGCAGGCTGTGGCTTAACCCAATGCACTACAGTGCTAACTCTTGATAGGTTGAAGAAAATGTGGCATATATATATATATATATATACACACATATGATACATATATAAATATGAATAGTTTTAGCAATAAAGAAAGAAATTCTATCGTTTGCAGAAAGCTGATTGGAACTGGATGGAATATTTTTGAGTGAAATAAGCAGCGACATAATGACAAATACTAAATATTCTCCCTTTTATTTGGAAGCTGAAATTAAAAATACTGCAATTTGAACACAGAATGTTGACTACTAGAGGCTGGAAGGTGTGGGAGGGATAAAAGTAGTTTGGAATTTAAAAAGGGGGAAGCTGGGTGCAGTTCATAAATTGTGACAAATATACTAATATGAGATGTTAGTAGTGGAAACAGGATGAAAACTCTATTGGAGCTCATTGCTTTGTTAATGATCAAAAGGTATACTATGGAGCTGGCATTGTGGGGTAGTGGGTAAAGCTGCCTGCTGTGCCAGCATCCCATATGGGTGCCAGTTTGAATCCT
The DNA here is from genome assembly GCF_051225735.1 of Oryctolagus cuniculus. Taxonomy (NCBI): domain Eukaryota; kingdom Metazoa; phylum Chordata; class Mammalia; order Lagomorpha; family Leporidae; genus Oryctolagus; species Oryctolagus cuniculus. The sequence continues at coordinate 90,973,631 of NC_142881.1, forward strand.
GGCTGCTCCACTTCCAATCCAATTCAATTCTCTGCTGTGGTCTGGGAAAGCAGTGGAAGATGGCCCAAGTTCTTGGGCCCCTTCATCCATGTGGGAGACCCAGAAGAAGCTCCTGGCTCCTGGCTTTGGATCAGCATAGTTCCAGCCATTGCAGCCATCTAGGGAGTGAACCAGCAGATGGAAGACCTCTCCATCTCTCTCTGCCTCGGCCTCTCTGTCTTTCAAATAAATAAATAAATCTTTAAAAAAAGGTATATTAGTATTAAAATGTCAGTTGGACTGGTATTATACCATAGTGGGTTAGGTTGCTGCCTGGGATGCTGCCATCCAATGTATGTGCCAGTTTGAGTCCCAGCTGCCCCATTTCTAAACAAGCTTCCTACTAATGTGCTTGGGAAAGCATTGAAAGTACTTGGGCCCTTGAACCCATCTAGGAGACTCAGAAAAAGCTCCTGGCTCCTGGCTTTGTCTTGGCCTAGCCTTGGCTATTGTGGCCATGTGGAGAGAGAACCAATGGATGGAAGATTTGTTGCTCGGTGTCCCTTTATCTCTTTAATACAGCCTTTCCAATAAATAAATATTTTTTAAAATGTCCATTTTTCCAAGTTTCATCAATAAATTTAATAAAATTCCAGATAAAATTCAACAAACTTTTCTGCAGACAATGGCAAAGACATTTTCAATCTTGAGAAGTACAAACAATACTGAACACTGGCACCCCATGTGAGAACTGGTTCATGACCTGGCTGATATGCTTCTGATTCAGATACATGCTAATGGCCTGAGAAAGGCACCAGAAGATGGCCTCAGTGTTGGGTACCTACCACCCCCATAGGATACCCCAATGAGGTTCCTGGTTTCTACCTGGCCCAGCCCTGTCTTTTGTGGCCAGTTGAGTCAATCAGTCGATGGAAGATCTCTCTTTCCCTTTGCCTCTCTAACTCTGGCTTTCAAAATGAATAAATAATATTAAAGGAAAAAAGCCAGAAATGTGGAATGGCATAGACTCCATCAAATACTTATATTCAACTGTTCTTTGTCAAAGGGGCAAAGGTAGACCAGCACAGATATTTAGCCCTTATAACAAATTTTGAATGCGCAAACGGATGATGATATAGAAGAAAAACAAAGACACATGCTGTGAATCTCACACATGAAATCACTCAAAATAGTTAATATACATCTATGTAAAATGAAAAGTAACTCATAGAAAATACAGGATAAAATTATAGGATTTTATTTTACTGATAATTTTTTCAACACAATCCCGAAGGCCTCAGCTGTTAAAAATAATGTGAGGCTGGCGCCGTGGCTCACTAGGCTAATCCTCCACCTTGTGGCGCCAGCACACCGGGTTCTAGTCCCGGTCGGGGCGCTGGATTCTGTCCCGGTTGCCCCTCTTCCAGGCCAGCTCTCTGCTGTGGCCAGGGAGTACAGTGGAGGATGGCCCAGGTGCTTGGGCTCTGCACCCCATGGGAGACCAGGAGAAGCACCTGGCTCCTGCCATCGGATCAGCGCAGTGCGCTGGCCGCAGCGCACTGGCCACGTGGCCATTGGAGGGTGAACCAACGGCAAAGGAAGACATTTCTCTCCGTCTCTCTCTCTCACTGTCCACTCTGCATGTCAAAAAATCAAAAAAAAAAAAAGCCATGACAAAGGGGGAAAAGGGCACAGAGCTCATTAAATATTTGGTAAATTGCTGCTCATGGGTCGCAGGTTATTGTGAACATAAAGTCAGAGGATCCCCGCAGGATCCTGGACGCATAGGGTGACACTGTCAGAGGGTGGACAGCGCCCCCTGCTGTCAGAGCAGCTGTACTGTGAAGGAGAAGGCAGCTTCAGTCCTGAGCCCAAGCCTCTCCTCTCTTCACGAAAAGAGGTACCACCTCCCTGCTACGGGGCTCCTGATTGGCTGCCGTTCTCTGACGGTCTGCGTGCTCCTTGGCTGAGCGAACTGTCCCTGCTACGGGGCTCCTGATTGGCTGCCGGTCTCCGGCGGTCTGCGTGCTGCGCGGCTGAGCGAACTGTCCCTGCTACGGGGTTCCTGATTGGCTGCCGGTCTCTGGCGGTCTGCGTGCTCCGCGGCGGAGCGAACTGTCCCTGCTACGGGGCTCCTGATTGGCTGCCGGTCTCTGGCGGTCTGCGTGCTCCGCGGCTGAGCGAACTGTCCCTGCTACGGGGCTCCTGATTGGCTGCCGGTCTCTGATGGTCTGCGTGCTGCGCGGCTGAGCGAACTGTCCCTGCTACGGGGCTCCTGATTGGCTGCCGGTCTCTGGCGGTCTGCGTGCTCCGCGGCGGAGCGAACTGTCCCTGCTACGGGGCTCCTGATTGGCTGCCGGTCTCTGGCGGTCTGCGTGCTCCGCGGCTGAGCGAACTGTCCCTGCTACGGGGCTCGTGATTGGCTGCCGGTCTCTGACGGTCTGCGTGCTCCGCGGCGGAGCGAACTGTCCCTGCTACGGGGTTCCTGATTGGCTGCCGGTCCCTCCGCGGCGGAGCGAACTGTCCCTGCTACGGGGCTCCTGATTGGCTGCCGGTCTCTGGCGGTCTGCGTGCTGCGCGGCGGAGCGAACTGTCCCGTGCGGTGTGTCGCGGCAGCACTGCAGGACTAGGCGGGAACTTCCTCCCTGGCGTCCCCGTACTGGCTGCCCGGTCTGCTGCCGGGACAGGCGGAGGAGCCCCAGCGTCGGCTGCTGCGTGACCGCTTCTCCACGGCGTTCCTCACAGGGACCTCCCGGAACAGCGACTGCCGGGAAACTGTGAGTGTGCGGGACTAACTCCGTTTACCCGCAGGGTGGGAACTGGGGGGACACGAGCCTCAGGCCGTTTTAGTTCCCTGCCTGGACACAGCCTTGGGACCTTTTGGGTTCCTTGTTTACGTGGCTGAGAGCCGAGTCCCGCCTCGCGGGACTTCCAGCCTCGTACGTTGTTTCTGAACCAGCTCAGCCATCGCCCGCCAAGTTCGAAAAGCCCCCGCCCGCAAAGGCCTGCGCAACCCCGCTCAGCCGGCCGAACCCCCGTGACCCTCGCGGCCCTGACCGTGCGGGTCCCGCCCGCGAGAGAACTCGCTCTCTGCCGCCTGCTCGCCCTGCGCGCACGCAGGAGTGAGCTCCTCTCGGCTTGCTTTCCTAAACCTGTCCTCGCTGTGAGTTTGTGCTCCGTCTCCCCTTTGTCCTGCATTTGTGCACGTCGTACATCCCAGGCTTCCAGCGTGTGCCTGCACGCAGTGACTTCAGCGCAGCCAGGGGACACTGTCTGGGAAGCCCCGCACCTGCAGCCCCGGGCCTCGCCCGTTTGTGTGGTGAGGGGAATCCGGACTGCGTGTCTGCCATTCATGTGGGGAGGAGCTGTGGCCTGCAGGGTCCTGTCTCTTTTTTCTCCCTGGGGGTAACCAGATTCTTTTGAGTTTTCTAAATATATGAGAAGTGGAGTCTCAAGTGCACTGCCTGGTTCTCTCAGGTTCTGAGTGCTTTTTCTGTCACTAACAGCAGAATATTAGACACTAGGTATGTTAGGAAAAGAATTGCAAATTGGTGCCTTCTCACACCGGGCACCATAAATGTTAGGAAAAGAGGTGCAGAATAGAGAGGAGGCAGTGTACAAATTTACAGCCAGGCTGAATTTATTCAGGGAACATAAATTTGTAGAGGTGGGTGACCATCTGCAGGCATACACATGTTGGAACACATGGCAGAAGGCCCTGACCCTCAGGGGCTGGGCCTTTTTATATTTTAGGAGGGCTAAGAATGGGGTGGGGGTAGGGGACAGCAGGCTGACGTGGAGGGGGAGGGGAATTCCTGGGACTGGTCTTTCAAGTGTTGGTCTTTCAGGTGGCCATGGGGATGGGGTATGAAGGCAATAGGATGTGAGACCCAACTGAGATTCAAGGGCAAGGAATAAATTCCACTGTTTATCTATCTTTTGGGCAATGAGCAAGAATGGCTTAGGTTTATGTCTTTGTTCCATCAAGATAGGCCATAAAAATGATCTTTTGATGCAAGGCTTTGGTCCAAGGTTGAGGAACAGTGGCTAATGATGTCCTGTTGACAGAGTCTTGAGGTGACACAGGAACCATATGGGCAAATAAAGGGAGTGTAGGAGAGCCCAGTCCAAAGTGGCTTTCATAGCAGACTCCCTGGAGATAATCCATTACTATATTAATCACATGAGCTCATTTATCTAACTCATCTCATTTAAGGTCCCCCCATATAAATCTTTTTTTTAAAGATTTATTTATTTATTTGAAAGAATTACAGAGACAGGAGAGACGGAGATCTTCCATCTATTGATTCACTCTCCAAATGGCCATAATAACCTGGGCTAGGCCAGGCCAAAGCTAGGAGCCAGGAGCTTCATCTGGGTTTCCCAAAGGGTGCAGAGGCCCCAGGACTTGGGCCATCTTCCACTGCTTTCCCAGGCACAGAGAAAGTTGGATCAGAAGAGGCAGGGAGTTGGATCAGAAGAGGTATAGCCAGGACTCATCCAGCATGCTGGCTGAAGAGTTAGAGATCTTATATTTGTTCACTCCCCAGATGGCTGCAAGGGCCAGGACTGAGACAGACTGAAGCCAGTAGCAAAATGCTTCATCTGGGTCTCCCATATTGGTGGCAGGGTCCCAAACACTTGGGCCATTGGTGGGGAGCTGGATTTGAAGTAGATCAGCCAGAACAGAAAGCAGCACCCATGTGGGATGTCAGCGTTGCAGATGGTGGTTTTACTTGCTGTGCCACAACACTGGCCATCTCATCCCACCTCTAAATATCTCACAGTTGGAATTAACTTTCCCCCATGAATTTCAGAGGGAAGAAATAATTTCCAATCCATAGCACTAAGCCTGGCAATAGATCTGTAAATGTCCAGAGATCTCCCCACATCATCAAATGCCACAACAAATGCTTACAACATCATCTATTTTCTCTAGTGATAAATTTCATTTAGCTTCTGTGTTTTAATTGTCATTTTCCATGGAATAATCAAAATTTTAATGTTAGTTTTATCTTTGTAAATATTTTCCATGGGAGGAAAGCAGAGAATATCTACCTGACATTCCACTATGAAAATTTTTATGCTGGGGTGGTTGTTTGGTGCAGCAGTTGAAATGTTTGAGCTGCTTATATCCCATATCACAGAGTACCGGAGTCTGAACCCAGCTCTGTTTCTCATTCCAGCTTCCTGCCAGTACACACCCTGGAGGCAGTCCCTGCAACCTTCATGGAAAGCCAGAATGAGTTGCAAGTTTCTGGCTTCAGCCTTGCCCAGCCCTGAGGGTTGCAGAATTTGGGGAGTGAACGGTGGAAGGTCTTTGAAGTTCTCTCATGCTCTCAGTGTGATTCTTTCAAATAAATTAATTTTAAGATAATTTTTTAAAAAACTGAAAGCTGGAAACTCAATCCAGATTTCCAAATGGCTCAAGGGTCCCTCCTGCATGTGTGTTCCCAGAGTGTGCACCAGCAGGAAGCTAGAAATAAATCAGGAGTAGAACTGGCACTCAAACCTGCGCACTCTGAGATATGAGTGTCCTAAGCAACATCTTAACCACTAGGCCAAATGCCCCACCACCTGCTTTATTTTAGAAGAGCTAAAATGTGAGAAATTGGCAGTGGAGATAGTTACCCTTAACTGAAAAACAGTGAATTGCGTGGTGAATTAAAAACTCACTCATGGTGTTATATTCGTAACTCCGTTATTTAAGAATGTTATATGATTTCTGACAAATTTTTAAAGCATGTATTAGATTACTTCAGATTCTTATGTAATTTTTTTAAAGATTTATTTATTTATTTAAAAATCAGGGTTGCAGAGAGGAGAGGCAGAGAGAGAGAGAGAGAGAGAGGTCTTCCATCCAATGGTTCACTCCCCAATTGGCCACAACGACTGGAGCTGCATCGATCCGAAGCCAGGAGCCTGGAGCTTCTTCCTTGTCTCCCACGCAGGTGCAGGGGCCCAAGGACTTGGGCCATCTTCTACTGCTTTCTCAGGCCACAGCAGAGAGCTGGATCGGAAATGGAGCAGCCGGGTCTCTAACCAGCACCCATATGGGATGCCAACACTGCAGGCCAGGGTGTTAACCTGCTGTGACACAGCACCGGCCCCTTATGTAATATTTTATATTGTAATATTGCATACTCATAAATGCTTATGAAATGGATCTTCTCTTCTGTTGACTCTTGCATAGTTATACAGAGATATAGATATAAGTGATAGAGAAAGTGATAGGAGCATAGAAATTATACATCAGAATGATTCAGGACAAGGTTTTGAGGTAAGGTGATATTAATTTTATCTATATATCTTTTTAACAATATGTTTAGGAAATAATACCAAGACAGATATACCCAGACATCATATAGGTACGTAACTAATAATAAATATTTTTAGAATGATGATTGACCTCAGCTCTTTTTGTCAAGATTTATTTATTTCTTTAAAGGTAGAGTTACAGAGAGGGAGATACAGATTTTCTGTCCACTGGTTCACTCCCCAAATATGTCCTATGGCTAGGCCTAGAACAGTCCTATGCCAGGAGCCAGGAGCTTCTAGAGCTCCCACTTCAGTGGCACAGACCCATACATATGGGCCATCTTCCACTGCTTTCTAAGGTGCATCTGCAGTGAGCCAGATCCAAAGAGGAGTAGCTGGGACATGAACTGGTACCCACATTGATACCAGTATCACAGGCAGTGGCTTAACTGCCTTCATCACAATGCTAGCCCTATGACCTCACTTCTTAATCTTTGTCTGATTCTGAATTAGTCAATCCCACTTTCAGATTATCAACTCCCTTTAGTTTCACAACAGGAGCTATTCATTCTTTTGCATTCAGTAAAAGGTAAATATCTGAACACCTGTGACTGAAGCTGCTCCAAATTGTGATGTCCAATCAACACATGAAGGGTATAGCTGAGACAGAGAAAGTGAGTGAATAAGGAGTGAATAAAGAATATCAAGGAGTATGATCTTTCATCTTTTCCTCTTCTCAGGACTCCCCATGGAATCCATAATTCCAATCTTAGTACGAGCGGCTTCTGCTGGTAGAGGTGTTGACCACAAGTATGGGAAAAACCATTCCAGGGAAAAGACATAAGGACAAACTATTCCATGGTATATGCTAGCTTATGGATCCCTGCAAGATGATTTTTTATTTCAAGGAGTATGAAAATGCAAGTGACATTCAGGGTACAGTTGCTTTTTGGGGCTGAGATGGTGGTATTTAAGCTTAGAAGTTTGAGAATAAATTTCTTTAATTTGCAAAATAAAGTCAGTGCAGGGTAATTGGCAGGATCAGAGAAGACAGGAATTTGAAATAGAGGTATAGAGGAAACCAGGTATAGGTTGTTAGCCAAGAGTTAACACATCACACTCCCATTCAAGTTCATATCAATCTTGTCCACAAGTCATGCCCATTGCCCTTTGGAGAGGAGCAACAACAATAGTAGGAGCTCCATGAAATCCTTGTGTTTGCCTCCTTGCCTAAGTGGTGGTAGCAACCTGCTAGTGTGGGGAAAAGTTGAAGTCCAGTTCTCAGACCCATAAGGGGGGATTTGCTACATAGATGAACACATGGATTTCAAGAGTTCCTATGCAAGTAGCTACGAGACATTGGAACTGTTGTATTTGTACAGTGAATTTGTGACTCATTCAGCAAAGGACCACTATTTTATTCTAATATATGCAGTAGAACAGTTTCCCAACTGTGGAATATGATCCATGGAAGGATGACAAGTTGTTTTAGTATATGAAAGCAAGCATCTTATTAAATGAGTTGCCATAGGAATATCAGTTTCTTGTTTAAACATCTTTAAGTAAAATAGTTATTATAATTTTCTCCATGCTATAAAGAAGCATCAGTCATAAATAGATGTCTGTTCAATAAATACAATAGAATTATCAAAACTGAAAATGAAATAATGAGTTATCATACACTCTGCTAATATTGGATTTTCTCTATTCCCCACACATTCTTTTAAATGTTTGTTTGTCAAGCCAGGGATTAGTCATCAGAATTCCATGTGGTGGTCATTTAGAGTACAATTCTGAAGTATCGAATCTGGTTCCCAGGAGGAAGTGCTGATTAGTGGAGTGATACAGAGACACAGGAGAAATGTAGTCTCTTCCTTCCATGACATCACCAGCTCAGAACCATTGGAAGGGCTTTTTCAGGTTCCTTTTCAGCATGAGTTATTTTGCCCATTCCTATTCTCCACTTCCCAGAAATTGCAGGTCCTGCAACTCTCCTGGTTCTGATTCCCAGACTCTGAATGGATTCTGCATTCCTGAAGGTTGGTGCCTGAGGGAACAATGGGGCCTGTAAATCACAAGATGCTTGGGGCAGTGGGACATAGATTAAAAAAAAAAAAAAGATTTTTTTGTCCAAAAGCCTGAGTACAGAGACAGGGAGATATCTTCCATCCACTGATCACTCCCCAGATGGTCACAACTGGAGCAATGCTAAACCAAAGTCATGAGCCAGGAACCAGGAGCTTTGTCTAGATCTCCCGCATGAGTACACAAGCCCAAGCACTTGGGCCATTGTCTACTGCTTTCCCAGGCACATTAGGAAGGGGCTGGATTAGAAATGGAGCAGCCAGGACTTGAGCCAGTGCCTTTATGGGATGCTAGCACTGTAGTCAGTGGTTTAACCTACTGCCCCACAGTGCTCGCCACAGGAAATTAATATTTCTTGTGTTGGGAGCAGAAATACTATGGTTCTCTTGTGGTTGACACCTGACAGGCAGTTGTTAGCTACAGAGCTGTGCCTGTATGGAAGGGCACACTGTCATTAGAAACTAAGGTCTGAGGGTAAAGGAGGACCACCCTAGGATATATTTCCCATTATTATTTTGTTAGAGGTAGTTGCTTTGCTAGAAGGCCCTGTATTCTTTCAGATGTGCAGGAGCTGACTCTACTCCATAAATGGTGCAATCAGTCTATAATAGCAACAAGGCTAGGGGTGTCTTCAGAATGTATGAGCAGGGAGGTGCATAGTGTAACTCCAATTCCTTCTCAGCCTCTGGAGGATCCTTTTTATTAACCTAATATTATTGGTTTATCCATTTGTAACCTGAAGGGATTCACAATACCACTGAAATATCCTTGATTTCCCAGAGAAATCACTGTGAAGTATGGCGGCTCTCTTCCAATGGTGTAGTTGTATTTGTGGGGTTTTCTTGTGTCTCCTCATCAAGGGGTTTCCAGTCCCCTCCTGCGCTGTGTCTCCTGCCCAGAACTCTTGTTTGTGTTTACAAATACACAAATTCTAGTTTTCTAAGATAATGGGTCTATGAGGGGAATCAGGGTTCTGGATTATAATCTTAATTTTCTTTGGAACAAAGTAGTTTGCTGTATGAAAGAGTGGATTCTAAGAATAGAAATCCATGTAAAAGAATACCCCTCTAGCCCAAACCCTCTCCCTATTGTTTCACAGCAGAAACATAGGAGTCCCTTTTGAAGGTGAAGATCATAGCTTTTTTTTAAAAAAAAAAAAAAAAAAAAAAAAAAGAACAAAACTTATTGGAAAGGCAGAGTTACAGGTAGAGGGAAAGAAAGAGAGAGGGAGAGAGAGAGGGAGAGAAAAGAGATTGCTTCTGCTAGTTTATTCCCCAGAAGGATGCAGCAGTTCTGTCTGGGCCAGGCTGAAGCCGGGAGCCAGAAACTCCATTTGGATCTCTTAAATTGGTGGAAGTGGCCCAATGACTTTGGCCATCTTTTGTTGCTTTTCCAGGTGCATTAGCAAGGAGCTGAGTTCATAGTGGAGCAGCTGGGACTCAGACAATTGCTCATATGGGATGCTGGCATCATAGGCAATGGATTAACCCACTGTGCCACAACACCAGTCCCAAATCCTAGTTTTACATGGCTGAAGCAATTATTGATCCTACTGTAGCAATTATTGATCCTACTCCCCAGAGAGACCAAGATTTGAGGATACTATCCTATATTCTCTATAACCTACCAAATACGGATACTGGAAAGTTTTTACAAACCAAGAAAAACCAGCACTGGTGCTCTGGTATAGGAGGTTAAATCTCTGCCTGTAATGCCAGCATCCCATGTGGTGCCAGTTCAAGTCCTTGGTGCTCCATTTCCAATTCAGCTTTGTGATAATGGTCTAGGAAGTCATCAGAGGATGGCCCAAGTGCTTGAGCCCTTGCACCCACATGGGTGACCTGAAAGAAGCTCCTGGGCTCCTGTGTTTGGATTGACCCAGCTCAAGCTATTGTGGCCATTTGGGGAGTGAACCAGTGGATGCAAGACCTCTGTCTCTCCCTTTCTCTGTAACTGCCTCTCCAATAAATGAAAAGTCTTTAAAAAAAAAAAAAAGAAAGCAATGTTTGAGTGGATTGAGAAGAGTAGTAAAAGAAATATTGCTTATTGGAAGGGTCTGAAGGTGTGGCCTACAGTGGAGGTATAACTTGTCATATCTGAATGTCTGTCTACATTGCTCCCTAACCAGCTTCCCTTACTTTATTCTGCCCCCATCATCTCCAAAACTGGGGCTCTGTGAAACTTAGTCTGTCATCACAGTTGGTATATAGAGATATGATGATGCTCCCCCTACCCTGAGAGTTCTTCCTGGCAGCACAGGAAGAGTTACCAGGATCTTTCTGCCTGATAAAAAAGATGAAATAAGGTAGATTTTAGGAGGTAAGTGAGTTGACCAGTGTTACATGATTTGTGCATGTCAGACACAATGGGTTTTTGAGTAGTATTCTCTATTTTTCCCAGTTAGTTGAAAACTCATGTTTAGTTTTTATCTATTTTAAAACAACTGTCAATTTAGAACAAATATTATTTTAAGAAGACTTTGACTTGACCATGGCTATCCTCTTTTCCCTGATATGAATTGTGTGAGCCCAAAACGTCTGTAACAAGATTTTCTCAATGTCTGCTTTTAATTAATGATCAATATAAATGCTACATAAATTTCGGATTAGCCTTTTTTCACATATTTAAAATGAGAATCAATCACAGTTTTTAAAAATTGATTTCGAAAAGTACAATGAAACACCATACAATGACAAAATAGGTGTACAAAAATTGAAACATAATATTATTATTTCCAGACAGTATTTTTGTGTGACAGTGACCCTGTTGACATTCATCTGGTTGGCATATATCATGCTTGTGAATGCTGTGTGTGATTATGAAGATCTGGTCATGGTATTGTGCATGCAATTCAGTTTTTTTCTCCCTTAATAAGCAGTGCACATCAGCATTTTATGTGTAACAAGAAAATAAAAAACTTTCAGGGATAAAAGATTACCACTTTATTTATAATGCTGGTTCAGCATTTTAAGATGGGTTTAGCTAGGCACGTACTATGTAGATATTGCCTGTGATCACAAATTGGGTGTATTCATCTCAGACCGTCTTGAAACTGGTGCCTTGCGGGTGGCTTCCTTCATGTGTCTGGTGATTGGCCCTGGTCTTTGGCTAGGCCCTGTGCTCCTGCAGGTAAGTCCTAGACTTCTTCACAAAATAATTGTGTCCAATAAGGCCCGAACCAGTAGGCAAATACTTTTTAGCATTTTGGGTCACATTTCCTGTTGTTCTATATATGTGCTAAAATGAATGAAATGGCGAAGTCAACAGTCATTGTGGGGAAGAAATATATAAAAGGTAGCTGGGTTATTTAGAGCAATTACCTGGAAAACATACTAACATAAATATATTTGTCTGCTTTTCCTGTAACATTGTGGCAAAAAATTAGATTGTAAGAGTCATATTTTCTATGGGATTTTAGATATATAAAAGCTAGAGGGGTTCTAGTAGAAACACTGATGGAGTCCTATATGGAACATCTGTATTAATAGGAAATAGATAATTCACACAGCATTTTCTGTGGTATAAATTTTAGTTACACCATACTGTTTCTTCTTTTGTTATTCTGAATTTTATTTGTATAATAATCCTTAAAATGGTAACATTTCTTTATAGCAGTATAAATGTTTTACAAAATCAATAGTAAATGTTTTAATTAACCAAATGATAAATTGTTTAATCTCTATCAATTAGTAGAATTATGAGTGCTTTCTCAGGAAGATCTTTCCAGACCTTTGCATGTGTAAAGCTCTAGTCCTGCACAGGGATGCTGATTATTTTTGTCTCTCTAGTTAATATGCCTGTTATTCTCTATTCATTTCTGTTGTGATATTGCTTAGAGCAGTGGAATCTTGGAGCAAATCTCAATAGTTGTCTCAGAAATCCCTCCTTTTACTTTCTCTTCCAGGTATAATTTTAGAGTTTTACTTGTTTCCAAGAACAAAGACAATGAATACATCTGCAGTAAGTTATTTATTTATTCCTCAGCTTGTTTTACAATGTATTTTAGAAGATTTGTGTATATTGTTAATTAAAATGGAAGAGTAAAAATAATTATAGTTCAACATTACAAAATACTTATTAACAAAATTTTCATGGTTATAAAACATTAGAGTCTTCTAAGCTGATTGCTAGTTGGTCTCTGATTTTTCTGCTGCCATAACTAAAAAAACATTTTATGGGCCTGGCACTGTGGCATAGCAGGTAAAACTTGCCACCTGCAGTGCCGGCATCCCATGTGGGCACCGGTTCAAGACCCGGCTGCTCCACTTCCCATACAGCTCTCTGCTAAGGGCTTGGGAAACAGTAGAAGATGGCTCAAGTCCTCAGGCCCCTGCATCCACATGGGAGACCCGGAAGAAGCTCCTGGCTCCTGGCTTTGGGTTGCCACAGCTCTGGCCATTGCAGCCATTTGGGTAGTGAACCAGTAGATGGAAGACTTCTCCCTGTCTCTGCCCCTGCCTCTCTGTAACTCTGCCTTTCAAATAAATAAATGAATCTTTAAAAAATAATTTTGTTATTTGATTCAAATTCAAACCTAGAATATGCTAAATTCTTATAGGATATAAAATTTGACACAGGTTTTATGGGTCATAAAGATGATGTAGCAAACAATGATTTAACAATGAACCTGGAATAAACACTCAGCATTCTGCAGTGGTGAGAATTATCCAGTATTAAAACACAAATCAATTAATAAAGAGTTTTTTTTTGAATTGCTGTAGTAGTGTGCTCCTCAATAGCTTCAGGGAGGCAGTACTGGATTCATAGATTGTACCATGAGTGTATGAAGGATGGAATCCACTGTTTTCCTTCTGTTCAAGATTCTGGGTCTCCCAACATGGATGACAGGGGCGCAAATACTTGGGCCATCTTCTGCTGCTTTCCCAGGTGCGTTACCAGGGAGCTGTATCAAAAGTGGAGCATCTAGGACTCAAGCTGGTGCCCATGCGGTATGCCCGATCTCAGATGGTGGCAAAATGCACCATGCTACAATGGTGGCCCCCAAAATTTCTTGAACAACTCTCCATACATTTCTCTCAGCCAGTCTGTAGATGCGGATTGTACTACAGACTTTCCAAAATTGTGTCTTAGGCAGATAACTCCATTCTTTGACTTCCAGCTACCCGAAGTAATATTAATTCAATTCTTCATTTACCAGGAACATAAATTTCTGTTAAAGCCATAGACTCGGGGCCGGTGTTGTGGTGCAGCTGGTTAATGCCCTGGCCTGAAGTGCCAGCATCCCATATGGGCGTCGGTTCGAGACCCAGCTACTCCACTTCCAATCCAGCTCTGTGCTATGGCCTGGGAAAGCAGTGGAGGATGGCCGAAGTCCTTTGGCCCCTGCACCCACGTGGGAGACCTGGAAGAAGCTCCTGGCTCCTGGTTTTGGATCAGCGCAGCTCTGACCGTTGTGGCCAGCTGGGGCGTAAACTAGCAAATGGAAGACCTCTCTGTCTGCCTCTCTTCTGTCTGTATAACGCTGCCTTTCAAATAAGTAAATAAATCTTTAAAAAAAAAAAAAAACAAACCATACACTATTCTCTTTCTTTGCCTTACTTGAGTCTTTTGCCATTTATAATTTAAACACAGAGAGACAAAAAGAAGAGAGGTAGACTAAATCATAAAGGGTACACAGCTGTTATCCACAGCTGTGTAAGTACCTACAGCAGCCACAGTCAAAGCCAAGAGTCAAGAATGTAGTCCTGGCCTCACACATGGGTGACACAATTCCAGTGACTTGAGCATCACTGCTGCTTCCCAGAATCTGTGGACCTTACACCTTGTACTGTTTTTATTCCTATACAGTGTGGTGTTTTGCTTCTAATAATCTTGTCTCCTTTGAGAATTTAAAAGAATAAAAAGCTCCAAAAGCCTTTATTTTTATCTACAGACATGATTGTTATTTTCAGTGATCCTGATTCTTGCCTCTACATGCAAGTAATAATCTTGCATCATTTTCTTCCAGCTTGAGAATTTCCTTTAGCATTCTATAATGTAAGTGTGCTGGTGATTAATTTTTATTTATTTTAAAGAAACCTTTTTTTTCACTTTATATTTTAATGCTTATTTATTTTTATTTATTTGAAAGGCAAAGGACAGAAAGATCTATCCATTGGTCCACTCTTTTTTATTTTGAAGATTTATTTTATTTATTTGAAAGACAAAATTACAGAGAGAGGTAAGAGACAAAGAGAGACAGGTTTTCTGTCTACTTGTTTACTCCCCAAACGGCTGCAACGGCCGGAGCTGAGCTGATGAGTACAGGAACCCAAGGGCTTGAGCTGTCCTTTGCTGCTTTCCAGGCTCATTAGCAAGGAGCTGAGTTGAAAGTGGTACAGCTAGGACTTGAATTGATGCCCACATGGGTTGCTGGGGCTGCAGGCCATGGCTTTAACCCTTTGCACCACAGCACTGACTCCCACTGGTTCATTCTCTAAATGCCCATAACAACTGCAGCAGGGCCAGGTCAAAATCAGAAGTCCAGAACTCAATACTGGTTTTCCATTTGGGTGGCAGGCACCTGAGTACTTTAGCCATCATCGCCTGTCTTCCAGGGTGTCAATTATCATGAAACTAAATCAAAAGCAGAGGCAGGCTCTCATGTGAACATTCCAATTAGCAGCTTAGCCCACTGCTTTGTTCACCGCATATATTTAAAAAGTGCCACTTGATAGAGAGTCAGGGATAAAAGGATATGTTCTATCAGTCTATTAAAGATGTTTTTCTCTTGTTTCTGAGATGTCAGCTGTCATTCATGTGTGGTTGTAACTTGTTATGACATAGGCTTTTTTTTTGTTACTTTAAGGTCTTTTCTTTTTTGAATTAATATATTTTGAGGCAATTCAAACTGGCTTCTCTGGTTCAATTCAGCTTCTTTTCCATGCCTACAGACAGAGACTGCTTCAGTTTCTCTGCCTTCTCCTTGTCCTTGATGACCAAGGTATCAATGCATCTGCTGTGGTGAACTTTAAACTTCACATTGTCCTTATTTTTCTTGATCATGACAGACTTAGCAGCCTTCCATCTGCCTTTGAGCAAGAGATTTAAGGTCTTTTCTTTATATTTGGATTTCTTCTGTTTGTGATTTGCCTAAAGTAGTTTTCTATCTAATGCTTAGGGAGTCATTGAGCTTTTCCAATCTGTTGTCTTTCACAAAATTTAGAAGCCATTTAGTCACTCCTAAACATACATTTTGTGTTTTATTTAGTATGTTTTCTTTCTGAAGCTCCAGTTGCATATTTGAGGCTACTTGAAAAAGATTGCTAAAAGTTTAAATAGTACTTTAGAAGAAATCCCTTTAAAATTCTTACTGTAAAGACACTATGTATAAAGTTAAGGAAAGTGTGAAAAGACTACTCATGGATTTAAAATTTTTTTTTACCAAAGTGAACTTGTCTTTTTAATTTCTACAATAATTTTGAAATATTCATGTATGTTAGATTGCTTTCTAAGTTGTTCCATGGGTTTCTGAAGGTATGCACATTTGTTTTCTTCCTTTTTTGAATTTAAAAAATATCAGTTTTCTATTTTAGTTTGTTTTCATTTTACTATTAAAATGTCAGACAATTGGTGGATAAGAAATATAACCATTTTAAAAAAGATGTATTTTATTTATTTGAAAGGCAGAGTGAAAGAGACAGAGGGAAAGACAGAGATCTTCCATCGACTGGTTCACTCCCCCTAGTAGTCACTATGGCCAGGGTTAGGCCACGCTGAAGGCTGGAGTCAGGAATTATTTGGGTCTCCCACATTGGTGGCAAGAACTCAAGTACTTGGGTCATCAAACATTGCCTTCCAAGGTACACTAATAAGGGCTCACAACAGCTCTATGAAATGAGACGTGGGCTTCAGAAACAGTGGTAAAACCTGCTGTGTCAAAACACCAGCCCTAAGAAAACATTTCCTTCCTTCCTTCCTTCCTTCCTTCCTTCCTTCCTTCCTTCCTTCCTTCCTTCCTTCCTCCTTCCTTCCTTCCTTCCTTCCTTCCTTCCTTCCTTCCTTCCTTCCTTCCTTCCTTTCTTTCTTTCTTTCTTTCTTTCTTTCTTTCTTTCTTTCTTTCTTTCTTTCTTTTTTAAGTTTATTTCTTTGAGAGGCAAAGTTACAGACAGAGTGATCTTCCATCTGCTGGTTTACTCTCTACCTGTCCGCAACAGCTGGAATGGGGCCAATCCGAAGCCAGGAGCCAGGAGCTTCTTCTGGGTCTCCCATGTGGGTGCAGGGGCCCAAGCACTTGGGTCATCTTCCAGTGCTTTCCCAAGCCATTAGCAGGGAGCAGGATGAGAAATAGAGCAGCCAGGACACCAACCGGCACCCATATGGGATGCTGGCGCCACAAGCAGAGGCTTAACCTACTACACCACAGTGTCAGCACCTAAATTCATTTCTTAAAATCTGGAGGCTAACTAGTCTAAAGTCAAGGTCCCCATCTGGAAAGGGCCATTTCCCTGCATCACAACATGGCAGACGACATCCCTCAGTGAGAAATCATAGTCCCAAGCCCCTTAAAATGAAAATAAATCTATTTTATATCATCTTTTAAGTAATGAAAGATATTTTGGAGATGATTAAGCCATCTTCTTTTCTGCTACTTGCAACATCTGACTTAGCCTGAGTTTTTTCTAGTGATTTTTTTCCCCTTGAATGTGAGCCAGATTTTCCCTTTTGTATATATGTGGTGATTTTATGCTGAGTATTAGTAGTACTGAATTACTAAATCATGTGTTGCAAAAATTGTGGATGCTTTTGTATTCCTCAGAAGCATGATTTACTTGGTGAGCTTTTTGTAAAATTTAAGGGTTTAAGTTCTTTGACTTTTCCCTTCCAGAACTATTTATCTTCCTCCATTTTTGGTGTTTTGGGGTTTTATTCATTTAAAAAATTTTTTTAATTTATTTTGAAAAGCAGTATGAGGGGGAGAGAGAGAGAGAGAAGGAGAGAGAGAGAGAGAGGTGTCTTCCATCCACTGGGTCACTCCCCAGTTGCCCTCAATGGCTGGAACTGGGCTGATCTGAAGTTTGAGGCAAGGAGCTTCTTCTTGGCCTCCCACATGGTTGGCAGGGGCCAAACCACTTGGACCACCTTCTGCTGATTACCAGGCACATTAGCAGGGAGGTGGATCTGATGTGGAGTAGCAGAGACTCAAACCAGCACTAATATACAATGCTGGCATTGCAAATGGCAGCTTTACCTGCTATGCCAAAATGCTGGCCCCTTTTCATTTTTTTTTTTAAGTAAAACCTAAGGTGCTTATTAAAGATAATATTGAGTAGGCAACATGGACAATAATTGTATCCACTAGGGAGCTCTAGGTAAATGCCTCTTTTTTTTTTTTTTAATTTATTTGAGAGACAGAGTTACAGAGAGAGGTAGAGACAGAGAGAGAGAGATCTTCCATCTGCTGGTTCACTCCCCAGATGGTCGCAACGGCTGGAGCTGAGCTGATCCAAAGCCAAGAGCCAGGAACTTCTTTCGGGTCTCCCATGTGGGTTCAGAGGCCCAAGGATTTGGGCCATCTTCTATTGCTTTCCCAGGCCATAACAGAGAGCTGAATTGGAAGAGGAGTAGCAGGGACCAGAACTGGCACCCATGTGGGATGCTGGTGCTTCAGGCCAGGGCTTTAACCTGCTGTGCCACAGCACCAGCCCCCAGGTAAATGCCTCTTAAGGTTTCCAGAGAATTTTCTGAGGCCCCAGGAGGCAGATATCCTAAAACATCAAAGCTTCTGAAACCTCAGAGAGCAAATGGCCTTTTATATATGAAAAGATATTTCTATAAGTTTGCGGATAATGGAATTAAAGGATAAATTTACTTTGATAGAATAAATTCAAAAATCCATGTAAAAATTTTTTTTTCATAATATGCATTTCCACAAAACTTCTGAAGTACTTTCCTGTGTGTGCAGATATAAAAATAAGGATAAGCTCTTTGCATAGGAAGAAATATGATAACTTATCCATCAAAATGTTACAATGGGCTATATTATAAACTTCTTTTTATGAGTGTATTTAATAACTTTCCAGAATGCTTGAAAATATGTTTAACTTTTTCATGTGTGTGAAATGTAAGCTGTTCCTCTAGCAAGAAAACAAAAATTTGTTTCTGTTAAAATCTGTCTTTGAGGAAAAAGGATGGTTATAGAGTTTAGCTGTTCAGATGCCAGTCTAGATGCCAATATCCCATTCCACAATGCCAGATTTTGAGTCCTAGATCTGCTCTAATTTCAGCTTCCTGTTAGTGCACATTCTAGGAGGCAGCAGGAGGCGGCTCTGCTTGAGTCCCTGTCACCTACATGGGAGATCCAAATGAGCTGACATCATCTCCTGGTTGTTTAAGGCATTTGAAGGGTGAACCAGGATATGGGAAATGTCTGTATCTCTACCTCTCAAATAAATACACAAGTAAATGAATAAATAATACATAAAATTTCTTTGGGCATATGTGTAAATTTGAAGCATTCATGAGGATCTTAATTTTATTAAATGATTTCACTATTTTTAAATTCCCAATATGTTGAGGCTAATTTTTTGTCTTCCAGGGTATGCAGCTGTGTGTTAGTTCCATTTATTTTATTATCTTTGTATTTATCCCATTTATTTTTTTAAAGCTTTATTTATTTAAAAGGCAGAGTTACAGAGAGAAAGGTCTTACATCCACTGGTTCATTCCCCAGATGGCCACAACAGCTATAGCTTGGCCAATCCAAAGCCAGGATCTTTTTCTAGGTCTCCTACATAGTGCAGGGACCCTAGGACTTGGGCTATCTTCCACTGCATTCCCAGACCATTAGCAGGGAGCTGGAACAGAAGTGGAGCAGCCAGAACTCAAATTGGCATCCATATTACACCATAGCACCGGCCCTTGTTAGTCCCATTTAAAAAAAAAAGAGGTTGAGGCAGTTTGAGTTCACATAAATTAATTATTCTCTGTGAAAAGATAAAAACTGTGCCAAATCCTACAACCATCTAACTAGCTATGGTTTATCTTACTGATATATGTGTCGTAGGCGCTAGCTACTTTGCCACAGAAAAACATAAGAGCTCCTTCTGCTTTTATGAGCTTTTAATATATTGCTCATGATACATATCATGCTTTAGTTTAATGGTTGTTTGATTAAACTATTTATCTTCTACCCTCTTGCATTTTTATCTCAAAGAGTTTTACCCTGCATTTATGTGTAAGCAAACCAAAACCCAGCTCAATTTACCCTGTTTCATCCAATCAAACCACCAACCTGTAATGTCAGATGTTCATTGGAAGAAGCTAAATAAAACCATTGTGTTACTTTAATCAATTCAATATTTTCTTTGCCTTGTGTCCCACCCAATTCACCTTATTAATGGAATTCCCCTCATGCCTCCTCAGAGGAGCCCTAACTGCATGCAGTCCATTGCCACCTGATTCACATATTGCTGTCTACTCCAATAAGTACCTTAGTTTAAGTTTTACAGACTACAAGACACATTCCTTCCCCCACTGCTTACCACCACTTGAAACTGTATCACTGCAGGTTTATTACCAAGTACTTCAAATCCAGCTACCTAGAAAAATTACATGATAATAATCACCCTCTCCCCAACACACAGGTTCGAAGATTTTACTTGACTCATTGATGAAGAAATTGCTCAATTGTCACAAACAGTTCATGGGAGAACCTTCCAAAAATTCACATATAGATCAAGGTTATTGAGATAATGTCCAAATAGAAGGAAAATACAGGAAAAAATTCGGTTGAGCCTGCTATAGACATAATCTGCTGTGTCTAGACAAGAAGTAATTTGTATAATTACCAGTTATCCACAACTTTGATATAGAAAACAGCTCTAAAATGATGAAAGTATAATCAAGTAACCAGGGAGGTGGTTATGTAAACAATTTGATGAAGCACAGTTTTCCCCATAGACTGTTTATTTCATGCCAGTGTGTACAATGGCAAGAACTTAATCCTTGCAGCTCTACTCTTTGATTTACACAGGAGCAAACCAAAGCTCTGAAAGATGAAACGTTCAGCAAAAATTCAAACAGCGTATCTTTATCTAAAGAGGGGCAAGAAAACACCCACAGCTGCAGAAAGTTTCACACTCCCATCCCTTCACCACAAAGAAAAATACACAATGTGCTGAGCAAGCTGTAGGATATAAAAACACAGACACTTGATGGTTCCAAAAACATCCAATAACAAACACTCCCCAAAGTTAATACCCCACTTCTGATAAAGTGCGCATTATCAGATAGCAGCTTCCCTGAACCCCTTTTACTGGCTTTGCTTGTTTTATCAGCCCTGAATTTGCCACTATAACTTCCTTCTTCATTAACAATGAAGCTTTTATTTCCCTGATCTGTGTGTAAACAGCAGTGTCCTCTGGTGAAATGTGCATAATAGGTGAGTTTCTCCCCAGCCCCAACCATTGTGGCCATTTGGAGAGTGAGCCAGCAGATGGATGATCTCTCTCTCTACGCATCTCTTCCTAACTCCTTCTAATAATAAATAAATCTTAAAAAAAAAAAAAGTTTTGAGTTTTTTTCAGTTAGGTGAAACAATGTATTACCATATAATTGTAACTTGTATTTCACATTTTTGTTACAATTTACCTGTTTTTCATATCTTTAAAAACTGATTATTTTGAGAGCAGACCAAAACTATAATCCTTTGCCCAATTTTCCATTTTGATACCAGTTCTTTTCTTATTTTTTATATCTATGTCTGGTAGTTTTTCTTATTAGGAAGATGAGTTTTGTTTTGCATGACTTTTAATTTTTAAATTTTTGTTTCTTTAATTTTTGCCATAAGTTTTGGTATTTATATATTCAAATATATATAAGCTTGAGCTTGCATAGATATTGAGTTCCAGTGACAATGAACTTTTTGCATTTTTATTTATAGAAAGAGAACAAATTTCATGTACTTCATATATACAGTTTTTTTTTTTTTTTTTTTTTGACAGGCAGAGTGGACAGTGAGAGAGAGAGACAGAGAGAAAGGTCTTCCTTTTGCCGTTGGTTCACCCTCCAATGGCCGCCGCGACCGGCGCGCTGCGGCCGGCGCACCGCGCTGATCCGATGGCAGGAGCCAGGAGCCAGGTACTTATCCTGGTCTCCCATGGGGTGCAGGGCCCAAGCACTTGGGCCATCCTCCACTGCACTCCCTGGCCACAGCAGAGGGCTGGCCTGGAAGAGGGGCAACCGGGACAGAATCCGGCGCCCCGACCGGGACTAGAACCCGGTGTGCCAGCGCCGCTAGGCGGAGGATTAGCCTAGTGAGCCGCGGCGCCGGCCCTATATACAGTTTTAAGTGTATAATACTTAACACCCTACCCTCCCTCCATCACTCACTCCCTCCTGTTGTTGTTTTTTTTTAATTTTTACAATGACATACTTTCAATTTTCTTTATAATAATGAGCTTAACTACTTGTTGAATTTCTTTATTTAGTGGTGGGAATGGAGTTTGCTTTTTTCTGGTTTGGTTTTTTTTTTTTTTTTTTTGGAAAGGCAGAGTGGACAGTGAGAGAGAGAGACAGAGAAAGGGCTTCCTTTGCTGTTAGTTCACCCTCCAATGGCCGCCACGGCCGGCGTACTGCGCTGATCCGATGGCAGGAGCCAGGTACTTCTCCTGGTCTCCCATGGGGTGCAGGGCCCAAGCACTTGGGCCATCCTCCACTGCACTCCCTGGCCACACCTGGCCACAGCAGAGAGCTGGCCTGGAACAGGGGCAACCGGGACAGTATCTGGTGCCCCGACCGGGACTAGAACCTGGTGTGCCGGTGCCGCAAGGCGGAGGATTAGCCTAGTGAGCTGCGGCGCTGGCCTTTTTTTTTTTTTTGATTAATGTATTTGTAAGGGAGAGTTACATGGGAGAGGGGAGGGCCGTGGGAGGGAGGGAGGTGGGGGGGGAGCCACAACAATACAAAAGTTGCACTTTGTAAATTCACATTTATTAAATAAATAAAAAAAGAACTTATGGGGGGGAAGGAAGAGTTACAGAGAGGCAGATACTGGGGGGGGTAGAGAGGCAGAGAGAGTGAAAGAGAGAGAGAGAGAGCGATATTTTACATCTGCTGGTTCACTCCCCAAATGGCTGCAATGGCTGGAGCTGGGCCAATCCATTGTCAGGAGCCTGGAGTTTCTTCCAGGTCTCTCACATGTGTGCAGGGGCCCAAGGACTTGGGCCATTTTCTGCTGCTTTCCCAGGCACATTAGCAGAGGGTTGGATCAGAAGTGGAGCAGCCAGGACTTGAACCACTGCCCACATGGGATGCCAGCACAACATGCAGTGGCTTTACTCACTGTGCCACAGCAGTGCTGACCCTGGGAATGGACTTTCCTAAGCAAGATTATAAATTGAGCACTATATGTAATTCTGAATTTGCTGTGCTCTTGGTGTGAAGTATGGATTCACTTTTTAGCTTTGTTCTGTGTAAGATATTTTGTTTATTGAATAATCCAAAGAGCTACCGCTACAGACTTGTGGTGATATCTACCTATTAGGATGTTCTGCTGTAACTGGTGCTTTCTTTATGAAAAGATTCATTTATTTATTTTGAAAGAGTTAACAGAGAGAGGGAGAGACAGAAGCAGATAGAGAGGATTCATGCAATGGTTGGCTCCCCAACTGGCTGCAATGACCAGTTCTGGACCAGATCAAAGCCAGAAGTGAGGAGCTTCATCCAGGTCTCCCACATGGGTATCAGGGCCCCAAACACTTGAGGCATCTTGTGATGCTTTTCCCAGGCCATTGGTAGGGAATGTGGTTGAAAGTGGAGCAGCCGCCTGTGGTGCCAGCACCCCAGGTTCTAGTCCCGGTTGGGGTGCAAGATTCTGTCCCGGTTGCTCCTCTTCCAGTCCAGCTCTCTGCTGTGGCCCAGGAGTGCAGTGTAGGATGGCCCAGGTCCTTGGCCCTGCACCTGCATGGGAGACCAGGAGAAAGCACCTGGCTCCTGGCTTTGGATCAGTGCAGCGTGCCCGGCCACTTGGGGGGTGAACCAATGGAAAAAGGAAGACCTTTCTCTCTGTCTCTCTCTTTCTCTCACTGTCTCACTAACTCTGTAAGAAAAAAAAAAAAAGTGGAGCAGCCAGTACAGAAACCTGTGCCCATATGGGATACTGGCATCACACCATTGTGATCACACTATTGGCTTTACCTGCTTCACCACCATGCCAGCCCCTAAGTGGTGCTTTTTATTGATATCTCAGGATATAGGGGCAGTGAGCTAGGTTGCTAGATTATAGATAGACAACCAGTGAGTGCAGCTTTTGCAATGCGTCCACATTTAAGATGTGTATCACATCTCCTACTTTTCTGCCTGGTAGAATGACACTTAAAGGAACATTGCCAGACTTTGTGGCTGGTGGAAAAAATACAGCACTGAGACAAGTAGAGGTCTTCTCAGAAGCACCACAATTAATTTTTACTGACGTTTTTTGGGGGAGGGGGCCAGAATTCTTTGTCCTTGTCTGAGTTTTTTCAGATCGTGAGGTGGTATGTGATCCTCCCACAAGAAACAATACAGAAGATGAGTAGGCAGTGGCCTTCATAAACTAGAATTCATCTTCCTCCATCATATTATAACTTAGACAACTAACTGAGCACCAAAAAGGAAACCTGTTAAAGTGAAATGAACACTATGAGAAATGGTGACTTGATCAGCCCTCACCCTGACTGTTGATGAGCAGCTTAATATGTTATCCCTCTTAGTATCTTTTTTGTTTGTTCTACTTAATACTTTTGGTTGAATACTGTAATCAATACACAATTCTTCTTAAGTGCTGAAACTTAACTGAAAAGTGATCACTGTTAAATATAAGAGTGGGAATAAGAGAGGGAAGAGATGTGCAATTCGGGACATGCTCAAGCTGACTTACCTCAAACGGTAGAGTTAGAAACATACCAGGGGATTCGAATTCAATCCCATCAAGGTGGCATGTACCAGTGCCATCTCACTAGTCCCAGTGATCAATTTCTGTTCACAATTGATCGTAATGATAGGACTAAGAACCAAAGGGATCACATAAACAAGCATAGTGGCTGCAAATACTAGCTGATAGAATAAAAAAGGGAGAGAATGATCCAACATGGGAAGTGAGATACACAGCAGACCCATAGAAGGGCAGATGTCCTAAACAGCACTCTGGCCTCATAATCAGCCCTTAAGGCATGCGGATCCAGCTGAAATGCCCATGAGACTATTTCAGGCATGGAAAGCCAAGACACTCTGGGGAAAAAAAACCTAAATGAAAGATCTCTGCGAGTGAGATCCCAGTGGAAAGAACGGGTCATCAAAGAAGGAGGTAGCTTTCTCTGAAGGGAGGAGAGAATTTCCACTTTGACCATGGCCTTGTCTAAATATGATCAGAGTCAGTGAACTCAGGGGGCTTCCATAGCCTTGGCAGCTCATGACAAGAGCCTAGGGTGATTACTGATGCCATAAACAAGAGTGTCAATTTGTAAAGTCAACAACAGGAGTCACTGTGCACTTACTCCTCATGTAGGATCTTTGTCCTTAGTGT
The DNA here is from genome assembly GCF_051225735.1 of Oryctolagus cuniculus. NCBI lineage: Eukaryota > Metazoa > Chordata > Mammalia > Lagomorpha > Leporidae > Oryctolagus > Oryctolagus cuniculus. The sequence goes on from NC_142881.1 coordinate 90,998,456, forward strand.
GCTGTACATTGAGATTTAATGCTATAACTAGTACTCAAACAGTATTTTTCACTTTATGTTTCTGTGTGGGAGCAAACTGTTGAAATCTTTACTTAATGTATGCTAAACTGATCTTCTGTATATAAAGAGAATCGAAAATGAATCTTGATGTGAATGGAAGGGGAGAGGGAGTAGGAAAGGGGAGGGTTGCGGGTTGGAGGGACATTATGGGGAGGAAGCCATTGTAATCCATATTCTGTACTTTGGAAATTTATATTCATTAAATAAAAGTTAAAAAAAATAACTTCTTCCATATTCAGCTTTAGAGTCCCTTGTATTTGTGACTTTGTACTTAAATGCAGAATCTTTGAATCATTCCAGCAACAGGTATTATGTCCAGATGTGGCTACTCACATGCATGGGTCAAACAAGAGCAAAACACTCAAAGTAGGCATTCCTTTTTGTATCATACCTCTTTGAAAATATTAGGGAGAAGGGAGAATGAGGCATTCTGATCATCTTGTAGACAGATGTTAGGAGTGGCAACTACAATTTAGTTGTGACATACCCTTTGCTGAGTCCTTGATTTTATGTCCTGGTAACCCCTGAATCTGTTTCTTTACACAGAGCCACTGTCTGCCTTTTAAAGTACTCTCTCTCTTTCTCTCTCTCCCCCCTTTTTGTCATCCACATTGCCCTCTTTGGAAAAACGTCTTCAGTGCATATCCCCCTTGGGCCGGGATGCCCTGTTGGCATGCTGCCTGCCTGTAATAAGATGAACTCTACAGCTGGAATCTTCAGCACTTTTTAGGACATTTTGGCTGTTTCTGAGAGTCGAATGCTAAAAAGTGAACTTACACAAATATAGTTAGAAATCCAGCCGTGTATCAGGTTTTTGAGATGTGATGTTTTGTCCAGTTATGTTGTTTGTTACTTAAAACATCAGCTGTACCTCATACTTCAAGTTTGGGTAATTTTAAGCAGTTGTAGACAATTACTTGGAGCAAACAATCTACTTACAGGTTTCAACAATAGTTGTCGTTGTCATAGCTTTTTTTTTTATTACTATGGACTTGATTATGATTTCTCTTAATTCTCTAATGATTTTTTTTTTTTTTGGTAAGAACCACAGACATCAAACTTTTCCACCTTAAATGATAATGCCAAAATGAGAAGAATTGGAGGATTTTTCATTCCTATTTGCCCTTAAATTTCTAGTTTCTTCCTCTTCCCTTTCTCTCTTGTTTATGTGAGTTGTGTTTTTTTCGTGAGCTCAACATTTTCTTCTGTTCTTACCAAGTATAGTGAAAGTAACTGCCATACATTGCTCTTATTTTGTTTTTTAGCTTCAATTTGTAGAGCTTCATGCCCATGAAGTAAAGAATATTTGGCTTACCTTCACATTACATATTTAATGATTGTCATGAAATACATACAAAATATCATAAAAAATTTCATGAAAAAATGTACATTAAAAATGCATAAATTTCACACATTTTATAACAAAATAAGCTTACCATAGATTTCCTTTATACTTTTACTAGATTTTCTGCATTTACCTTCTTTCATGGTGACCACCATGTTTCTGTGTTTCTGTGTCTAGCACATCCTTAAGTATGTTTTGTAGGGCTGGATGGGTGGTAACAAATTCTTTCAATTACTGTTTGTTATGGAAGGTCTTTATTTCATCTTCATTCATAATTGAGAGCTTGCAGGGTACAGTATTCTGGGTTGACAGTTTTTTTTCTCTTAAGACTTGGAATATATCCTGCCATCTCTCCTAGCCTTTAGGGTTTCTGATGAGAAGTCCACTGTGAGTCTATTTGGAGATCCTCTGAAAGTAATCTGGCCTTTCTCTTATGCACATTTTAGAATATTTTCTTTATGTTTTACTGTGGAGACTTTACTGCAATGTGTTGTGGTGAAGATATTTTCTAGTCATGTCTATTAGGAGTTCTGTGTGCTTCCTGTACTTGAGCATTCCTTTCTTTTTCCAAATTAGGGAAGTTTGCTTATAATTGTTTCACTAAAAAGGCCTTCTAATCCATTCTCTCTGTAGCTTCAGGAACTCCTAAGACCTGTATGTTGGGTCATTTGATAGTATCCCATATATCTCCAACAATGTTTTTCAGTTTTCTAAATTCTTTTTTTTTTATCTGACTAATATTTCCAGAGATTTGTCTTCTAACTCAAATATACTTTCTTCTGTCTCACTGATTCTGTTGTTAAGGCTTTCTATCACATTTTTATTTGTTCTATTGAATTCTTCATTTCCAATATTTCATTTTAATTTCTCTTAAAATCTCAATTTCATGAGAAATAGTTTCTTTCATGGAATTGTTTAGTTCAGGGATTTTCTTGATTACTTCTTAGTAATCCTATGATCAGTTTTTTTGAATTCTATTTCTGGCATGTCTTCACTCTCTTCATTTTCATATTCTAGTATTGAAGTGTTATTGTTTTCCTTTGGGGGCATCATGTTGTCTGTCTTATTCTTGTTTCTTGAATTGATGCATTAATTTTTAGGCATTTGTGGAGATACTTGTTGGTTTATTTTTTCCCCCTGGGATGGCTTTTATCTTTATTTTTTTAAATTTATTTATTTATTTAAAAGTCAGAGTTACATATAGAGAGGAGAGGCAGAGAGGGAGAGAGAGAGAAGGAGAGGCAGCGAGAGAGAAGTCTTCCATCTGCTGGTTCACTCTCTAACTGGCTGCAGTGGCCAGAGCCGTGCCGATTTGAAGCCAGGAGCCAAGAGTCTCCTCAGTGTCCCCCACATGGATGCAGGAGTCCAAAGACTTGGGCCATCTTCTACTGCTTTCCCAGGTCATAGCAGAGAGCTGTATTGGAAGTAGAGCAGCCAGGACTCAAAATGGTGCCTATATGGGATGCCGGCACTGTAGGTGGCAGCTTTACGTGCTACACCACAGTGCTGGCCCAGCTTTTATGTTTAGACTATGCCTCTAAGGATTAGTGGAGTGTTTACTCTTTTCAGTGAATACCTTGAGGCATGTGGTAGTTGTGGCCAGGGAGTTCTGTTTAGTGCTCCAAATCCAAGGTGACTCCTATATTGGGTGTGATAAATCTCTTTTTTATCAGCTGGTAGGTTTGTTTAGCTCCATTAGCATAGTTTCATGCTCTCCTCCTCTCTAAGAAGACCAATGCCTGGGCGTTAGCCCCAGTGGGTACAATGTTCATCCATGTGCCACAAGAACCACAAAAGGGATGCATGCAGTCCTTAATGTGAACATAGATCCTGCAGCAATGACCCTCACCAGGCATTCAGGGAGCCCTGAGCTTGTGGAGCCATTCACTACCCAAAGACCCAGCCACGCAGCCACAATGTTTTCACAGTCCCTGCATGCCAGACTCAGGCATCTCTTCTTGCTGGGCACATGGACATGAGTTGGCGCAGCTGTTAATGTATGTCCAAAATGGTGCCCACCTGCTCTCAGGTAGTCGCAGGGCACAGGTGCCAAGTGGTTGGGAGAGAGAAATGTGCCCCCTTTTTTCTCCTCTAGGTTTGTAGGTATACTGTCCCCCACAGGGATCCAAGCTACACTCATGCCAGGCTCTTCCCACAGCTTATCGCCAGTGGCTTTGGCTGCTCCAGTTTGGTCTCACCTCACTTTCCAAAGGTGCTGCTGAGGCTCTCAGCTGCTGGGGTCCTGAGTTGTATGCATCTACATCCTCCACATAGGTCCACAGTGTCCCTCTCATTTGTGTGGAGTTTCCTCTGCCATTTTCTCTTCCCTGTGATTGCATTCTCTCCACTTTTTTTTTTTTTTTTAAACTATGTTCCCCTAGATTAGAGCAGTAAGATCCTTCTGTATTCTGCCATCTTGGCTCCTCTCTGATGGTGGTTCTTTTTATTTTTATTTTTATTTTTTTGTTGTTTGTTTCATTTACCAGTTAAATCAGGAGATTCTTCTTTCTGACTCATACAGGGTAGTATGCTTTTGTTCCTTTCTGATTTCTTAAGATCCCAGATGGTATAGCATTTCTTTCTTTTTATAGTGTTTAATTTATATATTTGAGAAATAGAAAACTCCTGTCTCCCGGTTTATTCTCCAAATAGCCTGTAGTGATTGAGGTTGAGCTGATTTGAAGACTAGAGACAGAAACTTGATCCAGATCTATAATGTGGGTGTGGCAGGAACCCAGCCAATTGACATATCATCCTGGCTTTCCGCATTCTGTACCAGGAGTGGAGTAAGGGTACAGTCTGCCAAAGAAAGTAGAGTCAGGACCCAAAGTTGGAAGTCAAAACCCAGGCATTCATTCTGATGTGGGGCATAGCATCCTAACTGCCATACTAAATGCCCACAATTACATGACAAAATTTATTGTGTAACCCTTGTGCAAATAACTTTCAGATGATTCTTCACATCTTGTAGGTATAAATTGTGTAAAACCCTAATAATTTATTTCTATTAATTGACTAATAGCTCTCACACAGTGCTAAATAATCTGGTTGATAGAGCATGTACATTTTCTAATGTTTCCCTGGATCTATGATGCTGACTCTAGGGCTTAGATCAGGTTGAGGAAGAAAGCCCTGAAATCTTTTTTACTGAGGGACTGTTTTACAAAAGAAACTTTTTTTTTTTTTTGAAAAATATTTCTCCATGGAGCCAATGCTCTGGCATAGCAGATAAAGCCACTGCCTGCAGTGCCAGCATCCCATATGGGCACTGGTTCTAGTCTTGGCTGCTCCAAATTTTTTTTTTTTAACCAGACAGAGTTAGTGAGAGAGAGACAGAGAAAAAGGTCTTCCTTCCATTGGTTCACTTCCCTAAAGGCTGCTATGGCGGGCACTGCACCGATCCAAAACCAGGAGCTGGGTACTTCCTCCTGGATTCCCTTGCGGGTACAGGGACCCAAGCACTTGGGCTATCCTCCTCTGCCCTCCTGGGCCACAGAAGAGAGCTGGACTGGAAGAGGAGCAACTGGGACTAGTACCTGGCGCCCTAACCAGGACTAGAACCCGGGGTGCTGGCACCGCAGGTGGAGGATTAGCCAAGTGAGTCACAGCGCCGGCCAAGGCTGTTCCACTTCTGATCCAGCTCTCTGCTAAGGTCTTGGAAAGCAGTAGAAGATGGCCCAAGTCCTTGGGCCCCTGCACCCACGTGGGAGACCCGCAAGAAGTTCCTGGCTCCTGGTTTCGGATCAGCGCAGTTCTGGATGTTGCAGACAATTGGGGAATGCACTAGTGGATGGAAGACCCTTCTCTCTGTAACTCTGACTTTCAAGTAAATAAATAAATCTTAAAAAAAAAGAAAAATATTTCTCCATGTCCATATGAACAATCATGAAAGTTTTTCTCAATACAGCCATGAATATAATTATATATACTGTGGTATGTCCCCAAATTTGTGAGAAGTAGAGTAAATATATGTTTATTTTGGCATAACAATTTCTGAAATCATATGGACTCATGTTAATTGATTTTGTACTATTGAGCTTTTGTATGTCTCTGGAAGAAAGATTTTTTTATTTGAAAGGTTATTTATTTATTGGAACTTATTTATTTGAAAGGCAGAGTTACAGAGAGAGGCAGAGAGAAAATCTTGCATCTGTTGGTTCACTCCTCAAATGGCCACAATGATCAGGGCTGGGCCAGGCTGAAGCCAGGAGCCAGGAGCTTCTTCTAGGCCTCTCATGTAGATGCGGGGACCCAAGACCTTGGGGCCATCTTCCACTGCTTTCCCAGATTCATAGCAGGGAGCTGCATCTGAAGTGGGGCATCAGGGACTTAGTGCTTCAATATAGAATGCTGGTATTACAGGTGGTAGTTTAGCCCATGGTGCCACAATGCTGAAATGCTGGTTCCCCTTTTCTGCTTTATGTCACTTAGCTTCTCTTTGAAATCCTTCATTCACTGTGATGGCTTTAGGAATCACCAAAATTTTGCTGCTTGCCAAATGTTTATCTGCAGCTTAGATCTTCTCAGCTCCTGTTCATATGTAAGGCTACCATTTGAACAGCCTCATGTACTTGACCAGAGAAACTTCCAACATGGTTTACCATTCTTTGTCCTCTTTCTCAATTTCATTTTTACTCATTGTCAATCCCACCCTGCATGCATGCAGCACTGAATTATACTCTGTGTTTCACCTTCTGTACTACAAATTAGCAGTGAATTCTGGTCTTACTGTCTTTTCCTTTTTGATTTATGATGAATTCCTTATTTTGTCTTTTCATTCTGCTGTGTCTTGATGATGGGTAGTTGTGTCTCTGTTCTCTTCTATTCATTTTATTCTCCATTTGCCTGCTTTGGGATGACACTTAAAATACAAGTCTGTTCAAGTAACTACCATATTTTCTTGGTCCCCCATTTTTAGTTTCAGAAAGTAAGCAACCATTTTTTTTTTTTTGGTGTGGAAAATAACAATTATTTTAAATTTTGGAAGATTATAAAGTGCTTTATAAGTAATTTTATAAAAATAGCACATAAAATTTTCATTGTTGGAATTATGTCAAGTATGTAAGAATCCTTCAATTATAAGTTTCATGAGCACCTTATCAACTGTTTTAAATAAAGATTTATTTATGGGGCAGGCACTGTAGTGTAGCAGGAAAAGCTGCTGCCTGTGGTGCCAGCATCGCATATGGGCACCGGTTCAAGTCCTGGCTGCTCCACTTTTGAATCAGCTCTCTGCTGTGGCCTGGGAAATCAGTAGAAGATGGCCCAAAACTTTAGGCCCCTGGACCCACATGAGAAGACCCGAGAAAGCTCCTGGCTTCAGATTGATTCAACTCCAGCCATTGGGCCAACTGGAAAGTGAACCAGCATATGGAAGACGTCTCTCTGTCTCCCCTTCTCTCTGTGTGTAACTCTTTCAAATAAATAAATTTTTTTTAAAAAAAATATTTACTTGAAAATCAGATTTATAGAGAGGGACAGACAGAAAGAGAGAGATATCTTCCATCCACTGGTTCATGCCCCCACATGGCTATAATAACCAGCCCTGGCCCAAGCTGAAGCCAGGGTCCAGGAGCTTCATCTGTGACTCCCATGTGGGTGGCAGGAGCCAAGGCACTTGGGCCATCTTCTGCTTTTGAAGGCCATCAGGGAGCTGGTTTACAAGTGGAGTAGCTGTGGCACAAACCAAATCCCATATGTGATGTTGACATTACAGGCAGCAGATTTACCCACTATGCCACCCAGCCCTCATACTTTACCACCTTTATTTCTTCTCACAACTGAGGACCTGTCACCTAGAAGTGGTGCAGTTTATAGCCCTGTTATCTGTACTGGTTTCTTTGTGTTTTTACCAACTGACTTGTGTTGATCATATTCATGTGAATACATTCATTCAGAGCTAACCATTTTTGATGTTTCAGTGCATTGCAACCTGATAACACAGAAAAACATATTTTAAAATAAATATCTTTGTTATACTGATTGACATTGAACATTCATCTCCCATAGTTCATCTAAGATGTTATTTCAGTCATGTGTTTATAAAGGTTACATTTGGCCTACAGATTAGATTCTGAGCTTTTTTCCCCACAATTATTAGGAGAAAGATGGGTTCCAGATAAAAAGATAAAGTTAAAATAGGGACAAGATATTTTCATTGTGATTTTGTTATGTATTGCCAATATATTTTGTATGTAAGCTGCATCTTATATAATAAACCTTTAAGACACACACAAAAGAATGTACTTCCAGTTTCTGTGAAGTGACCCAGAACTGATATGTGGAGGATAAATGTGCTGTTGCAGGTGTTGGTATCGTTTGAAGACCTGACTGTGGACTTCACCCAGGAGGAGTGGCAGGACCTGAGCATTGCTCAGAGGACCCTGTACAGGGATGTAATGTTGGAGATCTATAGCAGCCTTCTGTTCTTGGGTGAGTAAAACTTCTCTGTCAAGACAAAGCACTTTCTTCCCATTTGATAAAAATGAACCCTTTATAAGGTTTAATACCAGGTAGGGATAGGGTTTGAGGCCATGAAGTATGTAAGGATCTATCCTCTAGGAAAGGATTCAAAACGGCACTTTTGTTTACCGCTCCTGTGACCAAGATGTCCTTCACAAATCCTGAATTGGTGATTTCACATTCCTATACTATTTCACATGAACAGGGTACTGCATAACCAAACCTGACTTGATTTTCTGGTTGGAACAAGGAGAAGAGCTGTGGTTGGTTAAAAACCCACTAACCCAGAGCCTTCCAGATCAGTAAGCACATGCTAGGCAGGGATGCTGTGACAGAAAGAGCTCAGCAGATGTTTACTGTGTAGAGCTCTTAGCACTAACTTTCCCCAAGTCCTATTCTTGAGTACAGCAGGTTTCATGTATCAGACATGGGCATTCTGCAGTCTCCAGAGAAGACTCTCATGTGTACATCTATCTACTTCTTTTGATCTTGGTGAAAAATCCTATGAATTTCTTGCTATAAGGCTTTTTTCTACTTTACAAATTAAGTTCTAATTTGTTTCTCTTTGCTTTCTCTATTTCCTTTAAGCATTTTTAAATTTATATATTAACTCCTCAAATGGTTATTAATTGGGCAACTGATAGGTACAGGTTATTACTAGTTGGTCAGATTAAGTTCTGTTTGGGTTGGCCAGACACAGAAATTGCTGGTAGAAGCATTTGAGGACTGAATATATGAATGGGAGTATTGTATCCTTGTCTCTCTCTCTCTCTCTTTCTCTCTTCTCTGTGCCTTTCAAATAACTGATAAAATGATGGATGTTAACAAACATTAGAGGAGTGAACCAGTGGATGAAAGTCCTTTGTTTCTGTGTGTCTGTCTCTCTTTCACTGTCTCCTTGACTCTCAAGCAAATAGATAAGAAAATGATAAAGATGTGTAGGAACATGCCTCTGTACTGTGACATTAGAAATCATGAAGTGAAACAGAACCCAGCACAGGAATTTGGAAATAGGTGGTCCTAGACTCATCTAGAGAATTGGGAGGTACAGAATCACCAGGTCGCCTAAACCCAGGAATTCATGTTGAATGGCTCACATTTGTTTAGGTGTAGATTAATGTACAAATTCTTCCTTTTCCAGTGTCATGATAGAACAGCAAAGAGATAAGAAGTGGATAGGAGACAGTTTTCTATGAAAGTAGGAGAGAACTGATCCTCCAATACATATCAAAGCCTTCAGAACAGCAAATTATCAAACAGTAGTGTGTGTATACCAAGGATTGAGAGGACAATACCATGACTGTATTGATCTAGAATGAGCAGGAAGATACTTTTCAACAGGGGTACACAGTCAGAATTCCTTGAACTGGTAGGGAGAACATACCTAGCATGTGTGGGATATATCTGTACCTGCTATGGCTTTGAAAAACTGAAGCTATCAGCTTTCCTTGAGATTATAGGATAGCTGTCATCACAGAGTGCAAAACAGAAAATATTTGTCCTTTGAAAAAAATCTATAAATGTCTAAACCCATCCCCCGTGAAAATTGAGTATGAAACACCCATAGGTACAGATCCTATTCAAGTGGTGGTCTTATTTAGAGGACAAACACATGCGTCCCCTGCACCTGTAAGTAGTTGATCCAATAAAACTCCCATCTCCAAGATCCACAGAGAAACGTAGAACAGCTTTTATAAGAAAGATACGTAGAAAAAGAAGAGCCAAAAACAAAAAACAAAAACAAACAAACAAACAAAAAAAAACAAGCTTTTTACTCCAGCTATCCAGTGGGTAAATCTTTTTAGTCAGTGTTTCCACACTTTAAGAAACTTTATTTAGTTATGTTTCGTTATGATCCAGTGGTTACTGCACAAGTGCCTGCAATAGTTTGGACTAGGCCAGGATAAACCCCAAAGCCTCAAACTCCATTTGGGTCTATTAAGTGTGTGGCAGGGGCTTAAGCACTTTAGTCATAATCTGCTGCCTCCCAGCATACATTAGCAGGAAGCAATTTGGAGCAGAGTTGGAGGAATCAAACTGGCACTGTTGTGCAGACTTTCTAAGCAGTGACTTAAACTACATTACCACATAACCTACCCCCTCACACTTAAAATATTTCAAGTAGTAAAATAATCACAATTGAGCATTGGTAAATCTATTAGTATAATTTATTAATGTACCAAAGAGAAAAATCATACAATGTTCATAAATCAATACCTTTTACTGATAGGTTAAAATCATATGCCACTAGAATTGTAAGAAATGTTATTATCTTTACATGAGCATTCCAAAAGAAATGCATAGATGTGGCTGATACATATATTTTTTCTCATTTCAGTTGCAAGGCAAAAAGATGACCTGATTGAGGGCAACCAGCAAAGCCAAGATATGAATCCTAGGCAAGATGTAAGGACATACAAAAAAATATCAACTCCCAAGATAGTTGAATTAAGAAAAACATTTAATTTAAGCTCAAGTGAAATTACAAAACTGATTATGAAAAAGGAAAATGTTTCTGGAATGAAATCTGAGGTATGTAATGTATTTCAGAATGTGCTTCTCCCTACTGGGCCAGATAAAATGAAAGCTGGAGAGAAATCTGGTGGCCCAGATATGCCTGGGCCATCCTTCCCATGCTTGGAACTTAATCAGCATCACAATGTTCAAACTATGCAGCAGCCTTTTGGACACCATGGACAAGGAAAAGCCCTCATAAAGAAGTCACCCTTTCCAAGTGAGACCATGCATATGGAAACATCCTTTTATAAGTATAGTGTAGGAAAGACAACTCAGATAGGAAAGAAAACTTTCCATAAAAACTCTAACCTCCCCAAACATGAGCAATCCAACACAGAAAAGAAGCTCTATGAATCTGTTAACATTAAAGAAACTCTAATGTGCAAATCAGATCATGGAACAAATCAGAAAACAAATACAGGACAAAACCCTTATGCATATAAACCCTGTCAGCCACCTTTTAGCTGTGAATTATGCTTTACTCTGCATCACAAAAATCATACCAGAAAAAAATTTTATGGGCATAATGAGTGTGATAAAAACATTTACCAGAAATCAGAGTTCATTAGAAATCAGAAAATTCACATAGGGGAGAAACCTCATGAATGTAATGAGTGTGGAAAATCATTTCGCTGGCAATCAGAACTTAGCATACATCAAAGAATTCACACAGGAGAGAAACCTTATGAATGTAATACATGTGGAAAGGCCTTTTTCCGGAAGTCAGACCTCAACATACATCAGAGATTTCACACAGGGGAAAAACCTTATGAATGTAATACATGTAGAAAGGCCTTTCATTTGAAGTCATATCTCAATGCACATCAGAAGATTCACACAGGGGAGAAACCTTATGAATGTAATACATGTGGAAAGACCTTTGGCTGGAAGTCAAGCCTCAACGCACATCAGAGAATTCACACAGGAGAAAAACCTTATGAATGTCATACATGTGGAGAGGCCTTTTGTCGAAAGACAGAGCTCAAAACACATCAGAGAATTCACACAGGGGAGAAACTCTATGAGTGTAATACATGTAGAAGTGTCTTTCCTTTGAAGTCACACCTCATTGTACATCAGAAAATTCACACAGGGGAGAAGCCTTATAAATGTAACACATGTGCAAAGGCCTTTAGCCGGAAGTCAGACCTCAACACACATCAGAGATTTCACACAGGAGAGAAACCTTATGAATGTATTACATGTAGAAAGGCCTTTTATGTGAAGTCACATCTCAACATACATCAAAAAATTCACACAGGGGAGAAACCTTATAAATGTAATACATGTGGAAAGGCCTTTAGCCGAAAGTCAGACCTCAACACACATCAGAGATTTCACACAGGAGAGAAACCTTATGAATGTAATACATGTGGAAAGACCTTTTACCGGAAGTCAGACCTCAATACACATCAGAGATTTCATACAAGGGAGAAACGTTATGAATGTAATATATGCAGAAACGTCTTTTCTTTGAGGTCACACCTCACTATACATCAGAAAATGCATGCAGGGGAGAAGCCTTATGAATGTAATACATGTGGAAAGGCCTTTGGTTGGAAGTCAAGCCTCAATGCGCATCAGAGAATTCACACAGAAGAAAAACCTTATGAATGTAATACATGTGGAGAGGCCTTTTGCCAGAAGTCAGAGCTCAACATACATCAGAGATTTCACACAAAGGCGAAACATTATGAATGTAGTACATGTAGAAATGTCTTTCCTTTGAAGTCACACCTCATGATACATCAGAAAATTCACACAGGGCAGAAGTCTTATGAATCTAATACATGTGGAAAGGCCTTTGGCTGGAAGTCAAGCCTCAATGCACGTCAGCCAATTCACATAGGGGAGAGACTTTATGAATATGATGAGTGTAGAAAAGCCTTTCATTTGAAGTCACACCTCATTGTACATCAGAAAACTCACAAAAGGTTGGAACCTTATAAATGTAATACATGTGGAAAGGTCTTTGGCTGGAAGTCAAGCCTCATTACACATCAAAGAATTCACACAGGGGAGAAACCTTTTGAATGTAAGACATGTGGAAAGGCCTTTCGCCAGGTGTCAAACCTCATTACACACCGGAGGATTCACACAGGGGAGAAACCTTATGAATGTAAGACATGTGGAAAGGCCTTTTATGGGAAGTCAAATCTCATTACACATCAAAGAATTCATACCAGGGAGAAAACTTTTGAATGTAATGAGTGTGGAAAATCATTTAGCTACCAGTCAGAACTCCGCACTCATCAAAGAATTCACAGAGAGAAGAAATATTATGAATGTAATGAAATGTGGGGAAACATTTCCCTGTAGTTCAAATCTCAAAAAGCATCAGAGAATTCACACAGGAGAAAAGCCTTTTGAATGTACTGAATGCGGAAAAGCCTTTTACCACAATGCTGATGTCAGTAAATATCAGAGAATTTACATAGGTAAGAAGCCTTATGAATGTAAAACATGGAAAGGCCTGTTACTGGAAGTCAGATTTGATTATACATCAAAGAATTCACACAGATGAGGGACGTTATGAATGTAATGAGTTTGGAAAATCATTTCGTTGCCAGTCAACACATCAGAGAATTCACACAGGGGAGAAACCTTATGAATGTACTGAATGTGAAAAATGCTTTTACTGGAGTTCATACCTCAGGAGGTATCAGAGAATTCACACTGGAGAAACCTTATCAATGTAATGAATGTGGAAAACAATTTACTTGGAGTTCAGGTCTCTTGAAACATCAGAGAATTCACAGGAAAAATTTCATCAATGTAATGAGTCAGAGGAAGCATTTGGCCAAAATTCAGTCCTCAGTATACCTAAGAGAGTGCACACAGAAAAGAAAACTTATGCTTATAAATGATAGTTGAAAGCCTTTTGGTGGAAGTCAAAGCTCATACATCAAAGAATTCACCAAATTATTGTTAAGAATGTTGAAAATATTTTTTTGCCAAAAGTTTTAACTCACTACACATCAGAGAGTTCACTTGGGAGAAACCTTAATGAATAATGAATGTGGAAAAGTATTTTCCAAGAAGTCCACCCTCAATAGTCATCATAGAATTCAGAAAGGGAAAAATCTTGTGAATGCAATGAATTTTTAAAAACCTTTTGCCAAGTTAGTGCTCAGCAGATATCAGAGGACTCAGACAAAGAAAAAGCATGTTAATATAGTGAATATAAATAACCTTTTACCAGAAGTCAATCTTCAGCTCAAGATGAAGAACTCAGAGATGAGAATGGGTGTACATAGGCAAACACTACTGTGATTCATCTCTCACTGTCTACCAAAGAACCCATACAGAAGAATATAATGGAAGTTGAAAAACCTTTTTTGTTGCAAAGGGAAACTTCCACAAATATCAGGAAAATCATACAGAGAACCAGTGAACTGTGAAAGTTCAGTGTAGATGGAAAAATATTGCTGAAAGGCACACCCTATCAGGTATCAGGGAATTCCCATATGGCAGTAATCCTGTATGACAGAGACAGGGTATGTTTTGTTCAAAAGTATATTCTCCTTGACATTCCAATCTGCTTTTTGGCCTCCCCTTATCAGTGGGATAATATAAATGAGCAATATTTTCACATATGAATGTTAAATCATTCAGTCTGTAAATCTTCATTTGAAATACCATATTCATCAATTACAGTGTTATTGTCTGGTCATTTTTCAGCTCATAATTTTTTTAGTCTTTAGATTTATCAATAAAAAGGCAGAATTGCAGAAAGAAATCTTCCATCAACTGTTTTACTCCTCAAATGGCTACAATCACTGGTTCTGAGCCAAGCAAAAGTCAGGAACCTGGAATTCCATGTGGGTCTCTCACATGAATGGCAGGGGCCTGAGTACTTTGGTCAAATTCCAATACTCTCCCAGGCACATTAGCAGGGAGCTGGATCAGAAGTTGAGCAGGCAGAACCCATACTGGCACATGGGATGCCAGCATCACAGTGGCTCAATCTGCTGTGCCACAATGCTAGCCCCTAACCTATGAATCTTTATACCCACATTGTTCTAATCCATGTTGTTGTCATAGGCATGTTGCCTGACTCATGTGCCACCCATAGTTCTGTACCCCCTGCCTTGATGAAGAGTGTTTACCAGTTTAGGGAGTGAGTCTGTTATAACCTTTGCATTCATGAGAATCACAGACTTGTCTGTGTGTAGGTTGTAGAGGGGATGTTAGCTAAGTGTTCTGATGATCTACATCCAGGTAGTCTTCCTGAGATTGATTTTTTGTTCCAGTGTTTATTTTTTCTTTGTTTCTTACACTCTTAAACTCTTCTGTGTTCAGTTGCTCTTGTTTTAATTGAATTTTGACTTGACTAAATTCATGTGGCATGGTTCTGACCCCAGTTCATTGAACCATTTGGAGATGGTAGTGAGTGGTAGAAATAGACTCCCAGCAGCACTTGCACTGCCAAAATCTACTCCTTTGCAGCTGCTGAGGTTGTACTAGCTAGAAATAAAACACGATTACATGCTCAGAATATATATTCCTCAACAGGCACCTGAGTCTCACGTCCTGTACCTGATGCCATGACACTTCCCACATTTAAACTTACATGCTTCAACCACTTGTAGAACTGATGCTCTGAGATTTTTGGCATTTCACAAAAAGGATCATGGAAGTGATACTCAAGCTGAACCCTAAACTCTACCATATTTGAGTATTCAGTTAGCTATGACCCCAGACACCTATATCCTGCAAAAGTATAATCTCTTATCTTGTAAAATGCAACATGCATTTTCTTCTGAGGTTTTCCACACTCAAATTGAATGTGTATTATCCCTATTTAAAAAAAAAAAAAATTTGACAGGCAGAGTTAGACAGTGAGAGAGACAGAAAGGTCTTCCTTCTGTTGGTTCACCCCCCAAATGGTCGCTACAGCCGGCGTGCTGAGCCGATCCGAAGCCAGGAGTCAGGTGCTTCTTCCTGGTCTCCCATGCGGGTGCAGGACCCAAATACTTGGGCTATCCTCCACTGCCTTCCCGGGCCACAGCAGAGAGCTGGACTGGAAGAGGAGCAACCAGGACAGAATCCAGTGTCCCAACCAGGACTAGAACCCAGGGTGCCGGTGCTGCAGGTGGAGGATTAGCCTAGTGAGCTGCAATGCTGGCCCTATCCCTTTAAATAAATCTTGCTTTTCTGCTCCCCTTTATCTTCTTCTCTTCCTTGTTTTTAAAAAGAAAAATTGTCAGATGACTTTTTTTCAACTTGAAATGTAAAAGTGCAGAAAAAAGGAAAGACAGAGTGAGAGATCTTCCATCTGTTGGTTCTCTTCCGAAATAGCCACATTGGCCTGGTCTGGGCCAGGTGGAAACCAGGAGATAGGAGATTTACCTAGGTCTCTGACATGGGTGGTAGGATTTCAAGCACTTAAACCAGCTTCTGCTTTCCTGAGAGTATTATCAAGGAGCTGGATCAGAAATGGGGCATATGAGACACATATGGATGCCTCTATAGGATACTGGCATCATAGCTGGTAACTTAACCTGTTGTGCTACATCATCCCCTTCTATTTTTACCATGTGGACAAGAATTTGTACTGAAGTCTGCCTAGGAGGGTCTCCTTGCAATAAACTAGTTCATTAACACAATTCTGTATGATATTATTGTAGCTTTACATTGACTTTAATATAACCTTTTTGCTTTTCACTTCCCCAAGGTGAGCCTGTTTCATTTTGAAATTGGTATTTACCTCCCCATCCACAGTGTCCTTTCTAGGTTATGTTTGGATTTACAATAAGCTTAGATCTAAGTTTATATCTGCTTAGATGGGGTACTTGGGTACCCCATGGCTATTCCTAGAATACTGGGCTACAAATTTGATAACAGATGCTCAAGCTGTATTTTCTTGTTTTCTACTTTTGTCTGAAAACAGTTCCACAAGTAAATCTTTCTACTGCTATCAATTGGAACATCTCATTTGTCCTGGAAATGGCCCCTGGAGATCATTCAAGCACTGATCATGAGATAGAAAAATCAAATCCTAAGATAAGCATATCTAAAATCAAATAGGTGCTCATTTGTATTTTTCAGTTCTGGAGACTCGAGGCTTAAGATCTGGCCCGAGGATGGTAGGGTTATGATGAGGGGCCTCTTCCCATTTGTAGACTGGCATCTTCTCATTGAATCACCAGTTCTGTTCAGGAGGAATCCACCCTCATGAGATAATTACCTCCCTAAGGCCACACCTTAAAATGATCACATTGGGGTTAGGATTTCAACATACAAATTCTGTGGGGATACATCCAGTCCATTGCAATCTACCTAGAAAGATGAAATTGTAAATAACACCAAGCTTTGAACACGTGATAGTAAAAATAAAGAAAAATGTATCCTCTGATGTTAAAGATCTGAAAAGTGAATTTCCCCACCCCCAGTGCTCTCAGTAGGGTAGGTTATTTGCATGCTATTATTCAAATATATTTCAAAAAATTCTTATTTATTATCTCAGATTTTTTTTTTTTGCCAGAATCATCACATGTGTGTATATACTGCCCTTATATAAAGAAAAAGGTAAGTACATATTTACATGAATGCCTAACTGGAAATGCCCATGGAGTTAGCTATTTTATGTTCATTTATTTTTGTATGTAGATTTTTAATACTTTTCTGTATCATTTGAATTTCCTTCATCTGACTGAATTCACTAAATATTTCTTAAAAAGGAAAAGAACAGTGAAATGATGGTGCAGTGTTCCCTACATAGGAGTAGTCCCAGGGGACTGGGATGCTAGCACATGACAAAGGATCCCTTTTTCCACAAATCCTACAATCTTTCTACCCAGTCACACCCTTAATGTTTTCTCCTTAGCACTAAACCATGCTTCTTACTTCTGCCCCTCCCTGGATTTTTTGAAACCTCTGATACAGACATGTTGTCCCTTTTGTGCATGTAAACTCTGCACTAAGTCCAGGAATGTCCTCACTAGATTCATGTCCCACCCGCATTTGTCCATCCAAATCCTGCCAGGCCTGGCTGGCTGAAAGGTTCAGCAAATTTCAGAGTGTAGCCCATGCCCACTTGTAAACAGATGGTGAGCATGTTTGTATGTCTTGGGTCTGGCAGGATATTTGAGACAAAAGACTGTGCTACTTAACTGCTAACACATAGCTTCTCCATCAGCAAAATGATTTCCTTCTCTTGACTGGAGACCCAGGGTCTATTCAATGGATCTAGACATCATTAAACCCCATAAAGTGTCCATTTGTTTCAAATAGAAAAAATGTGTCCACTTGTGTGTTGCTGAGGGGTTTCAGCAGCAGGCTACTGTAGTTCTCCACATCACCTCCCTGTACATGGTCCTCTTGAGCATTGTCTGGGTCCTGTTATTCTTCCTGGGTGAAGCCCATAGTCAACATTTGTAACAGCACATTTCTCCTCAACATATTATCTCTGGGTCACAAACAGGAAAACGGAGTTCATTTTTCTCTGTGTGTCTTTCGTGCCTCTTATGTGAGATGAAGCTTATTTTGTATGCTATGGGCCTAAGAAACAAAACTGACAATAAAAGTATCTTGGCTCTGCATTAATTTTGTAATTTTTTTGTAATACTACAATAGAATCTCTCTTACATACCTGGACCTGGCCTCTTATCAAGAACAGGAAGAATGGAATTCTCATTCTGTAAGATCACAGAGTAGTCCACAAATACAAACACATACTTGGAAAATGTTAGATAAAGTAAGACAAATGTTCAACACAGAGTAAGGAAGTTTTTAGAAAAATAATTTTTTTTCTGTATCAGCAGTTTATGTTTCACAGAAAACCAAAAAGTCAATGTGTTCTCCTGCATATAAAAATGCAAAAATAAAGTGACAAAACCATGAAGAAAATAAGGCCAGATGAATGGAACTACAAATAGCACCATCTCTAGGTGAGTGGTCCAGGCTGTGAGGTAGTTAAAGGGAGTAAACCTGGTCAAAGAACTGATAACTGAGTGATTTTTTTTTTTTTTTACTTTACTCTCGACCTAATTGCAGCAAAAAAACTTTTTAAAGACTTCATTTATTTATTTGAGAGGCAAAGCTATAGACAGAGTGAGGGAGAGACCAATAGAATGGTCTTCCATCTGCTGGTTTGCTACCCAAATGTCCTCAATGGCCAGAGTTGAGCTAATCTGAAGCCAAGAGCCAGCATCTTCTTCTGGGGCCCAAGTGCTTGCACCATTTTCCACTGCATAGAGCTCGATCAGAAGAGGAGCAGCCGGGTTACGAATTGGTGCCCAGATGGGATGCTGGCACTGCAGGTGGAGGCTTAGCCTACTCCACCACAGCTGTGGCCACAACAATAAAAATGTTGTGTGCTGTTTTTCAGTTATTTATCAAACAAGGAATGTTCATAAGCATTTTCATATTTCCTCCAAAAGCAAACATAATTGCTATTGTTTACAAGAAAGTGATTGCCTATTTCCTCAAACACAGGATTTATGTAAATAATAGGGGTCAATTAAAAGTGGCACGTTATTAAGCAGATTTGCATTCCAAAAGTCATCCCTCAGAAGAAGAATGGGGGAAGAGTGGGGAGAAGAAAATGGTGGGAGAAGAAAACAGAGGGGAGAGCATTGACCATTAGGACCTAGAGTCCTAAGACTATTGAACAGAAAATCCATGATACAAAAGGAAAAAGAAAAGGAAGGAGAATCAGAATTCAGTACTAATTTGTTGTGGAGAGGGTAAAAAGTAGAATTCAATTCCATGGTTTTGCATCAACACTGGTACTGTAAAATAAAATTAGAAAAATGTATCATGAAGATGATGGAAAGAAGTGAGACTGAACTTGGACACATTGTGTTTGCAGTCTCTGTTTTTATTAAATAGGTGTTGACATCCAACTAACAACTGGAAATATGAGCTAGAACTCAGGAGAGAGATCAAAGCAGCAGAATTTCAATAGGCCTGGAGCCATTAGGATGAAATATTTTAAAGGAAAGCAAACAGATAAAATGCAGACAAGGAAAGAGAACAGAATCTGAGGAAACATCAACATCTACTGATAGCGAATGATGAAGATAAAATCGTACAATAAGACTAGAGGCAATGAATTTTAAAGTTATTTAAAGAAATATCTCAACATTAAGAAATGTATTAATACAAGAATATATAACTTATAAATTTCTGTAAAAAGTGAACTTATATTTAATTTTATTTTCCATAACTTTTGTGAAGTACTTTGTTATATTTCATGATATTCATGGCTCTATGGGGGAAAAGTTAATGATTATCCACACATACATGTTGAAAAAGTATATTTTAAAATATTTCTTTTGTAGAACAAATCCTCATAAAAGAGATTTCAGTATATTCTACTTTTTAAAAATTCTTGTTTATTTTCAACTATTCCTAAGGTAGTCCACCAGAGAGAGGAGAGAGAGAGAGAGAGAGAGAGAGAGAGAGAGAGAGAAAGGAGAATCATCCAGTGATTCACTCCCCACATGCCCACAGCAGCAAGGCCTAGGCAAGGCCAAAACCAAGAGCCTGGTCTTCATCCAGGTCCCCCACATGGGTGGGTAGAGGTACAGGCACATGAGCAATAATCTTGTTTCCCAGGATGTATTAGTGGGAAGTTGGATCAGAAGCAGAAGAGCAGGTATTGAAGCTAGGCACTTTGATAATGCATGGGGGCATTTTAAGAAGTAGCACACTACACAACAATGGCTGCCCCTAGTACCTTCACTTTAACATTGTAAACTATGAAATGAATATCTTGGCTCAAAGGCAGCATCACAGTTGAAAGATGCTCCATCAGCACAATTATTTAACACTGTGCAAGAGCTATTCTTCAGGGGCTGGCTCTGTGGCATAATGGGTGAAACTGTGACCTGCGGCACTGGCATTCCATATAGCACAGGTTCAAGTCCCAGCTGTTCTGCTTCTGTTTCATTTCCCTGCTGGTGTACCTGGGAAAGCAATGGAAGATGACCCAAGTGTTTGGGCCCCAGCCACCCACATGAGAAACCCAGAGGAAGTTCCTGGTTCCTGGTTTTGACCTAGCCCAGCACCAGCTATTGTAGCCATCTAGGGAGTGTGCCAGCAGATGGAAGATATCTCTTTCTGCCTCTCTCCCTCTCTCACTGTAAAGCTGACTTTCAAATAAAAACTAAATTAAAAAAAAAAGCCTGAAAGTAACCATGAAACCATTGTTAAACAGACAAGTGGATCAAATATGCCCCAAATATATGCTTTCAATTGCTGAAAATTTCCCAAAGGAATGAAGAAGAATGAAGTACATCTAAAAAACATGACTTAGGGAGCTGGCATAGTGATGCAGTGAGTTAAGCAGCCACCCTCAATGCCAGAATCCCACAGGGGAGCTTATTCAGATCCCAGCTGCTCCACTACTGATTGAGCTCCCTACTAATGTGCCTTGGAAAGCAGCAGATGGTCCAAATACTTGGTCCCCTGTCATCCACATGAGAATCAATATGAAGCTTATGAATCATATGAAATCAATATGTATCTTGACTTTGGCCTGGCCTAGCCACTGCATCCATTTGGAGAGTGAACTCATATTGGAACCCTCACCTCCTTCAGATATCGGTCTTTTTTTTTTTTAAGATCTATTTATTTTATTTGAAAGGCAGAATTTCAGAGAGAGGAAGAGACAGAGATCTTCTGTTTGCTGGCTCATTCTCCAAATGGCCAAAGCCATTTGGAGCTTCATCTGTGTCTCCTATGTGGGTGATAGGAGCTCAAGCACTTGGGCCATCTTCCACTGCTTTCCCAGGCCATAGCAGAGAGCTGGATTGGAAGTGGAGCATCCAAGTCTTGGACCAGCATCCATATGGCATACCAGCACTTCAGGTCAGGGCGTTAACTCACTGCACTACAGCCCTGCCCCTGCTGCTTCTTTTGACAATAGTTTTCTCCGCATTTTCTACTTTCCCAAACTGGAAGTGTAGCTTATTGATTTTAAGTATTTTTCTTTATAATAAAGATATTTATAGCACTTTATTTTCATCTGATCCATATTAATCACATGAATTATTGTATATTATATATGTAACCATGTAATATTTTCTAATTTCTCTTGTGATTTCTTCAATGGCCCACTGACTGGAAGCATGCTGCTTATTTTCTACATATTTTTTAACTTCTCAATTATTATTTTGTTTTTGGATTCAAGGTTTCTTAAGAATATGTATATGTACATGCACATGCTTTTTTTCTGTATTTGAGGACCAGAGAGAGATTTCCAATGTGGTGGTTTGCTCTCCAAATACACACAAAAGCTAGGGCTGGGCCAAGTAAAAGCTGGGTGCCAAGAATTCAATCTGTGGGTGGCAGGGTCCTAAATACTTGAGTCATCACCTGCTTCCTCCCACAGTGCATATTAGCAGATTAGATGTAATGGAAGCAGAGCCAGGACTTAAACTCAAGCATTCTGATATAGGATGTGCACATACCAGTCAGCTTCTTAACCACTAGGCCAAACACCTCTAATTTTCAGTGGAAATCCATTGTAGTCAGATCAGATACATCATTTCAGTCCTTTTAAATTTATTCAGACTATTTTATGGCAAAATGAATTGTCCTCTGTAGAAAATATGGCATGTACACTTGATACTGCATATTTTTTCTCTTGCTGAGTAGTGTGATGTGTATCAAATAACTCGTATTTTTCAATGTTCAACTATTCTATATCCTTTTCAGTCTTGTTCATAATTCTTTCCACTTGTGAAAGTGGGATATTGGAATCTCCAAGTACTGTTGAACAATCTACTCTTTCCTTCATCTTTGTCTTTTCTCATCAATGTCAAGTATTTTTTGTTAAATATATATCTATAATTGTAATTTTATCCAGATTAATTTTATGCTTTTATTACAATGAGATTCCTTACTTATCTCCATTATCATCTTCTATTTTAAAATTATTCTAGGGGGGTTCCAAGATGATAGTATAGCAACAGGATGATCTAAGTCACATGGGGCAAAGTAGATAGTTAAGAAGGAGAGAAGACACATGCTGGAGATAGAGCCATGGGAAGCCAAGGATACCAACAGAAACTGGGAAGGTCCATACTGAAAGAGCAAATAAGAAAGGGAAGTGGCAGAGATGTGGCAGAGGTGCAAACCAGGGAGGTTGATGAGAGCCCCCAGTGGACCAAGTTAGATGAGAAATCGTGGGCCCACAGAGCTGCTAATAGCAGCAGTAGGAGGAGCTTGGTGAACTGCTTGTGGAGTTCCATGTGGAAAAAAGAGAAAGTAAAAGGAACAGAGAGGTCAGCACCCCTTGCCCATCTCTGTTCACCACACCCAGATCTGCTTCATCACACCCAGACCTGCAGCTGGCTGAGAAAAGCCACCTTGTTCGTTTACATGTTTGAAGATAACCAAGGGACTGCCACCTTTGCCTCCTCTGCATATACCCATCAACTATGGGGACCACTTCACCACACTTCCTCACCCAGGAACGAGGACCACAAACATTCAGAAGAATTTCTTCCCTACCATGCAAGCGGTACATCAAGGAGAAGTCCTGAATATGGAAAACTTGAGCCTGTTCCATCAACCATTGAGAGATGGGCTGGGTTCTAGTAGACAGGGCTCCATGCACCAGAGCTCATACTCACCTCCACCATGATTGAGAAGTGAGCATCGCTCCAGTAAGTGGGGCTCTGCACTTCCACTTGCAGTGCACAGACACATAGCAGCTCATAAGGGAGGGAAACCTCATTACAAAAGAGTCTCCACAGACAAAAAAAGAAAAAATACACAGATGTTGAAAAACAAAGAAAAACCCTAAATGAGAATAAGGAAGACACTATGAGCGCACCCAAAGGAACACTACAACTTTGCAATAATAGAATGTGAAGATGAACAGATTAAGGATATGCCAGGGGGACCTGTGTCATGGTGCAGTGGGTTAATCTGCGCATCCCATATGGGCACCAGTTCTAGTCCTGGCTGCTCCTTTTCCCATCCCGCTCTCTACTGCCTGTGAAAGCAGTAGAAAATGGCCCAAGGAAGAAGCTCCTGGTTCCTGGCTTTGGATTGGTGCAACTCTGGGCATTGTGGCCATTTGGGTAGTGAACCAGAGGACAAAAGACCTTTCTCTCTGTTTCTCCCTCTCACTGTAACTCTACCTCTCAAGTAAGTAAATAAAATCTTTTTAAAAAAAGGATATACCAGAAACAGAATTCAGAAAATTAATCATCAGATTAATTAGAAGCAATCAGAAGCAAATTCATGATCTAAATTAAAAGTTCTCCCAAGAAACTGAAATAAAAAGAGAAGTCAGAATTGAAGAATTCAATAGATCAAATAAAAATGCAGTGAAAAGCCTTAACAACAACAAAATGAGTGAAACAGAAGAAAGAATATCAGAACTAGAAGACATATTTCTGGAAATATTATAGTCAGACCAAAAAAGAAGAAAATAGAAAACTGAAAAACAAGATCTTAGATTTACAAGATTTTATCAAATGACCTGACATGTAGATACTAGGAGTTCTGAAAGATGTGAAAAGAGAGAAAGGATTAGAAGACCTTCTTAATGAAATAACAACAGAAAATTTTCCCCAATCTGTAGAAAGAAAGATGCACCCAAGTACAGGAAATACACAGAATTCCCTATAGATATGACCAGAAAAGATCTTCACCATAATACATTGTAGTAAAACTCTCCACAGTAAAACATTAAGAAAAGACCTTAAAATGTGCATGATAGAAATGCCAAATCATTCCCAGAAAGCCCAGTTAGAATCGCTGCAGACTTCTCATCAGAAACTCTACAGGCAAGCAGAGAATGGTGAGATATATTCAAAGTTTTAAGAGAAATAAATCTATCAACCCAGAATACTGTACCCTGCAAAGCACTAACTGATGAGTAAAGGAGAAATAAAGATCTTCCACAACAAACAGAAATTTAAAGAATTTGAAACTACTCATCCAGCCCTACAAAATATGCTCAAGGATGTGCTAAACACAGAAACAGGAACATCACTACAAAAGAAGATGAACACAGAAAATTTCCCAGTAAAGGTACAGAGAAAACAAAAAATACAAAATTATGACTATTTACAGAAACATGGCAGCACAAAGTTAGTACTTAACAATAGTCACCCTGAATGTAAATGGTCTCAACACCCCTGTTAAAAGACACATACTGAATGAATTAAGAAAGAAAATTCATCTATTTCCTGCCTACAAGAAACACATCTTACCAACAAAGATGCACACAGACTGAAAGTGCAAGGATGCAAAAAGACAATCCATGCTAACAAAAAACAAAAAGCAGCTGGTGTGGCCATGCTAATATCAGACAAAATAGACTTTAACACAAAAATTATTAAAAGACACAAAGAAAGACACTATATAATTATTAAAGGATCAATTCAACAGGAAGACGTGATTATTGTTAATATATATGCAACTTTGGATGTGGCTGAGAAGACCATGAGAGCAGTTCAGGAATGGAAAGCCAAGACACTGTGGCAAAAAATTGTCCTACATGAAGGACCTCGGTGGATGAGAACCCAGTGGAAAGAAGAAGCCATCAAAGAAGAATATACTTTTCTCTGAAGGGAGGGTAGAACTTCCACTTTGCTATGGCCTTGTCTAAGTAATTGACAGAGTTTGGGGTCACAAAAGACTTCCATAGCCTTGGCAGCTAGCTCATGGCAAGAGCCTCAGGTGATCACTGACATCATAAATAAGAGTGTTAATTGTTAAATTAACAACAGGCGTCAACAGTGTGCTTACTCCCCATGTAGGACCACTGTCCTTAATGAGTTGTACTATGAGAATTTTTTTTAAAGATTCATTTTATTTATTTGGAAGACAGAGTTACAGTAAGAGTTAGAAACAGAGAGAGAGGTCTTCCATCTGCTGGTTCACTCCCCAGATGGCTGCGATGGCCGGAGCTGCGTTGATCCAAAGCCAGGAGCCATGAAATTCTTCCGGGTCTCCCATGTGCGTGCAGGGGCGCAAGGACTTGGGCCATCTTCCACTGCTTTCCCAGGCCACAGTAGAGAGCTTGATCGGAAGAGGAGCAGCCAAGACTAGAACCTGTGCCCATATGGGATGCCAGCACTTCAGGCCAGGGCATTAACCCGCTGCACCACAGCGCTGGCCCCAAGTTGTACTATGAGAATTAGCTGGAAAACTTTTTCTCAAACAGTACTTTAGACAGTGTGTGTGTGTGTGTGTACAAACTGTTGAGATCTTTATATAGTATAGAGTTGGTCTTCTGTTTAGAAAGTTAATTAAAAATGAATCTTAATGAAGAATACAATGGAAGAGGGAGTAGGAGGAGCGATGGGAGTGCAGATGGGAAGGTGGGTGGAGGGAGGAATCACTATATTCCTAAAGTTGTACCTATGAAATTTGCATTCATTAAATATAAGCTTTAAACATGTATATGCACCTAAATATAGAGCACCTGCCTATTGAAAAGAAATACTAAAGAGATTTAAAGGGAGATGTAGATTCAAATACAATACTAATGGGGGACTTCAATACCCCCACTTTCAGCAATGGGCCGATCAACCAAGCAGAAAATCAACAAGGAAACCACAGACTTAATTGACATCATAGACCAAATAGGCCTAGCAGATATTTACAGAGCTTTCTAACCTACAACCACAGAATACACATTTTTCTCAGTGCATGGAACATTTTCTAGGATTGACCACATGCTAGGCCATAAAGCAAGTCTCGGCAAATTCAAATAAATCAAAATCATACAATGCATCTTCTTGGATCACAATGCAATGAAGCTGGAAATAAACATCTCAAGAATCTCTAGAGCATACACAAACACATGTAGACTGAACAGCACATGCCTGAATAAACAGTGGGTCATAGAAGAAATTAAAAGAGAAATCAAAAAATTTATGGAAACAAATGAAGATGACAATATAATGTACCAAAATTTATGGAATACAGCAAAAGCAGTGTTAAAATGAATGTTTACAGCAATAGGTGTCTACATCAAGAAATTAGAAAGGCACTAAATAAATGAGCTAGCAATGCATCTCAATGATCTAGAAAAACAACAGCAAACCAAACCCAAAACTAGTAGGAGAAAAAATTAATTAAAATTAGAAAAGAAATCAACAAAATTGAAATCAAACAAACAATATAAAAGATCAGCAAAGCAAAGAGATGGCTGTTTGAAAAAATAAACAAGATTGATATACCATTGGCCCCAACTAAGCAAAAAAGGAAAGAGAAGACCCAAATCAATAAAATCAGAGACAAAAAAGGAAATGTAGCAACAGACACTACAGAAATGCAAAGAATCATCAGAAACTACTACAAAGAGCTGTGTGCAACAAACTGGGAAACACAGAAGAAATGGATAGATTTCTGGACACACACAACCTACCTAATTTGAGCCATGAAGACATAGAAAACCTAAAGAGATCCATAATGAAGACAGAAATTGAATCAGTAATAAAGACTCTCCCAAGAAAGAACCATGACCAGATGCCTTCACCACTGAATTAGACCAGACATTTAAAGAAAAACTAATTCCAATTCTTCTCAAGTTATTGAAAACAATTGAAAGGAAGAGAATCCTCCCAAATTCTATCTGTGAAGCCAGCATCACCATAATTCCTAAACCCAAGAAGACACAGCAGAGAAAGAGAAATACAGACCAATTTCCCTGAATATAGACACAAAATTCCTCAATGAGATTCTGACCAATCATATCCAACAACACATCAGGAAGATCATTGACCTGGATCATGTGGGATTTATCCCTGGTATGCAAGGATGCTTCAACATTCACAAATCAATCAATGTGATACACCATATTAAACTTTAGAACAAAACCCACATGATTATCTCAATAGATACAAGGACAGCATTTGATAAAATACAACACCCTTTCATGATGAAAACTCTAAGCAAATTGGGTTTAGAAAGAACATTGTTTAACAAAATCAAGGCAATTTATGAAAAACCCAAGTCAGTGTACTATTGAATATGGAAAGGTTGGAAGCATTCCTATTGAGATCCAAAACCAGACAAGGATGCCTACTATAATTGTTGTTATTTAATATAGTCCTGTAAGTTTTAGCCAGAGCCATCAGACAAAAAAAAAAAAAAAAAAGCAATCAAATGGATTCAAATTGGGAAAGAGGAAATAAAACTCACTATTGACAGATGACATGATTCTTTTTTTTATTTGACAGATGAGTTAGACAGTGAGAGAGAGACACAGAGAGAAAGGTCTTGCCTTCATTGGTTCACCCCCTAAATGGCAGCCACAGCTGGAACTGAGCCAATTTGAAGCCAGGATACAGGTGCTTCATTCTGGTCTCCCATGCAGGTGCAGGGCCCAAGCACTTAGGCCATCCTCCACTGCCTTCCCCGGGCCACAGTAGAGAACTGGACTGGAAGAGGAGCAACCAGGACTAGAACCCAGAACCTGTGTTGCAGGTGGAGGATTAACCAAGTGAGCCATGGCACCAGCCCAACATGATTCTTTATACAGGGATCCAAAAGACTCCACCAAGACACTAACGGAACTCATAGAAGAGTGTGATAAAGTAGCAGGATATAAAATCAGTACACAAAAATTAAAAGCCTTTGTATACACAGAAAGTGCCACGGCAGAGAAAAAACTTCTAAGATCAATCCCATTCACAATAGATACCAAAAATTCAAATATCTTGGACTAAATGTACCAAGGATATAAGTTCTCTATTATATGATAATTACAAAATATTAAAGAAATAGAAGATACAAAAAATTGAAAACTATTCATGAATTAGAAAAACTATTTTCATGAATTAGAAGAATCAATATTATCAAAATAACCATGCTTCCAAAATCAATTTATAGATTCAATGCAACACCAACCAAAATACCAGACATTCTTCTCAGTTACAGAAAAAAATGATGCTGAAAATCATATGGAAACATAGGAGATCTCAAATAGCTAAAGTAATCTCATATAACAAAACAAAGCTGGAGGAATCACAATACCAGATTTCAATACATACTACAGGGCAGTTATAATCAAAACAGCCTGGTAATGGTATAAAAATAGATGAGTAGACCAATGGAACAGAATAGAAACACAAGAAATCAAACATTTACAACCAACTTATATCTGACAAAGGAGCTAAAACCAATCCTTGTAGCAAGGACAGTCTCTTCAACAAATGGTGTTGGGAAAACTGGATTTCCACATGCAAAAGTATGAAGCAGCACTCCGACCTTACACCTTACACAAAAATCCACTCATAATGGATGAAAGGCCTGTATTTATGACCTAACACAATCAAATTATTAGAAGACATTGGGAAAACCCTGCAAGACATTGGCACAGGCAAAGAGGTCCTGGAAAAGAACAGAGAGGCACAGGAATAAAAGCCAGAGTTAACAAATAGGATTACATCAAGTTGAGGAGCTTCTGTACTGCAAAAGAAACAGTCAGGAAAGTGAAGAGGCAACCAACAGAATGGGAGAAATTATTTGCAAACTATGCAATGGATAAAAGATTAATAGCCAGAATATACAAAGAGATCAACAAACTCCAAAACAACAAAACAACCCAGTTAAGAGATGGGCAAAGGACTTAAACAGACATTTTTTCAAAGAGGAAATCCAAATGGCTAACAGATACATGAAAAAATGCTCTGGATCACTAGCTGACAGGGAAATGCAAATCAAAACCACAATGAGGTTTAACCTCACTCCAGTTAGGATGGCTTTCCTACAGAAATCAACAAACAACAAATTCTGGCAAGGATGTGGAGAAAAAGGTACCCCAATCCAATCTTGTGGGAATGTAAACTGGTAAAACGACTATGGAAGACAGTTTAGAGATACCTCATACATCTGAATATAGTCCTACCATATGACCCAGCCATCCCATTCCTGGGAATTTACACAAGGGAAATGAAATCAGCAAATAAGAGTTCCCCCATGTCTATTGCAGCTCAATTCACAATAGCTAATACATGGAATCAGCCTAAATGTCTGTCATCTGAAGACTGGTTAAAGAAATGGGATATGTACACTATGGAATTCTACACAGTGGTACAAAAAAATGAAATCCAGTCATTTCCAACAAAATGGATGAATCTGGAATAGAACATTGAAAAATAGAAAAAAACCAGTCCTGAAAGGACAAATACCATATGTTCTCCCTGATCTGTGATAAATAATAGAGGACATAAAAGGCATTCTGTAGCAGTGAAATTGACAGTTTGTGCAGCAATGACTTGAACAGTCCTTGCCTTGACTGTTGAGGAACAGTTTAGTTTTTTGTTTTTTGATTTTTTTTTTTGCCTTCATAATATGATTGGTTGAACTCTGTATCTAACATAGAACTAATCATTTGCATATAAAGTCAATTGAAAATAAATCCCATATAAAATAAGAGTTGGAATTAGAGAGAGAGGCAGAAGTTTGTAACTGTAAAGCTGTATAGTTCTGCATACATTCTTAAGGAATTACTTCCAAGGGTACAGTTTAAAAACTTGCTATGAGAATCCAAATCCCATTAACCTGGACAGTAATAATGCCATCTTAAGGATTAAAGTGATCATGCTAAGTGTTAAATTGATCATATAGATAGGATTGTTAAAGGGATCATATAAATAAGATCAAATGTTTGGTAATAACATTGGATAGAATTAAAAAGAAGAGAATGTTCCAGCATGGGAATTAGTCCACACAGCAGACTCATAGAATGACAATCACTTTAAGTAACACTCTGGCCTCAGAATCAGCCCTCAAGGCATTCTGGTCTGGCTGAAAAGTCCATGAGAGCATTTCAGGAATGGGAAGTCAAGACACTGTGGCAAAAAAAAAATAAAATAAAAAAATAAAAAATAAAAAAAATAAAATAAAATTCTACAGTGTGGGTATGGTGGGAAGAATCACTATATTCCTAAAGTTGCACTTACGAAATTTGTACTCATTAAAGTTTTCTAAAAAAATCTAACCATTGTTGGGAAGATCATTCATAATAGCTGTCCCTTACATTTCAGTATATTTTTCATCCCTTAAATTTTCACCTTATGTATCTTTGAATTTGAAGCTTTTTCTCCTGTAAAAAGTACTCTTTTGGCTTGTCATTTTAGTTTGATATTAAAATCTTTAAATTCTTAAGATGTTTTCTTACTTGAAAGCCAGAGTGACAGAAATGGGAGGGGGAGTCTTTCATACATTATTTCACTGCTCAAATGTCCAGAACAGCTAGAGACAGGCCAGGTTGAGGCAAAGATCTAGGAATTCAACTCATCTCCCACATGCATAGTAGACATCCAAGTACTTTTGCCACCATTCACTTCCTCCCAGGGACATTAGCAATAAGCAGATTGGAAGTGCAGAGTAGTGGGGATTCAACAAGGCACTGTAACAAGGGATGTGAGTATGTAAAATTGTAATTTAACCTACTGCATCAAAATGCTTACTTCAGTCTTTGCCTTTTAAAGTTATGCTGTAAACTGACAAATAGTTGCATGTATTTGTAGGCAAAATGTCATGTTTAATGAATGTACACATTGTGGACTTATATATTCAGGCTCATTAATATACCTATCACTTCATATGTAATATCTTCTTAGAAAATTTAAAATAGACAAAAACAAATACAAGATGCCTCAAACAAGTCACCAATCCCAACTCTGGTAACTTCAGGTGAGGCAGGCTCAGAGCAGAAGTGATCCACAAGGAACAAGATTTGGAGGCTGCAACAGTGAGAGAGGACAATCATGGTGGTCCCTGGACCAGAAGCCCTGTAGCTCCCTTCCTGCACTTCACATCCCACTCCTGGCCTTGGATGTAGGGAGCTTGTGAATCCATGTCAGCTGTTGACTGGCATATTTTAGCACATCCTTGGTTTTTCTGAAGCTCTCTTGTGTCTATTTCAAGCCTTTTTATTTTTCTACCACCCATTCCCCACCCCCTTTTTCCTTCCAGCATGCGGATTTCTTTGGAAAAATGAAGGTGGCTGTTCCACAAAAATGTTGAGTTGCTGCTGCCTCTCTCTTTGTTAGATACATTGGTGATACTCTTATGACCTGCATTTTGAGATTTGAATTGCTGTGGCTTCCAAGAAAAACACAGAAGGCACTGACAAAAAAAAAAAATAGTATCTTGTTTTTTATTCAGTGGTGATGAAAATATTCAATTGAAGGCACCTTGTTGAGAAGAGACAGAAAATCAACACTTTCTGGAATAATTATGGCTATGTTGACTTTATTTGGCTTCACTTTTCAACAAAATACAAATAAGCATCTATTTGATTTTAAATCTGCTTATCTTGGTATTTGAGGTTTGTATCTCATGATCAGCAGTTGGATCATTTCCAGGAGTCAGTTCTAGGACCAATGAGATGCTTCCAGTAGTGTTGGAATTGTTTTATTTCCAGAACTGTCCTCAAATGAAGTACAAAATAAGCACATGCAGCTAGAGCATTTGTAGTCCAATCATCTAGGACTAGCCATGCCACCTGGGTGATGTGTTCCATTTAAGCAGATATATACTTGGAGCTGAGCTGATTATAAATCTAATCAGAATATATAAAGGACATTGTGGATGGGGAGGTGAACACTCTTTTTAAAACAAAATTGGGAGCCGGCACCGTGGCTCAATAGGCTAATCCTCTACCTAGCGGCACCGGCACACCGGGTTCTAGTCCCGGTCGGGGCGTCGGATTCTTTCCTGGTTGCCCCTCTTCCAGGCCAGCTCTCTGCTGTGGCCCAGGAAGGCAGTGGAGGATGGCCGAAGTCCTTGGGCCCTGCAACCTATGGGAGACCAGGAGGAAGCACCTGGCTCCTGCCTTTGTATCAGCACGGTGCGCCGGCCACAGCGTGCCAGCCATGGCGGCCATTGGAGGGTGAACCAACAGCAAAAAGGAAGACCTTTCTATCTCTCTCACTATTCACTCTGTCAAAAAAAAAAAAAAAAAAAAAAAAAAAAAAAAAAAAAACACCTCTCTCTCTCTGTAACTCTGCCTTTCAAATAAATAAATTTAAAAAAAATCGGGGCAGGCGCCATGGCTCAACAGGCTAATCCTCTACCTAGCAGCGCCGGCACACCGGGTTCTAGTCCCGGTTGGGGTGCCAGATTCTGTCCCAGTTGCCCCTCTTCCAGGCCAGCTCTCTGCTGTGGCCCGGGAGTGCAGTGGAGGATGGCCCAAGTCCTTGGGCCCTGCACCCCATGGGAGACCAGAAGAAGCACCTGGCTCCTGGCTTCAGATCAGCGTGGTGCGCCGGCCACAGCGCTCCAGCGGCAGCGGCCATTGGAGGGTGAACCAACGGCAAAGGAAGACCTTTCTGTCTCTCTCTCACTGTCCACTCTGCCTGTCAAAAATAAAAATAAATAAAAACAAAACAAACAAAATTGGGTCAGTTTTGGGGAGGGGGATAAAATAGTACTAAACTCTATCTAAAGTTATAATAGGAGTGAAATTGACACCTTGGGATTCAATGACTGTTTACAGAACTTTACTGTTGAGTAACAGTGGTGTTTTTTTCATACTATTTGTTGAATTCTTTTTATTCTAATTTTTAAAAATTTATTTGACAGGTAGAGTAATACACAGTGAGAGGGAGAGACAGAGAGAAAGGTCTTCCCTCCGCTGGCCCACTCCCCAAATGGCCGCCATAGCTGGCGCTGTACCAATCCAAAGCCAGGAGCCAGGCGCCCCCTCCTGGTCTCCCATGCAGATGCAGGAGCCCAAGCACTCGGGCCATCCTCCAATGCCCTCCTGGGCCATAACAGAGAGCCGGACTGAAAGAGGAGCAACTGGGACCAGAACCCAGTGCCCACATGAGATGCCAGCACTGCAGGTGGAGGATAAACCAAGTGAGCCATGGTGCCAGCCCCTGTTGAACTCTATACTTAGTGTATTATTAATCTTATGAGAATAAAGTAAACTGAAAGTAGATCTTTGGTAAAATTACAAGTGGGAATAGAAGAGGGAGGAAGGATTGGAGTGTGGGGGAAAGGTGGGAAGTTTCACTATGTTCCTAAATCTTTGTCTATGGATAACATATTTGTGTGCCTTAAACCAAATCTTAAAAAAAATTATCAGACAGCATTATATTTATGTAGTAGTTTCTCTGTTACACAGGGGCCTCCCAGCCAGACTTGAGTACAAATTCTTATCCCCATAAGAATTGATGGTGTTGTGGCACAGCAGGTTAAGCAAACATCTGTGATGCCAGCATCCTATATGGCATTAGTTTAAGTCCCAGATACTGCACTTCTGATCCAGCTCCCTGATAATGTACCCGGAAAAGCAACAGAAATGGTCCAAGTGCTTGATATCTTACAATCTGTATCAGAGACTCAGATGACTCTCCTGGATCCTTGGTTCAACCTTGCCCAGCCCAGGCCACTGTGGTCATTTGGGAAGAGAACCAGTGGATGGAAGATCTCTCGCTTTCCTTCTCCACCTATCTGTAATTCTTTTAAATAAAAAGTCTTCTGATATATATATATATATATATATATATAATATATATTATAAATTCAAGGAATTGAGGAGATTAAGGTGAGCAGAAAAGCAAGATTTATTTAAAGGGCTAATATACATTTACATTTGACTATGGAAAGCCTCAAGAGAAAATGTAAGAGTGCACTTTTGCAGGATATTGGAGATGTCTAGGGTGGTATATAATTGAATACTCAAATATGGTGGTGTTTAGGGAAGAGTTTGAATATCACTTCCATGTCTTTTGGAAATACATAAATCTCACAGCATCAGGTATACATGTGGCTGTAGCACATAAGTTGAAATCTTGGAATTTGGTACATGATGAGAAGTGAAGCTCCGATGCCTGATGGTTAGTGGGTTTGCTAAGCATGCAGTCATATTTATTTCTAGCTAACACAATCTCAGCAGCTTCAAAGGTTGGGTTTGGGCAGTGCAGATGCTATTGGCAGTTCATTTCTGCTGCTCACTACCTGCCTATATCATCTGAAAATAGTTCAATGGCAGTGGTCAGAACCTTGCCAGATGGACCCAAACAAGTCAAAATTCAGTTACAAGAGCAACCCAACAAAAAGTGTAAGAAAACAAAGCAAAAATAAACACTGGCACAAAATCGATCTCAGGAAGACTACTTGGACCAGATCACCAAAAACACTTTGCCCACATCCTCTCATCAGCTTATAACCAAGCTCCAGTAGTGTGAGTAAATCTAAATCTACACACAGACAAGGCCATGATTCTCATTGAGTAGATTGCAAGAGACTCACTCTCCACCCTAGAAAACACCCTCATCTAGGGCTGGGGGTAAATTATGGGTAGCACGTAAGTCAGATAACATGCCTATGGTAACAGTACTGGTTATAACAATATGGGTAAAGACTCATAGGCTAGGGGCTAGCATTGTGGCATAGCAGATTGAAGTACTGATTGTGATGCTAGAATCCCATGGGGAATCCCATTTTGGGTTCTGGCTGCTCCACTTCTGATCCAGCTCTCTACTAATGTGTCTGGGGAATTAATAGACCATGAGTCACATACTTGGGCCCCTGACACACATGTGGGACAAAGATGGAATTTCAGGCTCCTGGCTTTGGCCTAGCTCAGTCCCAATGATTACAGCCATTTGGGGAGTGAAAAAGTAGATGGAAGATATCTCTCTCTGTCCAACACCCCCCCCACCTCCCTCTCTCTCCCAAATCTGCTTTTCAAATAAGTAAATCTTTAAAAAAATCAAACACATTTAACTTTGTAACTAACAAAGATGCCATTTCAAATGAATGTCATAGACTGAATACTTACTAACAAATTCATATGTGAAAGTAGTGGTCATTTACATCATCCCACTCATAATAAGGGGTGGGAAAAATCAGATTGCATGTCAAATAGAATAATTTTTGAATAACACATAGCTGGTCTCTGTCCTATGGGATTACTGCCATATGAGAATTCCCTGATACCCAATAAAGGTGCCTTTCAGCCAAGGGGTTTTCCATATATAGTACACTTTCAGTGCTTCCTCTGTGTAATTTTCCTGAAATTTGTTGAAGTTCACCTTTACAATAAAAGGCTTTTCAACTTCCATTACACTCTTCTGTGTGAGTTTTTTGACAGTGAGAAATAATTCACAGTAGAGTTTTCCTGTGTATATGCATGCTCTCTTATCTCTGAGTTCTTTGGCTTGAGCTGAAGAATGACTTCT
The DNA here is from genome assembly GCF_051225735.1 of Oryctolagus cuniculus. Classification (NCBI taxonomy): domain Eukaryota; kingdom Metazoa; phylum Chordata; class Mammalia; order Lagomorpha; family Leporidae; genus Oryctolagus; species Oryctolagus cuniculus. The sequence continues at coordinate 91,033,964 of NC_142881.1, forward strand.
GGCAAAAGGTTTTTTACATTCATTATATTGATAGGCTTTTGTGTGTGTGTGTGTGAGTCCTCTGTATCTGTTGAAATTTAACTTCCGGCAAAACGGGTTTTACACATTCATCACATTTACAAGATATTTTCCCTCTGTGAATTCTATGATGCAACTGAGGCACGACTTTTTGGAAAACCTTTCACATTCATTACATTAATTAATGTTTCTAACCTGTGTGAATCCTCTGATATTCAATGAGGTACAACTTTTAGCAAAGATCTTTTCCACATTTTTATTAACATGGTTTCAATCCAGGTGAATTCTCTGATGTATGAAGTTTGACTTCCATCAAAAGGCTTTCCAGACTCATTTACACTTAGTTTTCCCTTGTGTCCTTATCTTATGTATTTTGAGGGCTGAATTTTGGCAAAATGCTTGTCCACACTCATCGCATTGATAAGGTTTCTCCTGTTTGTGAATTCTCTGATGCTTCACAAGATGTGCATTCTGGTAGAAGTGTTTCCCATACTTGTTACATTCCCATACTTGTGAATTCTCTGATGCCTCCTGAGGTATGAATTCCAGTAAAAGTTTTTTTCGCATTCAGTACATTCATAAGGTTTCTCCCCTGTGTGAATTTTCTCATGTGTAATGAGGTATGACTTCCATCAAAAGGCCTTTCCACATGTATTACATTTATAAGGTTTCTCCCCTGTGTGAATTCTCTCAAGTTTAATGAGGACTGCCTTCTGGTGAAAGGCCTTTCCACATGTATTACATTCACAGGGCTTCTCTGATGTGTAACAGCTCTGCTTTCTGGTAAAGGGTTCTTCCACATACATCACATTCAAAAGGTCTTTACCCTGTGTGAATTCTCTGATGCTTCTTGAGGTCTGAAGTACAGTGAAATGTTCTCCCACATTCATTACATTCATAAGGTTTTTCCTGTGTGAAACCTCTGATGTGCGGTGAGTTCTGACGGGCAGCGAAATGGTTTTCCACACTCATTACATTCATAAGGTTTCTCCCCTGTGTGAATTCTCTGGTGCATAATGAGGTTTGACTTCCCACTAAAAGATTTTCCACATGTCTCACATTCATAAGGTTTCTCCCCTGTGTGAATCCTCTGGTGTATAATGAGGTTTGACAACTGGCGAAAGTTCTTTCCACATGTATTACATTCATAAGGTTTTTCCCCTGTGTGAATTCTACGATGTGTAATGAGGCTTGACTTCCAGCCAAAGGCCTTTCCACACGTATCACATCCATATGGTTTCTCCCCTGTGTGAATTTTCTGATGTATAACGAGGTGTGATTTCAAATGGAAGGCTTTTCCACACTCATTACATTCATAAGGTTTTTCCCCTGTGTGAATTCTGTGATGTGTAACGAGGCTTGACTTCCAGCCAAAGAACTTTCCACATATATTACATTCATATAGTTCCTCCCTTGTGTGAATTTTCTGATGTGTAATAAGGTGTGACTTCAAATAAAAGGCTTTTCTACACTCATTACATTCATATGGTTTCTCCCCTGTGTGAATTCTCTGATGTGTGTTGAGCTCTGACCGCCAGCGAAATGATTTTCCACATTCATTACATTCATGAGGTTTCTTTGCTGTGCAAATCCTCTGATTTCTAATGAGTTCTGACTTCTGGCAAGTGTTTTTTCCACACTCATTGCACCCACAGAACTTTTTCCTTATGTGATTTCTGTGATCCAGAGTAAAGCATAATTTACAGGTAAAAGGCATCTGACAGGGTTTGCATGCATAGAATTTTTGTCTTGCATTTGTTCTCTGATTTGTTTTAAGATCTGATTTGTACATGAGAGTTTCTTCATACTCAACAGATTCACAGAGTTTCTCTTCTGTGTTTGACTGCTGTTTGGTGATGTTAGATTTTTCACGGAAAGTGATTTTTCCTATCTGAGTTCTCTTTCCTTCAGTGAGAGTACTATTATATGACTTTTCCATATGTATGCTCTCATATGTAAAGGGTGACTTCTCCCTTTTGAAGACTTTCCCTTGTCCATCATATTTAAGAGAGTGCTGCATAGTCTGAATATTGTGAGGCTGACTAGGAAGTTCCCAGCATGAGAAGGATGGCCCATGCACATTTGTGCCACTAGCTTTCTCTCCACCTTGCTTTTTATCTGGCTTACAAGGGAGCTTCACATTCTGAAATACATTACATACTTCAGAACATTTGTCCTTCTTTATAGTCAGTTTTAAAATATCAGTTGAGTTTAAATTAAATGTTTTTCTTAGTTCAACTCTCTTGTGAGTTGATGTTTTGTTGCTTGTGATTACATAGTGCCTGGGATTGATATCTTGACTCTCCTGGTTGGCCCCAATCAGGTCATCTTTTTTTGACACTGAAATGAGAAAAAAAATATTTATCAGTCACATCTAAGTGTTTATTCTGGGATATTCATATAATAAAGTTTCTTGCTATCCTACAGGCATACAATTTTCACCTATCAATAAATGAAATTTATTTATGAATATTATATTTTCTCCTTAGTATATTAATTATACAAATTTATATGTGTAAAATATACAAATTATAAAAATAGACTAACCAATGTTCAATTCATTTTTTTACTATCTGAAATATTTTAAGTGTGGGTTATATGGGAAGATGTGTTAGGCCATTTCTTCAAATGTTTGCATAAAAGTGCCAGTGTGACTCCTGCTTAGTCTACTCCAAAATAGCTTCCTGTTAATGTATGCTGGGAGGCAGCAGATGATGCCTAAAGTGCTTAGACACACTGAAAAGACCAGATGGAGTTCTAAGTTTTGGCATTAGCCTAGCCCAGTTCTAACTATTGCAGCCACTTGGGGAATAAACTACTGGATGGAAGATCTCTCCTCCTCTGTCTCCCTCTCTCAATATCACTGTGTCTTTCAAGAAGAAAAAATAAATAAATAACTAAATAACTAAATAAATAAGGTTTTTTTTTTAAGTGCAGAAATACTGAGTAAAAATATTCACCCATTGGCTAGGTAGAGTAAGAGGTTGAGTGCTAGGGGCTGGGATTGTGACATAACAGATTAAGCCTCCTCCTGCAATGTCAGCATCCCATCTGAACACCTGTTAGAAACCCAGCTACTCCATTTCATATCCAGTTCCCTGTTAATGTGCCTAAGAAAGCAGCAGAGGGATGACCCCAAGTGTTTGGGCCCCACACCCACATAGATACTTGGAAGGAGCTGCAGGCTCCTGGCTTTGGTCTGGCCCAGTCTTTGAGTCTGGCACCTTAGACCACTCGGCCATCCTGACACCCTGGCCCAGTCCTGTTCATTAAGACTTGTGGAGTGGGGCTGGTGCTGTGATGTAGCAGCTTAACGCCCTGGCCTGAAGTGCTGGCATCCCATATGGGCACCGGTTTTAGTCCTGGCTGCTCCTCTTCTGATCCAGCTCTCTGCTATGGCTTGGGAAAGCAGTAGAGGATGGCCCAAGGCCTTGGACCTCTGCACCCACGTGGGAGATCTGGAGGAGGCACCTGGCTCCTGGCTTCAGATCAGTGCAGCTCTGGCCGTTGCAGCCATTTGGAGAATGAACCTGCGAATGGAAGACCTCTCACTCTCTCTGCCTCTCACTCTCTGTGTAACTCTGACTTTCAAATAAATAAATAAATCTTTAAAAAAAAAAAAAAGACTTGTGGAGTGAACCAGCAGATGTAAGATCTCTTTCTCTCTGTTTCTCTTTCTCTCTCTGTAACCTTTTTCAAATAAATAAAATCTTTTTAAAAAGTTGAGTGCTTTCAAGCTGCCTTTTTTTTGTCCTCCTTTTCTAGATTTTTCCTATAAAAACTGTACTGTATCTTTCTCCGTAGATCTTTCAGTCTTGAAGATGGGAGTTTCATTGGATCATTACCATACAAGCACAGGAGAGAGACATGTGTTTATCTTGTAAACAGGACCATTGCTTGTAAACAGCATATGTACCTATGGTTGCTTCATGTTCAGTTTTCCCAGGGGAATATCTTTAGACATTTATGAGTTTTTCAGATGACAAATATTTTCTCTTCTGCACCCTATGACGACGACTCTCCCACATTCCTGAGGAAATCTGTTATCTTCGGTTTTTCCGAACCATAGCAGGTACAGAAATACCCATTTTACCATGCTAGCTATAATCTCTCTACTAGTTCAAGAAATTCAGTTCTATATCCTATACTGTGTTCCTCTTCTTTGAAAAGTATCTTCTAGCTTATTCTAGATTAACAGTTCTGGCACTGTCCTTTCAATTCTTGGCATACACACTGCTGTTTGATAAATTGCAATTCTGAAGACTGTGATTTCTGTTGGAAGATCAGTTGTCTCCTATTTTCATAGAAAATAGAGTCACCTACTTCTTTCTGTCCTGTCCTACAATGATACTGGAAAAGAAGGGAGAATTCATATATCAAACTGTACTCCCAGACAAATGTGAGTCACTCAACATGAACTCAAGAGTTTACTTGACTTTGGGACCCAGAATCTCCTGATTCTCTAAATGAGTCTAAGATGACCTATTTCCATGTTCCTAGGCTGAGTCCTGCTTCATTTCTTGATTTCTAATGTCATAGTACAGAGGCATGTTACTATTCATCTTTAATCATTTTCTTATCTCTTTGCTTGACTGCCTGCTTGCTTGAGAGTCTAGAGAGACAAAGGCTGAGACAAAAAAAGGACTGCCATCCACTGGTTCACTCCTCTGATGTTTGCAGTGGCCATAATTTTCTTATTTATTTATTTATTTGAGAAGCAGAGAGACAAAGAAAGAGAGCTCTTACTCACTGGTTCAGTTCTTAAATGCTTACACCAGGAAGTTCTGTGCCTGGCCCAAACCAGGAGCAGGAACTCAATCTGATCAACTAGTAAGAAACCTGTACTTATCAGTTGCTCAATTAATAACCATTCATGAAATTAATAAATGCACTTTAAAAATCAAAAAAGAAAATGGGAATATGAAAGTGGAGAGAACAAGCTGAAATTTACAGAATGCATCTTATATAGAAAAAAGCCTTAGAACCAGAAACTGATTGGATATTTGGTGAATAGAAGAAAATATTCACCAGGATCAGAAGAGGTACATGGATGTACACATGAGAGTTTTCTCTGGAGACTAAAGAATGCCCATGTGTGATACATGAAACTTGCTGTCCTTAAGGGTGGGACTTAGCAAACATTAGTGGTAAGAGCTCTACACAGTGAACATCCAGTCAGCCTTTTTGTCCCAGCGTCCATGCCTAGCATGTGCTTACTGACCTGGGAGGCCCCAGTTTTGTTGTTTTTCAACCAACCACAGCTCTTCTCCTTGTTCCAACCAGAAAATCAAGTCAGGTTTGGTTATGCAGTACCCTGTACATGGGAAATAATACAGGAAAATGAAATCACTAATTCAGGTTTTGTGAAGGACAACATCTTGATCACAGGAACTATATAACAAAAGTGTGATTTTGAATTCTTTCCTAGATGATAGATTCTCACTTTCTTCGTAGTCTCAAAATCCTATATATATGCTGCATTAAAACTTACAAATGAGACCGGCACCGCGGCTCAATAGGCTAATCCTCCACCTAGCGGCGCCGGCACACCGGGTTCTAGTCCCGGTCGGGGGCACCAGATTCTTTCCCGGTTGCCCCTCTTCCAGGCCAGCTCTCTGCTGTGACCTGGGAAGGCAGTGGAGGATGGCCCAAGTCCTTGGGCCCTGCACCCCATGGGAGACCAGGAGAAGCACCTGGCTCCTGCCTTCGGATCAGCGTGGTGCACCGGCTGCAGCGCGCTAGCCGTGGTGGCCATTGGAGGGTGAACCAATGGCAAAAGGAAGACCTTTCTCTCTGTGTCTCTCTATCCACTCTGCCTGTCAAAAAACAAAACAAAACAAAACCTTATAAATGGGAAGAAAGTGCTCCATTTGGGAGTGACAGGGGAATTTTACTCACCCAAGGACAGAAGGCTGCTGTAGACCTCTAACATCACATCCCTGTACAGGGTCCTCTGAGCACTGTTCAGTTCCTGCCACTCCTCCTGGGTGAAGTCTACAGCCAGGTCTTCAAATGACAACACCTGTAATACCACCGTTAACCTTAACATATCAGTTCTGAATCACTATAGAGAGACTGGAAGTACATTCTTTTGTGTGGGTCTTATAAAAGATGTAGCTTACATATTAATCTGTATCAGCAACAGAAAGCAAAATCACAATGAAAATATCATGCTTCTATTTTATCATTCTAAAGTCACTACAATATACTTTCTCTTATCTATCTGAAACTCATCTGTCTCCTAATATTTTGAAAGGAGCTCAGAATCTAATCTGTAGACCCAATCTAATCTATATAAATACATGATTGAAATAACACATTAGATGAACTATAAGAGATGTATATTCAATATCAATCAGAATAACCGACTTTTTGAAAAAATGGGCACTACTGTATTATCAGGTTGAGGTACACTTAAACACCAAAGATGGTCAGATCTGTTTGAATGCATTCTCATGAACATGATTCAACACAAATTAGGTGGTAAAAACACAAAGAAAGGACAGATAAAAGCCGGTGCTATGGAGTAGCGGGGAAAGCCGCCACCTGCAGTGCCGGCATCCCATATAGGCACCAGTTCGAGACCTGGCTGCTACACTTCTGATCCAGCTCTCTGCTATGGCCTGGGAAAGCAGTACAAGCAACTCCTTGGGTCCCTGCACCTGCGTGGGAGACGCGGAAGAAGCTCCTGGCTTCTGGCTCTGGATGGGTGCAGTTCTGGCTGTTGTGGCCAATTGGGGAATGAACCAATGGATGGAAGACCTCTCTCTCTCTCTCTCTCTCTCTCTCTCTGCCTCTTCTCTCTGTGTAACTCTTTCAAATAAATAAATAAATCTTTTTTAAAAAAAGGACAGATATGAATCAGTCTATAAACTGCATCACCTTTAGGTGACAGGTCCTGGGTTGAAAGGGGACATAAAGGCAGTAAGGTGTGTGTGTATGTGTGGGGGTGATATGGCATAGTGGATAAAGCTGCTGCCTTCAACATCAACATCCCATATGGGAAGTGGTTCATTTCCTAGCTTCTCCACTTCTGATTCTGCTCCCTAAGAGCCTGGGAAAAGCACCAGAAGATGGCCCAAGTTCTTGTATCCCTACCACCCACATGGGAGACCGGGAAGAAGCTCCTGGTTCCTGGCTTCAGCCTTGCCCAGTACTCACTGGATGATGCAGCCATTTGAGAACTGAACCAGTGGGTAGACTCTCTCTCCCTTTTTCTCTCTCACACTGTCTCTCCCTCTCTGTAACTCTTTCAATATGTCTTTTTTTGGCCGGTGCCGCAGCTCAATAGGCTAATCCTCCACATGCGGTGCCAGCAAACCAGGTTCTAGTCCTGGTTGGGGCGCCGGATTCTGTCCTGGTTGCCCCTCTTCCAGGCCAGCTCTCTGCTATGGACTGGGAGTGCAGTGGAGGATGGCCCAAGTGCTTGGGCCCTGCACCCACATGGGAGACCAGGAGGAAACACCTGGCTCCTGGCTTCAGATCAGTGCGATGCGCTGGCCACGCCAGCCATTGGAGGGTGAACCAACGGCAAAAAGAAGGCCTTTCTCTCTCTCTCTCACTGTCCACTCTGCCTGTCAAAAAAATAAAAAAATGTCTTTTTTTTTTTAAAAAAAAGTTGGTACAGTGCTCAATAAAATTATAATTTAAAGGTTCCTACATAGTTGAGATAACTCCAACAAAAACATTTTATGTACTATTTTTATAAAATTATTTATAAAGCATATCATCATCTTTATGTTTCCTCCAAAAATAAAAATTAAAAAATTGTAGTTTTCCACATAAAAATAGTTGATCTCTTCTAAAACAGAGTGTAAATAATAGGGAGAAAATAATTTGTAGTAGTTACTTGAAAAGATTTTAAATGTCGTCCCCAGAGAGGCAAATGGAGAAGTATAAAATGAATAGAGAGGAAGAGAACAGAGACATAACCTCTGATCTTCAAGATACAGCCAAATAAGACAAAATGGGAAGTTCATTATAAATAAAAAAGCAAAAGACAGACCAGGATTCCCTGCTAATTTGTTGTGCAGAAGGTGAAACATAGATTTTAATTTGATGCTGAATGCACGATAAGTGGCATTGTAAAATGAAATTGAGAAAGAAGACAAAGAACATGATGGAAAGATGAGAAACTGCATTTGGTAATATCATGTGTGAAGTTTCTGTGGTCATGTATTTGGGGTGTTCAAATGGTAACTATATATAGGAACAGGGGCTGAAAAGAAAGATCCAAGCTGCAGATAAAGATCTGACAAACATTATTTCAGTGATGCCTAAAGCTATTAAAGTGAATGAAGTGGTTCAAAGAGAAGTTAGGTGACACAAAGCAGAAAAAGGTAGGGGGAGGAGGCAGCATTGTGGCACTGTAGGTTAAACTACCACATATTATACCAACATCCATATTGAAGCACTGGCTCAAGTTCCCACTTCTCCAATTCCAATCCAGCTCCCTGCTAATGTGCCTGGGAAAGCAGTAGAAGATGGCCCAAGTTACTGGGGCACCTGCAACCCAAGTAGGATACTCAGATGGAGTTGCAGGCTCCTGACTTTGGCCTGGCCCAGCCCTATTATTGTGGCTATTTGGGGAATGAATCAACAGAAGATATCTCATGTCTATTCCTTTCTGTCATCCTACCTTTCAAATAAATAAAATAAAAATATTTTTAAAAATATAAAGCAGAAAAGGGAGGAGCACAGATAAATAGACTGGCATTCACTGATGGAATTAATGGAGGAAATATCAGTGGAAATGGGACAAAAAATAATGAATTTTTAAATTTGTTGCCAGGGACATGATAAAGCTCAACAGTACAAAATCTACTAATATGATTTTAAAAATTGTTATGCCAATATAAACATGTTTTATTCCGTTTCTCACAAATTTTGGGATGTGCCTTGGTATATTTCATTATATTCATAGGGAAAAAATTCCATGTTCATACTTAAAGACATGGAGCAAGATTTTTCAAAACATTTCTTTTATAAAATGGTCCCTCATTAAAAAAAAGAATACCTTAACCTGATCAATCATATATTTCTTAGCAACAGAGGGAATTCAATCCACAATTCGAGGGAAAACATTGGAAGATGTAGACACTCTATCAGCACCATTATATAGTACCATCTGAGAGCTTTTGACAATTAAGAGAAACAAATGATTATGACTTCAGTAGAGTTTATACCTACAAAATGCAAAGAATCTCCTGAAAACTACTCCTATTAGGGTGACACAAGAAATTTTAAAAATATAAAAATAACATAAAAGTAACCACGTAGGAGTGGGCATTTAGTATAGCAGTTAGGACTCTCATGCCCCACATAAGAATCTTCACAATGAAAACTATACCCTTACTGCACTCCTTACTCACTCCTGGTGTACACCCTGAGAAGTTATGATGATATGAAAATTGGCTGGTTTCCTGCCACCCACACTGTAGATATGGACCAAATTTCTAGCCCCAGCCATCATCGTAGTTCAGCCTAGTCACTATAAGTTATTCAGAGAGAGTAAACCAGTAGATGGGAGTTTTTGTCTTTCTACTTTTATTTCTTTTTTTTTTTTTAAGATTTATTTATTTATTTGAAAGAGTTACACAGAGAGAGGAGAAGAGAGAGAGAGATGCCTTCCATCTGCTGGTTCACTCCCCAATTGGTTGCAATGGCCAGAGCTGCACCAAACCAAAGCCAGTAGCCAGGAGCTTCTTCCAGGTCTCCCATGCAGTGCAGGGGCCCACAGACTTGGGCCATCTTGTACCACTTTCCCAGGCCATAGCAGAGGGTTGGATCAGAAGCCCGGTTGGGGCACTGGATTCTGTCCCAGTTACTCCTCTTCCAGTCCAGCTCTCAGCTGTGGCCCAGGAAGGCAGTGGAGGATGGCCCTAGTGTTTGGGCCCTGTACCCGCATGGGAGACTAGGAGGCAGCACCTGGCTTCTGGCTTCAGATCAGCACAGCACGCTAGCCACAGCACGCCAGCTGTAGCGGCCATTTGAGGGGGTGAACTGATGGAAAAGGAAGACCTTTCTGTCTCTCTCTCACTGTCTAACTCTGCCTGTCAAAAAAAAAAAAAGAAGAAGAAGAAGAAGAAGAAGTGGAGTAGCTGAGTCTTGAACCAGCACCCATATGGGATGCTGGTGCTTCAGGCCAGGGCGTTAACCCACTGTGCGACAGCACCAGACCCTCTACTTTTCAAATAAATGAATTAAATAAAAAGAAAGAAAATGCTACATCATCTGGAATTCTAAAGAAATAAAAAAGGAACAAAAGCACACTACCTGGTGACCAGGTAGGATGAATCAGAAAGAAATATCTCCCGATTTAACTGATAAATGAAACAAGAAAGCAACTACCACCAACAATAATGGGAAGTATAGGGCTGGCCAACTGTGTCATCAATGGGTTATATACAAAGTAAGTGTCACTTATGAGCATACTTCAAAAAATTCATGAAAATGGAATTAAGATAAGCTTATTTTGTTCAAAAATTGAAATATATGTGTAATTTTTTATAATGTACATTTTTCATGAAGTTTTTGATGATCCTTTAGAAGTATTTAATAAGAATTATAAGTATATAATATACATCAAATAATTTTTACTGCACCTATATGAAGCTTTAGGAACTGAGGCTGAAAAATAGAATAATTGTAATGTTATGGCAGTTACTATTCACTGTGCTTGGTAAGTGCAGAGGAAAATGCTGAGCTTGTGAAAAAAATGCAACTGACATAAGCGAGAGAGAAAGGGAAGAGGAATAAACTAGAAATTTATATACATGTAGTAATGAAAAATTCTTCAAGTCAGGTCAGAAAAAAATACAGCAACAAATCACTTGGGAATCAAGAAAAAAATCAACTCCATAGTAACATAAAAATGAAGGTTATGACAATGACAACTACTGTTAAAACCTGTAAGTAGCTTAAGCTGGCCTCAAATAAATTCCTTCAATTGCCCAAATTTGAAGAATGAGGTACATCTGAAAGAACATGTTTTAAATGATAAACACAACTAGACAAAAAGTCATGTCTCAAAAATCTGACACATGGATGGAACTATAAATATGTAAGTATAACTCACTTTTTAGCATTCTACTCTTGGAAACAGCCAGATTGTCTTCAAAAGTGCTCAGGATTTCCAGCTGCAAAGAGGCCACCTCAATAAGGCAAGAAGCATGCCAATGGGGCAGTCCAGTTCAAGAAGGGCATGTTCTGAAGAGTTTTAGCCATTGAGTGCAATATGGATGATAAAAAGATCATTCTAGAATGCAAACAGTGGTTCTTTGTAAAGTAGCAGACTGAGAGTCTTCCAGGATCCTAAATCAAGGTTTCAGCAAACAGTGGATCACATCTAAAGGGTAGCAGCCACTCTCAACATCTGCCCCCAGGATGGTCAGAATACCATGAAATATTACCCCATTCTCCCTTCTAGCTATTTTTTTCCATTTCAGAAAGGTATTATATAACAGAGAATTCCTACTGTGATAATTTTGCTCATGCTTGACCCGTGCACATTAGTGTACACAAGGTAATTACTTGTCTGCTTAGGACGTAGGTCTATTCATCAAGAGAAGCTATATCTGGACATAATGTCTGTTCCTGGAACGATTCACAGATTCTGCATTTGGTATATATAAATACCAAAACTTATGGCAAAAAAATAAAGAAACATAAAACAAATTTAAAATAAAAAGACACACTAGACAGAAAACTTATCTTTCTAATAAGAAAACTACCAGACACGTGCGCGTGCATGCGTGTCTGTGTGTGTGTGTATGTAAAAGAGCTGGGAGATCAAAATGAAAAAGAAAATGGGCAAAGGATTATAATTCCTATCTATTCTCCAAAAAAATCAGTTTTTAATGGTATAAAAAGACTGATAAGTTGTAACAAAAATGTGAAATACAATTTAAAATTATACTGCAATACACTGCTTTACCTAACCTATCTGACAAATCCAAAAAGTTTTAAATATCTTCTTTTGTGATCAAACAGGTAAACATGACCATATTAGTGTTTCTACTCTATTTTCATAACATACCCCATACTGGACTAGTCCTTATCAGTATCACAGTAATTGTTTAAGAAACCACCATAAACTGACACCTTAGTAACTGCAAGTTTCTTAAATGGATCCCCTGTTTCCAAATTTCCTGGGAGAGGCCACAAGGATAGAAATTCCAGAATAGCTTTTGGAGGCCACAGGAAGATGGAATGACAAACTTGGCAACTTGGCAGACCTCAACACATGGGCATTTTCTTATGTCATGGTTTATTAAGAATTCCAAAGATGCATAGTTTAGGAGTTTAGATCAGAAGCAACAAGAATAAAAAGCATTCATTCTCATCTTGCTGAGAATAAAGATCTGCCCAGAGACATGGCCCATCAATATAAGATATCAAATGAAAGAACTAAATATTCTGTGATGTGTGTGGTGGTTTCAAGGAGGTATGACATACATGTAACTGCAGACATCATTGGGGGTGGCATGAAAAATATTCAAAACAAAAGCTATAAATTTTGTAAAGGTAGAGTATAATCCCAAGGCCAGAATTGTGGTGTACAGGGTTAAGCTACAACCTGTGATGCCACCATCCTATATGGACATAGGTACATGCCCAAAGCTGTTCCATTTCCAATGCAGTTCTCTTCTAATGGCCTTGGAAAAAAGCAGATGGGCCATGTGTTTGGGCCCTGCCACTCATGTGGGAGACCTAAAAGAAGCTTCTGGCTCTTGGTTTTGTCCTGGCTCCATCCTGGCTCTTGCAACCATTTGGGGAGTGAACCAGCAGAAGAAAGACTGATCAGATCACTTTATTTAATGATGTCTTTCAAATAAGTAAATAAATCTTTTTTAAAAATTGTAATCCCTTTAATCAAAGAAGCTATACAGGAAAAAATGTTTTCTAAAAAAAAGGTGGCCTTGACCTAAACCCTGAGTATTTTTGCTTAACACTTAGACTGTCTTTTCTGGTATGAGTGTCTCATTTGCCCTAAGGTTTTGGACCTACTCTATAAATCTAGCTTTCAATGTGAATTATGGTGGCCCATCATAGGTCATGGGTTCTCTCCTCAATCTCTAGATATGATGGAGACTAAAGGCAGTATATGGATGCTCAACCATGTCTATGTGACAAAACCCCCCAAAATACTCTAAACATAAGCTCAGATGACATTGGTTATCAGAGTCAAGTGGTATTGTCACCCACTGTTATTGGCAGAATTAAGTAATGGCTATAGGACTGTACTGAAATACAACAACTGAAGTTTACGTTGGACCTTGTGCTATGCAGCTCATCTCACGTCTCATTTTACTGGATTCTTTTATAGAAGTAATTGGAATGTAAGTTTTAAGATCTTTCTGAGTAATTTATGATGTTACTGAACATGAGAGTCACATTAGGGATGTGAGGATCTACTTGGTATCAGAGTAATTATCTGGGATAGCCTAATTTCTAAGACTTACTGTGATCAAATTTCCAAAAATGACAAAAAACAACTTAGTAATAAAAGATAGTGGAAATGTAAATATGGGCATTCACCATTTTCATTCTTAGTTTCAAACTATTTAAAAATTCACTGACTATTTCTAGTAAGACAGTAAAAATGAATTGAAGGGTTTATAGTAAGTAGGAATAAAATGTATTATAGGCACAATACAGAAGCTGGAAAGATAACTGGAAATATAGTACTACTAAGTTATATTATATATGACAAGGAATAATGCTTGAAGGTAGGCCACAAGTCAAAAATGTCTACTGAGATCTATAAACCATTTAAAAAGTTACAAAAATAAGGCAAAGAAGGAACTCACAGTCCATACAAAAATAGAAACTGAAGGGTTAGCACTGTGGCCTAGCAGGTAAAGCTGCCACTTGTAGCACCAGCATCCCATGCGGACACTGGTTCAAGTCCTGCTCTAATTCTGATCCAGTTCCTTGCTTATGTGCCTGGGAAAAGCAGTGGAAGATGTCCCAAGTGCCTGGGCCCCTGCACCCACATGGGAGCCCTGGATAAAGCTCCTAGCTCCTGGCTTCAGCCTGGCACAGCCCCGGCTGTTGTGGTTATTTGGGCAGTGAAGCAGAAGATGGAAGATACTCTCACTTTGCCTCTCCTCTGTAATTCTGTCTTTCAAATGAATAAATTTAAAAAAATAAACAAATTTCACAGGTAGGCTTATTTGTATTTATATAAATTATTCATATGCAAGAAATATCTGACTCACAGTAAATTACAATAATAATAAAACTATCTGAAACAATAGTACAGGGTAGTGCAGAAAACATATTTTATAATATATATAACTCAAAAGCATCATGGTGATGACAGTATTGTCAAGACAAGCCCTTAAAAAATCCCTTGACAGAGAAGAAATCATGAAATTCAAAGAAAATTTGTAGCACAAGTATTTGTTCATTGGAGAGCACTCAAAATAAAAGACGTAGACTGGATTGAGGGGAATCTTCAGAGGAGAAGCTCACTTATTATGGGCATTTCACCAGAGGACACTCCGCTGTTTACACATAGATTGAGGAGGCAAATTTTCAGTGTTAATGAAGAAGGACGTTAGAGTGGTACGTTCAGGGCTCATAAAACACACAAAAGCAGAGGGAGGGGTTCAGAGAAACTGCCTTCTGATATTGTACAAATGTGAAAATGTGGCACTAAATTTGGGGAGTATTTGTCATTAGATGTGTGGGGAACCATCAAGCATGTGTTCTTAATATCTTGTCGCTTGCTCAGTGCGTTGTATGCTTTTCTTTGTGGTGATAGGATTGGGTGTGTGCATCTTTATACAGCTATGAGGTTTTTGATGACTCTTTAGCTGCATAGAATGTGTATGCTGTTTGACTTTTCAATGAGTGTTACATCTTTCTAAGCTTTTTCTTCTTTGTAAATAGAGCAGTACAGCAGTAAGAATTAAAGGCTTACAGTTATCAGGCATTAGGTAAAGTAATAGAGAGGAAAAACTGTGTTTCAATTAATTGTTTTATCACATTCCTGGGTTACTTGATTCTACTCTTTCATCGTTTTTGAGGTGTTCTCAACATCAAAGTTACAGGTAACTGTCGCTCCCCGTCTTCATGGAGGAACGACACAAGACCCTGCGCTGTTCTTTCATCTGCTCGGCCCTCCCCAGGTTTGCTGCTGGTTCTTCCCGGGTTGGCTACTATCCCTTCCACCTCCGTGGAAGGGCGGTTCCCCCTGGCCGCTTTCCCCACTTCCGCAGGGGAGCGGCACACCGCCGGCCGGCTCTTCTCGGGGGGCTGCACAGGTGTTCCTTCAGCTAGATGTTCCCCTTAGATGTTCCTGGTGCATGCCGTCTCTCTCCTCCTTTATAGTCCTCCTCCGCCAATCCTAACTCGGCTGCCCACACGCCGAGTACACTGCTCTCCTCCAATCAGGAGCAGGTCCTACAGTTTATTAGCTGAACTGGAGGCAGCTGTGTAGAAGCTGTTTACTTCTCTCCCAGCGCCATATTGTGGGAGAGCAGATGCATAGAATAAGTCTTAATTCCAGTAACTTAGTCCAGTCCGGATTGCTCCCCACAGATCCCCCTTTCTTTTTATTTTTGGCGTTGATACGCGCCTGTCTTCGGTGTCCCGCGGCACACACTCTGCTCTACTTGCTAGAGTTGCCACAGGCTCTTACAAGTCCTATCAATCAGGCAAACCGAATCCGGGTCCTCTCTTCGCCACGTTGTGAGGAGGTTTTTAGGCGCTGATGCGTGCCTGTGTTCGGTGCCCTGCAGCGCATGCTCTGCTCTGCCCGCAGGGGCTTACAAGCCCTAACAATCAGGCAAACCGAATCCAAGCCTTCTCATTGCCATATTGTGGGGAGGCTTTACTGATGTTAATTCGTGCCTGTCTTCGGTGACCTGCGGCGCATAAGCTGCTAGCTGCCCGCAGGTGCTCATCGCCTCACTTAATCAGGCAGACCAAATCCAAGCTCTCACATTGCAGTGTTGTAGGGAGGCCTTTCTATTTCTCTATTTCTCTATCTCCGGGCATTCCTATTTCTCCCATTTTACTTCTATCTTCCAGCATTCCTATTTCTCTCATCTTACTTCTAAACTTCTGTTTCTCTTATCCCTGCAGCTTCCCGGTGCCTCGCCCTGCCGGCAGGCTCCGCCCCGAGGCTATTTCTCGGCGGCTTTCCGGCTGAGCTGCTTCAGCCCGCGTCTCTCTCATCTGCGCTGCTCGGCTTTGCGCGCACACTCCGCGGTCTCGCACTTAACCCTTTCGCGTCTGAACCACGGCCTCGCGCCAGCCCCGTTCCCTATCTACTTGTGCCCCGCACACTCTCTCTGCGCACGGCAGCCTCCGCGAGTCACACAGCGTAGCTTACGTGTCCGCCACTAGCATTCAATCTAAGTTCCCCGGGCTAGCCTGGCGAATTCAACCCAGCTTACGTCTCCGCCCCACGATCTGGCTTCCCGTCCTTTGCTCCCCGGGCTAATCAGACGGATCCCAATCTGGCTTACGTTTCAGCTTCTGGTTTCAACTTTTCGCCCCCTATTCCCGGGCTAACTTGAGAATCCCAAAGTGACTTCCGTTTCCGCCTTGGCCTGCCCCCCGCGGCTTCAATTTCCCTAACATTTTTCTCTACCCGGTATGTTTCCCCAAGCTTTCTTCCAACAATATTCCTCCCTCATTTCTCCTGGCCTCTCCCCACAGTCCGCATCCGAGTCTGTTTGTTCTAGCTTTCACTTTCGCTTTCAACCTTAGAGATTTCTCCCAGCTTCCCCCCGTAGTCCGTATCCGTATCTGAGTCTATGCCTAGGCTTTCAATAGCTTCTTCCGGCACCCTTTCCGTCCGGCTTTTCCCTAGGCTGTTTGCTAGTCTCTCTCTCCGGTATTTTCCTGCTTCTTCCCGTTTCTTCCCTCCTAAGTTTCCTATCCGGCCTAGGTTTCCTAATCCGAGTCACGGCACCATTATGTCGCTCCCCGTCTTCATGGAGGAACGACACAAGACCCTGCGCTGTTCTTTCATCTGCTCGGCCCTCCCCAGGTTTGCTGCTGGTTCTTCCCGGGTTGGCTACTATCCCTTCCACCTCCGTGGAAGGGCGGTTCCCCCTGGCCGCTTTCCCCACTTCCGCAGGGGAGCGGCACACCGCCGGCCGGCTCTTCTCGGGGGGCTGCACAGGTGTTCCTTCAGCTAGATGTTCCCCTTAGATGTTCCTGGTGCATGCCGTCTCTCTCCTCCTTTATAGTCCTCCTCCGCCAATCCTAACTCGGCTGCCCACACGCCGAGTACACTGCTCTCCTCCAATCAGGAGCAGGTCCTACAGTTTATTAGCTGAACTGGAGGCAGCTGTGTAGAAGCTGTTTACTTCTCTCCCAGCGCCATATTGTGGGAGAGCAGATGCATAGAATAAGTGTTAATTCCAGTAACTTAGTCCAGTCCGGATTGCTCCCCACAGTAACTAGTCTGCAAATTCCCTTTTGTTTACACACAAGTAATTTATGTCTATAGCAGACTTTGTTCAATTTTCCTGTATTTTACCTTTATTTGAACATGTATATAGTCTTGATCTATATGTGAATTTTTGGAGGATTCTCCCATGAACTGTATTTAACAATTATCCAATATCTTCATTAATGAGTCAAGTAGTTTTCAAACTGTAGGGGCGTTTTGATTATTTTCATGTGCTGTAATTTTTTCTAGATAGCTGGATTTGAAGTACTTGTTAATAGAAACTGCAGTGATACAGTTTCAGTAAAATGATGTTAAGGGGTAGGGAGGGAAAGTGTCTTGTAATCTGCGAAAGTTAATCTGAGAACATTAGAACTGTAAAGAATTTATCTGAGTTCTTCTTCATGCAGTTCAGAGCACCTCTGAAGAGGCATGAGGGGAATGCCTGTAAAAGGTAAATTGGGATACAAACCAAAGAAAATATCTGATTGACTAAAGTCATTTAGATTATTCCAGTGGGAAGTCTGAGGTTAGAGGTTAGTTGGTGGTTTCTGATTGGCTAAGACAGGCTAAATTAAACTAGGTTCTGGATTGCTTGCATAGAAATGCCGGATGAACCTCTTGGAGGTAAAATTACAAGGAAACAGACACTAAAGGTAGCAGCTTCTTTTTTTCAAATAATCATTAAATTGGAGCATGATTTTTTTTAAAGATTTATTCATTTATTTGAAAGTCAGAGAGAGGAGAGGCAGAGAGAGAAAGAGGTCTTCCATCCAATGGTTCACTCCCTAATTGGCAGCAACCGTTGGAGCTGTGCCAATCTGAAGCCAGGAGCCAGGAACTTTCTCCAGGTCTCCCACATGGGTGTAGGGGCCCAAAGACCTGGGCCATCTTCCACTGTTCTCCAAGGCCACAGCAGAGAGTTGGATTGGAAGTGGAGCAGCCAGGTCTTGAACCAGTGCCCATATGGGATGCCAGCACCTCAGGCCAGGGCGATAACTCACTGCACCACAGCAACGGCCCCTGAAGCATGATTTGTATCATAAGCAAAATGTTAAGAGATCATGAAAACAGAAGGAAATTTCGTTTTTCTGTGGCCAAGATACAGCCTGTTACACATATATCAACAAGATAAAAAAAAAAATAGTCATCGGCCGGCACTGCAGCTCACTAGGCTAATCCTCCACCTAGCGGCGCCGGCACACCGGGTTCTAGTCCTGGTTGGGGCGCCAGATTCTTTCCCGGTTGCCCCTCTTCCAGGCCAGCTCTCTGCTGTGGCCTGGGAGTGCAGTGGAGGATGGCCCAAGTGCTTGGGCCCTGCACCCCATGGGAGACCAGGATAAGCACCTGGCTCCTGCCTTCAGATCAGCACGGTGCGCTGGCCGCAGCACGCCAGCCATGGCGGCCATTGGAGGGTGAACCAATGGCAAAAGGAAGAACTTTCTCTCTGTCTCTCTCTCTCACTATCCACTCTGCCTGTCAAAAAAAAAAAAAATAGTCATCAAGCAAAAATAATTGGTAGCAGGATTTGGCACAGTTTTTATGTTTTCACAGAGCATAATCAATTTATATGAACTCAGTGAAACTGCTTTGTCCTCATTCTTTTTAAATGGGATTAACACAAAGGAAGGAAAATAAATGGAACTAACACACAAATACAAACCCTGAAAATCACAGAATTAATATACAGTAAAGTCATTTAATAAAACTGAGATCCTCATGTCTGTTGCAAATTTAAACACATGTCCAGTGAAATTTTTTTTAACTTTTATTTAACAAACATGAATTTCCAAAGTACAGTTTATGGATTACACTGGCTTTTCTCCCCCCATAACTTCCCTCCCACCCAAAACCCTCCCATCTCCTGCTCCCACTCTCATTCCATTCACAACAAGATTCATTTTCAATTATCTTTATATACAGAAGATCAATTTAGTATATATTAAGTAAAGATTTCAACAGTTTGCACCCACACAGAAACACAAAGTGTAAAATACTGTTTGAGTACTAGTAATAGCGTTACTTCACATAGTACAACACATTAAGGACAAGAGATCCTACATGAGGAGTAAGCGCACAGTGACTCCTGTTGTTGACAAATTGACACTCTTTTTTTATGGTGTCAGTAATCACCCTGGGCTCTTGTCATGAGTTGCCAAGGCTATGGAAGCCTTTTGAGTTCGCTGACTCCGATCTTATTTAGACAAGGTCATAGTCAAAGTGGAAGTTCTCTCCTCCCTCAATGAAATTTTTTAATTAATTATTTCGGAGGCAGAGAGAGAGCTCCCACATGCTGGTTCACTCCTCAAATACTGTAAACAACCAGGGTTCCATGTCAACGCGATCTGATCCTCCTATATGGTGACAGGGACCCAACTAGAGCTGTATCCTGCTGCCTCACAGAATGCACATTAACAGGGAGCTGAAATTAGAATCAGACCTAGGACTCAAAGTCAGGCACTGTGATATGGGCTATTGGCATCTGAACTAGAATATTAACAGGTAGGCCCTATATCTATCCCTTCTCCCCAAGAACTTGAAATGTTTCAGAACTTAATATATTCCCCAGGGAGGAGGCAAGATGGCGGAATAGGAAGGGAGCACACTGATAGTCCGGGGAGAGACAGTTTAATAAAAGTGGAGATACTGCAGGTTGAAGGAAGAGTAGGGGAGGAAAGAGCAGAAGAAACTCTTCCGGAACGAGTGATTCACAGTGCACCTGCGTGGAGAGCGTGGGAGCCCACAGTTCAGGACACCAGCGGCAGACTCAACACACCAGCGCTGGAACGCGAGGTGAGCCAAACCTCAATAGCCCGAGACACCAGCAGGCAAGCAGAAAGAGGAGACTAGAGGGAACAACCCCGGGGGGAAAGTTCACCAGGCTAACTAGAAGAGAGAGAGAGAGAAAAAAAAAGTGACTGATACGGACACGGGTTTCTCTCTCTCCACTCACCTCTCAAAGGTGAGCAAGACAAAGAGCAGGCGCCATCTTGGACATATGTCATAAGCAGAGCGACCTCAGGTCTGCACTGGCCCTGAGCCTAGCAGAAAAACCTGACTCTGGGCGGGGTGAATTAACAGGAGATTAGGACCTAGTAAATTTGTGGTGCTACTGAACTGAGACTGTGAAAAAAGAGACGGTGGGGGAGAGAACTCACAGAATTCACGTGAGTACTCTCCAGAGACACTACAATTCCGTAACTTTGGCAACCCAGTGGGAGACTGAAGGAGAATTTGAGCCCACTCTGAGGGCAGAACAGATTCCCTGTGTGGTCCTTGGGAAAGAGCTTCTGATCTCTGGCTCCTGTGGGTGTATCATTTGCCTGCTAACTACCTCCAACTTCGTTCAGCTGTGCAGAATAACTTCCCTTTTGAATCAAAAAAAAAAAAAAGAAAGAGAGGTTTGCCACGCCTAACCTGGGAGTGTCACCTTTGGCACACCAAACAGAGCTCTCAGGCCACACCCATCTCAAGCCCTAAGGCTCCATCAAAAACAGATAGTCCACTTAATCTAGAGTCATAGTATAACAAGAAAAAGCACCACAGTGAAGAAACCAAATATCTCCAATATGCCAAATAACAAACGCAAAAACCGAGGTAATAAAAACAAGGAAGTAACCATGACGCCCTCAAATGAAAAAGACACCCCAATTCAAGATTATGAAGATGATGACATAGAAGAAATGCAAGAAGCAGATCTCAAAAAATGGATAAGAACATTAAGAAGTTCTCAAAAACAAATTATTGAACTACAGAAATCCTTAATGGACAAGATAGAAAATCTCTCTCGTGAAAATGAAATATTAAGGAGGAATCAAAATGAAATGAAACAACTAGTACAACAGGAAACTGTGATAGTGACGAGAAATCATAATGAAGTGAAGAATTCAATAGATAAAATGACAAACACATTAGAGAGCCTTAAACAGAATGGGTGAAGCAGAAGAGAGAATATTGGACTTAGAAGACAGAGAACAGGAAAGGATACAGTCAGACCAAAGAAAAGGAGAGGAAATTAGAAATCTAAAACATATTGTCGGGAATCTTCAGGATACTATTAAAAAACCCAACATTCGGGTTCTAGGAGTTCCTGAAGGCATGGAGAGGGAGAAAGGATTAGAAGGCCTTTTTAGTGAGATTTTAGCAGAAAATTTCCCAGGTTTGGAGAAGGACAGAGAAATCCTAGTACAGGAAGCTCACAGACCCCTAATAAACATGACCAAAAGAGATCCTCACCACGACACGTTGTAATTAAACTCTCCACAGTGAAACATAAAGAAAAGATCCTAAAATGTGCAAGAGAGAAACATCAGATTACTCTCAGAGGATCTCCAATCAGACTCACAGCTGACTTCTCATCAGAAACCCTACAAGCTAGGAGGGAATGGCGAGATATAGCCCAGGTACTAAGAGAGAACAACTGCCAGCCCAGAATATTATATCCTGAAAAGCTATCATTTGTGAATGAAGGTGAAATAAAGACTTTTCATAGCAAACAGAAATTGAAAGAATTTGTCGCCACTCGTCCAGCCCTGCTGATGCTTAAAGATGTGTTGCACACAGAAACACGGTCATCAATATGAAAGAAGGTAAAGGAAGGAAACCTCACAGCAAAAGATCACAGGGAATTCAAAGCATATATTAGAACTTATCTTTGGCAAATGGCAGGGCAAAGTTACCACTTATCATTAGTCACATTGAACGTTAATGGCCTGAACTGTCCAGTTAAAAGACATCGATTGGCTGATTGGGTTAAGGAACAAAACCCATCTATTTGCTGCTTACAAGAACCACATCTTTCCAACAAAGATCCATATAGACTGAAAGTGACAGGCTGGAAAAAGATATACCATGCCAACAGAAATGAAAAAAAGAGCGGGTGTAGCCATCTTAATATCAGACAACATAAACTTTACCATAAAAACTGTTAAGAGAGACAAAGAGGGACACTATATGATTAAGGGATCAATTCAACAGGAAGATATAACAATTATCAATGTATATGCACCTAACTACAGGGCACCAGTTTATCTAAAAGATTTGTTAAGGGACTTAAAAGGGAGACTTAGACCCCAGTACAATAGTACTGGGGGACTTCAATACTCCACTCTCAGAAACAGACAGATCAACAGGACAGAAGATCAACAAGGATACAGTAGATTTAAACGACACTATAGCCCAAATGGATCTAACAGATATATACAGAACTTTCAATCCTACAGCTAAAGCATTTACATTCTTCTCAGCAGTACAGGGAACCTTCTCTAGGATTGACCACATACTAGGCCATAAAGCAAGTCTCAGCAAATTCAAAAGAATTAGAATCATACCATGCAGCTTCTCAGACCATAAAGGAATGAAGTTGGAAATTAGCAACTCAGGAATCCCTAGAGCATACGCAAACACATGGAGATTGAACAACATGCTCCTGAATGAACAATGGGTCATAGAAGAAATCAAAACAGAAATCAAAAATTTTCTGGAAGTAAATGAGGATAACAGCACAACATACCAAAACTTATGGGATACAGCAAAAGCAGTGTTAAGAGGAAAGTTTATTTCAATAGGTGCCTACATCAAGAAATTGGAAAGGCACCAAATAGATGAGCTTTCAATTCACCTCAAGGATCTAGAAAACCTACAGCAAACCAGACCCAAATCTAGTAGAAGAGAAATAATTAAAATCAGAGAAGAAATCAACAGGATTGAATCCAAAAAAAACCATTTTAAAAAATCAGCCAAACGAGGAGCTGGTTTTTTGAAAAAATAAACAAAATTGACATCCCATTGGCCCAACTAACTAAAAAAAGAAAAGACCCAAATCAATAAAATCAGAGATGAAAAAGGAAACGTAACAACAGACACCACAGAAATAAAAAGAATGATCAGAAATTACTACAAGGACTTGTATGCCAGTAAACAGGGAAACCTATCAGAAATGGATAGATTCCTGGACACATGCAACCTACCTAAATTGAATCAGTAAGACATAGAAAACCTGAACAGACCCATAACTGAGACAGATAATTGAAACAGTAATACAGGCCCTCCCAACAAAGAAAAGCCCAGGACCAGATGGATTCACGGCTGAATTCTACCAGACATTTAAAGAAGAACTAACTCCAATTCTTCTCAAACTATTCAGAACAATCGAAAAAGAGGGAGTCCTCCCAAATTCTTTCTATGAACCAGCATCACCTTAATTCCTAAGCCGGAAAAAGATGCAGCATTGAAAGAGAATTACAGACCAATATCCCTGATGAACATAGATGCAAAAATCCTCAATAAAATTCTCGCCAATAGAATGCAACAACACATCAGAAAGATCATCCACCCAGACCATGTGGGATTTATCCCTGGTATGCAGGGAATGTTTAATGTGCGCAAAACAATCAATGTGATACACCACATTAACAGACTGCAGAAGAAAAACCATATGATTATCTCAATAATGCAGAGATGCATTTGATAAAATACAACACCCTTTCATGATGAAAACTCTAAGCAAACTGGGTTTGGAAGGAACATTCCTCAATACAATCAAAGCAATCTATGAAAAACCCACAGCCAACATCCTATTGAATGGGGAAAAGTTGGAAGCATTTTCACTGAGATCTGGTACCAGACAGGGATGCCCAATCTCACCACTGCTATTTAACATATTTCTGGAAGTTCTAGCCAGAGCTATTAGGCAAGAAAAAGAAATTAAAGGGATACAAATTGGGAAAGAAGAACTCAAACTATCCCTCTTTGCAGATGATATGATTCTTTATTTAGGGGACCCAAAGAACTCTACTAAGAGACTATTGGAACTCATAGAAGATTTTGGTAAAGTAGCAGGGTATAAAATCAATGCACAAAAATCAACAGCCTTCGTATACACAGGCAATGCCATGGCTGAGGAAGTACTTCTAAGATCAATCCCATTCACAATAGCCACAAAAACAATCAAATACCTTGGAATAAACTTAACCAAGGACGTTAAAGATCTCTACGATGAAAATTACAAAACCTTAAAGAAAGAAATAGAAGAAGATACCAAGAAATGGAAAAATCTTCCATGCTCATGGATTGGAAGAATCAATATCATCAAAATGTCCATTCTCCCAAAAGCAATTTATAGATTCAATGCAATACCAATCAAGATACCAAAGACCTTCTTCACAGATCTGGAAAAAATGGTGCTGAAACTTATATGGAGACACAGGAGACCTCGAATAGCTAAAGCAATCTTGTACAACAAAAACAAAGCTGGAGGCATCACAATACCAGATTTCAGGACATACTACAGGGCAGTTGTCATCAAAACAGCATGGTACTGGTACAGAAACAGATGGATAGACCAATGGAACAGAATTGAAACACCAGAAATCAATCCAAACATCTATAGCCAACTCATATTTGATCAAGGATACAAAATGAATCCCTGGAGTAAGGACAGTCTATTCAATAAATGGTGCTGGGAAAATTGGATTTCCACGTGCAGAATTATGAAGCAAGACCCCTACCTTTCACCTTACACAAAAATTCACTCAACATGGATTAAAGACTTAAATCTTTGACCTGACAGCATCAAATTATTAGAGAGCATTGGAAAAACCCTGCAAGATATAGGTACTGGCAATGACTTCTTGGAAAACATCCCAGAAGCACAGGCAGTCAAAGCCAAAATTAACATTTGGGATTGCATCAAATTGAGAAGTTTCTGTACTGCAAAAGAAACAGTCAGGAAAGTGAAGAGACAACCGACAGAATGGGAAAATATATTTGCAAACTATGCAACTGATAAAGGGTTGATAACCAGAATCTACAAAGAAATCAAGAAACTCCACAACATCAAAACAAACAACCCACTTAAGAGATGGGCAAAGGACCTCAATAGACATTTTTCAAAAGAGGAAATCCAAATGGCCAACAGACACATGAAAAAATGTTCAAGATCACTAGCAATCAGGGAAATGCAAATCAAAACCACAATGAGGTTTCACCTCACCCCGGTTAGAATGGCTCACATACACAAATCTACCAACAATAGATGCTGGAGAGGATGTGGGGAAAAAGGGACACTAACCCACTGTTGGTGGGAATGCAAATTGGTTAAGCCACTATGGAAGTCAGTTTGGAGATTGCTCAGGAACCTGAATATAACCCTACCATTCAACCCAGCCATCCTACTACTTGGAATTTACCCAAAGGAAATGAAATTGGCAAACAAACAAGCTGTCTGCACATTAATGTTTATTGCAGCTCAATTCACAATAGCTAAGACCTGGAATCAACCCAAATGCCCATCAACAGTAGACTGGATAAAGAAATTATGGGCCATGTACTCTATAGAATACTATACAGCAGTCAAAAACAACGAAACCCGGTCATTTGCAACAAGATGGAAAAATTTGGAAAACATCATGCTGAGTGAAATAAGCCAATCCCAAAGGGACAAATACCACTTATTCTCCTTGATAGGTGACAACTAATTGAGCACCAAAAAGGAAACCTGTTAAAGTGAAATGAACACTATGAGAAATGGTGACTTGATCAGCCCTCAACCTGACTGTTGATGAGCAACTTGATATGCTATCCCTCTTAGTATTTTTTTTGTTTGTTCTACTTAATACTTTTGGTTGAATACTGTAATCAATACACAATTATTCTTAAGTGCTGAAACTTAACTGAAAAGTAATTGCTGTTAAATATAAGAGTGGGAATAAGAGAGGGAAGAGATGTGCAATTCGGGACATGCTCAAGCTGACTTACCTCAAATGGCAGAGTTAGAAACATACCAGGGGATTCCAATTCAATCCCATCGAGGTGGCATGTACCAATGCCATCTCACTAGTCCTAGTGATCAATTTCTGTTCACAATTGATCATAATGATAGGAATAAGAACCAAAGGGATCACATAAACAAGCATAGTGGCTGCAAATACTAGCTGATAGAATAAAAAAGGGAGAGAATGATCCAACATGGGAAGTGAGATACACAGCAGACCCATAGAATGGCAGATGTCCTAAACAGCACTCTGGCCTCAGAATCAGCCCTTAAGGCATGCAGATCCGGCTGAAAAGCCCATGAGAGTATTTCAGGCATGGAAAGCCAAGACACTCGGGGGGAAAAAAAAAAAAAAAAAAAAAAAACCCTAAATGAAAGATCTCCGTGAGTGAGATCCCAGTGGAAAGAACGGGTCATCAAAGAAGAAGGTACCTTTCTCTGAAGGGAGGAAAAAACTTCCACTTTGACCATGGCCTTGTCTAAAAAGTATCAGAGTCAGTGAACTCAGGGGGCTTCCATAGCCTTGGCAGCTCATGACAAGAGCCTAGGGTGATTACTGATGCCATAAACAAGAATGTCAATTTGTTAAGTCAACAACAGGAGTCACTGTGCACTTACTCCTCATGTAGGATCTTTGTCCTTAGTGTGCTGTACATTCAGATTTAATGCTATAACTAGTACTCAAACAGTATTTTTCACTTTATGTTTCTGTGTGGGAGCAAACTGTTGAAATCTTTACTTAATTTATGCTAAACTGATCTTCTGTATATAAAGAGAAACGAAAATGAATCTTGATGTGAATGGAAGGGGAGAGGGAGTAGGAAAGGGGAGGGTTGTGGGTGGGAGGGACGCTATGGGGAGGAAGCCATTGTAATCCATATTCTGTACTTTGGAAATTTATATTCATTAAATAAAAGTTTAAAAAAAATATATTCCCCAAAAGTACATGTTAGAAACAATCTCCAAGGCAACAGTTTCTGTTCTTAGGAATGGATTTATATCCAGTTTAAGGGGCTTGGGACTTCTGCTCCTGGATTTCTCTCGCTGAGCGATGTCATCTGGCATGTTTTGATGCAGGGAGATGACCCTTTCCAGATGGGGACCCTAGAGCAGATTACTCAACCTCCAGATTTCAAGAAGTAAGTTTGTTTTCTTAGGGTTGGTGTTTTGGCACAACAGGTTATAGTACTACTCTTAAGTCCAGATCTCATATCAGAGTACTAGTTTGAGCTCTTGCTGGTATACTTTGGAAGGTGATGGATAATAACACAAGTACTTAAGTTCCTGCTACCAATGTAGGAGACTGAGATAGGGTTACTGGCTCCTCCCTTTAGCCTGCCCATCTGAGGAGTGAACCAGTGGATTGAAGACCTCTGTCTCTTCCTCTGTCTCTTTTACTCTGCCTCTCAAATAAATAAATCTTTTAAATATTGTTTTATTTCTTAATGACCAATTGTGTGATTTTTTTACAGTAAAACAAAACAAATTTAAAAAGATCAACTGATATTTTGTAAAGTCATAAAAGATAAATTGAGAAACACATGGGAACAAATTAGAAACCAATTTAGCCTACATGAACATTTCAGAAAGACTGAAGAAAGTTAAATTAAAAAAGCAGTTCAGGGGCCACCGTAGTGGGTAAATCCAATGCCTGACATGCCAGCACCCCAAACAGGTACCAATTTGAGACCCAGCTGTTCCACTTTCAACCTAGCTCCTTCCTAACGCACCTGGGAAAGCACCAGAATACAGCACCAGTGCCTGGGCACCTGCGCCCATGTGAAAGACCCATATTCCTGGTTTTGTCCTGGCCCAACACTCAGACATTGGGGAGTTAAGAACAAGATGGAAGATCTCTGTGTATGTGTGTGTCTCTCCATGAATAGGCTTTTCATAGTCTGTACTTTCCATACCTTTATACATACTGCCTTCACAGTAAGAATTTTCAATAACTTTCTTCTAAAGAACTTGTATATGTGGATTACAAAAAAAACATTTTTTAAACATTTATTTGTTTACTTGAGAGGCAGAGTTACAGAGAGAGAGAGAGAGAGAGAGAGAGAGAGGGAGAGGGAGAGGGAGAGGGAGAGGGAGAGGGAGGGAGAGAGAGAGAGAGAGAGAAAGGTCTTCCATCCATTGGTTCACTCCTCAAGTGGCCACAATGGCTAGAGCTGAGCAAATCTGAAGCCAGAAGCCAGAAGCTTCCTCCAGGTCTCCCATATGGGTCCAGGAGCCCAAGCACTTGGGCCATCTTCTACTGCTTTCCTAGGCCATTAGCAGAGTTAGATTGGAAGTGGAGCAGCTAGGACTTGAACTAGTGCTCATATGAGATGCTGGCACCACAGGTCACCTACTATGTCACAATGCTGCCCCCCCCACACAAAACAATTTATATAAAAAATTAGTGCTGGCATCCCATATGGGTGCCAGTCCAAGTGCTGACTGCTCCTCTTCCAATCCAGCTCTCTGCTATGGCCTGGGAAAGCAGTACAAGATGGCCCAACTCCTTGGGCCCCTGAACCTACATGGGAGACCTGGAAGAATCTCCTGGCTCCTGGCTTTGGATTGACATAGCTCTAGCCATTGGAGCCAACTGGGGAGTGAACCAGTGGGTGGAAGACTCTCTCTCTCTGCCTCTCCTCTCTGTGTATAACTCTGATTTTTAAGTAAATAAATAAATCTTAAAAAAAAAAAAAAAACTAGTCCTTTTTTAAAAACTTTGAGCAATTCTTTTAAATACCCTCATATACATAACTGGAGCTTTGGAGAAAAATAATAAATGAAACACAAAATGTTATGTTAGGAGTGACTAAAGGTTTCAAATTTTGTGGAAGATATAAGTATAGATTCAAAATGCTCAGTGAGCCCTTACACAGTACATTTAGACGGAAAACTACTCTGAGCAAATCACTAGTGGAAGAAATCCAGATATAAGAAAATACCTTGAATTTCCTGTTCACAAGCAGGTGAAAGGATGTTAAGTCTGTTATGATCAATTAAATAAGAACAGGGGTTTTCTCTCTTGGAAGCACCCCTCCATACTGCTCTGGCTGGAGGTCCTTGATTCTAATAAATACTTTTAAATCTCTTTGCTGTTCACTCGGAAATTCTTCTTCCAGGTGAGACAAAGAACCAAGGTAACAATAATTTCTCTGCTGCCCTTTTCCCATAACATTTTTGGTGCCGTGATTCGGACTGCAACTCCTACATGATGCGGATTCAACATCGGATCATCCCACTGGACTGGTGAGCACGCGGACTGCTGTCACTTTTTTTCAGAGAGCTTTTCTCTCCTTCATAGTAACTCACATTTTTCTCAAAACACTGGGTCCCTGTCAGCCAGTTAAAAGCAGTTAGCGTGGCTGCCAGTCTTAAGACTCGGGGTGAGGCTTGCTGACTAAGGCCAGTTCAATCTCCTGGAACTGAGACTGTATCCTAACATCCTCCCTCCCTCTTGCATGGATCAGCCCTTCACATGGGACTGGAAGAAGGCCCTGAGACAACTGAGATTCTGGCTGGAGCTACACTCCAGAGTTTTCAGAAGGTCTCCTGGCTGGGCACCAGGCTCCAACTGCTGGAATGGTTTTGGGCCAAAAAATGCATTCTTCAGCAAGGAGCCAGTCCTCTGCCCTTTTGAGGTCTTCAGGAGCTAGAAAGCCAGAGTCTCCACCCTTCATGCTTCTCGTCTCAGTTCTGGGAATATTGGTCTGGCCCAACTCAGCTTCCTTCCGTGGGAATCGGCCTGACATACAGGACTGGGAAAAGGACTGGAGTAACTTTGAAATCAGGCCAGGGCCAGTCTCTCGAGTTTTTCAAGGACTCCCTGACTGTACACCAGATCCCAATGGTTCATTAGGATGTTGGCTGAAAACTGCATTCTGTTCTTCCTTCCCAGAGATTAATCTGTCCATGAGACTGGACACAGTCTGGGGTGAGGCTCCAAGCTCCATGTCTCAGTGAGTTTTTTCTTTACCCCAGATCTCAACAGATCTGTTTCTCTTTGTTTTTCTAAATGCTTTCTATACCTCATCAAGTCCCCACAATTTCTACAAACTCAATTTCCTGGTCTCATTGGTGGTTATTTCCTAGATACTTTGTTTATCAGTTCTGGGTTAAGTCTAACTATCTCATTTGCAGACAGGCAATCTCTCGATCTAGACTCCTATTAGATGCAGTCCCCTGGTGGCATAGACAAGTCTCATCATGTCTCTGGTATGCCCCACCCTCCTTTTCCAGTCTGGTCCTTTGAGTCCTCACTGCCAGCTACTGCAGAGGAGTTTTACTGGAGAGAATTATATTCCCCCATTCTGCTTCTTTGTGACTTCACCTGTGTAGTTACCAATGTAGGTGGTAGCCAGGGCTGGCACTCTAGCTTACAGACACCTCTGCTAAGGCTCTCATCATGAAAGCTCATTGTCAAAATCAGGCTTATTAGACTAGACTCAAGAAGAGGCATAGAACAACTATTTCTCCCTTATGTATGAGAACAAAGCTACAGCATATATTTGACCAGGCAAAAGCCCAGTCTAGCACACCGCCAGTAAGGGAACTGATCACTCCCTGCATGTGCTATTCTGACAAATACATACCCTAAGCTACAGGTGTGGAAGGCTGAGCCAGAGTGGGTGATATGTGCTAACTGTACCCCCACTTCCTCCCTTCCCTGTGGGCTTCAGTGCACGTCTGGACAACACAGGCAGCGAGAAAGTTTTGAGAAATGTCTCAAACTCAGGAGACATAAGACCTGAAGTATGCTTCTGTTTTAATGCTCTCATTCCAGCCAGGAGGCAAACTATCAACTTTTATTTCTTTGGCCCCTGAGCTTACAGAAAAATGCCTCTTCATTTTCTACACCACTACATGGCCTGCTTACAAGCTAGAGGATGGAGAAGTTAGCTTAAATGAGTCATAAAAAGTGCCAGCCCCTCTACTCTGACTCCCCTCAGAATTCTGTCTCCTAAAAGACCTCTTACCTCTATCACCCTGCATGTGCTCTTATATGCATTAAATTCTTTTCCAGAGTGTCAGAGTCCTTGGGTCTATGCAGTGAGCCACCAGGGTTCTTCTGTTGTTGCTTGTGACTGCTGATTTTAATCCCAGTGGATTTTTTTTTTATCAGGTGACAATTGCCCCCTTTGTTTTAATTTTGCCTGGGGGGGGGGTGTTTCTAGGCAAGAATCTAGGCCCAATAACTTCAGATGCTGTTGACTGCATATGGATTAATCCACATGATGACTTTTTTTTTTTTTTTTTTTGACAGGCAGAGCAGACAGTGAGAGAGAGAGAGACAGAGAGAAAGGTCTTCCTTTTGCCATTGGTTCACCCTCCAATGGCCGCCACGGCCGGCGTGCTGTGGCCGGCGAACCGCGCTGATCCGAAGGCAGGAGCCAGGTGCTTTTCCTGGTCTCCCACGGGGTGCAGGACCCAAGCACCTGGGCCATCCTCCACTGCACTCCCGGGCCACAGCAGAGAGCTGGCCTGGAACAGGGGCAACCGGGACAGAATTCGGCGCCCCGACCGGGACTAGAACCTGGTGTGCCGGCGCCGCAGGCAGAGGATTAGCCTAGTGAGCCGAGGTGCTGGCCCACATGATGACTTCTTGAGACACCTCCCGACCTGACTCCTAATCCCTGAGACTGATTTGAGTGACAGCCTCACTATTAGACATGCACAGTATTAGAGTATAAGGTTATTGTCTCTTTGCAGGGCCTCCAGTTTCTTTCTCTCTACCCTGCCCCTTTGCGGGCTCTTACAGGAGCCTCCTTGTAGTAATTGCCCTCTTCTACAACCTATCAGATTCTCCTTAGGAATCTCTGGAGGGGTATCCACTGCCCTGGTGGATGCTCTCTTTTCCCATTAAACCTAACAATGGTGAGCAATCTCCAGTGGATTTTTTGTCCCTGGAACATCGGTCCCTAGCCTACAGTAACCCTTGAGACCCATCTCGCAGCTACTAAACCCTTTGTTTCAGAGGCAGTCCCAAGTAGCTGACTGCTGACTAAGCATCAGCGACCTAAGGTATTTTTTCTTTGAGTAAAAGGAAAACTAGTCTCAAATTCAGTTAGAATCTAAAATGATGTCATTGGTAAACAGAATTTGATGTAAATGTGACTTTGACCTTAATTCAGATAGATGTATGTTATAATAGCAGCATCTTTAGTCATATAGGTATAATCACTAAATGTAAAGTTGGGTAATCTTAGCACATGTTTTCATAAATGTCCATATGAAAATAGTTCAACACTACTTGGAAGTGGCTAGGCTTGAAATTTGATGTGTTGTCTTGTTCGGAAGATGCTGTCTTTTTTATTTTTTATTTATTTATTTTTTTATTTTATTTTTTGACAGGCAGAGTGGACAGTGAGAGAGAGAGACAGAGAGAGAAAGGTCTTCCTTTGCCGTTGGTTCACCCTCCAATGGCCGCCACGGCTGGCGGCACTGCTGCCGGCGCATCGTGCTGATCTGAAGGCAGGAGCCAGGTGCTTCTCCTGGTCTCCCATGTGGGTACAGGGCCCAAGCACTTGGGCCATCCTCCACTGCACTCCCTGGCCACAGCAGAGAGCTGGCCTGGAAGAGGGGCAACCGGGACAGAATCCGGTGCCCCCGACCAGGACTAGAACCCGGTGTGCCGGTGGAGGATTAGCCTATTAAGCCATGGCGCCGGCCGTGACTTTTTTTTTTTTTTAAGAGCTATGGGTTGGGGGCCAGGCGCTGTGGCATAGAGGGTAAAGCTGCTGCCTGCAGTGCTGGCATCCCATATGGGTGCCGGTTCATGTCCCAGCTGCTCCACTTCCAATCCAGCTCTCTGCTACAGCCTGGGAAGGCAGTGGAAGATGGCCCAAGTCCTTGGGCCCCTGTACCTGCACGGAAGACTTGGAAGAAGCTCCTGGCTTAGGATCAGCTCAGCTCCAGCCATTGCAGCCAACTGGGGAGTGAACCATCGAATGGAACTCTCTCTCTCTCTCTGCCTCTCCTTCTCTCTCTGTGTAACTCCAACTTTCAAATAAATAAATCTTAAAAAAAAAAAAAAAAGAGCTATGGGTTGTTTAAATATGTGCTTATTTAAAAGCATTTCAGTAATGATAATGTAGAATGCCACTGATGCAAATGTCCAAAATTCTAATAATCTGTGTTGTTATCAGACCTGGTGATTATCTTAATGAGGAAGGCCCAGAAGCCTAAAACGGTTAAATGTTTGATAAAATCCTACAGGTGCTTTCAAAATACTGCATGGAATAAGCAAGTGCACATTCTTTTTGGGTAATGAGTTTATAATTTTAAACATGGCCATTCAAAGCCTTTGTCATTCACAATTTTGTATTCTCTAAACCTTAAAAATCAGATTTACTGCTCATAAAGTTAAAACATTGTTGGTTCTGTGTTTAAATGTGTCCTTTCAGATTCCAAAGGACCTTTTTTTTCCTGACCTCTATTGTGTTCAATACTCTGGGACAGATCTGTAAGCAGATAAAGCCAATAATTCTCTACAGGTTCCAACAACTATGGTTAATTCAGATTACTAAAGAAAGAAATTGTAATTGTTTGATGGTAATAAAAAACCAGCTAAAGATTTTAGAAAACTGTTACTGAAGCTGCTCTATTGTTCTATCCTGTATGTTATGTTACACATGTGTACATATTGTATGTCTACATGGGAAAATTTATTAGTGATCTGTTAATCAAAGATATCTCTTTGGTTTGTATGAACTAAATTTCTGTATCAGATGTTTTAAATTTGTTGACATGTTTGCACTTGGGTTTGTAAGTCAAACAAGTTATACTTGTGTTAGATATTTAAGCAATGTTTCCAAATACGTACACTATTGTCTTGAAATTTATAGAAGGTATTGTACCTTCAGGTAAGTGTTTTCATAAGTTGTTACTTAACAAAATTGTTTGCTAGTTTTCATTTGATATTGTTATTGTCAGTAAGTGACTGGGAAGCCTAACTTGTTCCCTCATTTCTTTAAAGATAGGAAGCTAATTCTATTCTGGAGAACTCTCTAGAATGTATAATTTGATCTTTAGACCTTATGAAAGGGGTGGCTAACATTTTTCTGTAATAGCATAGCCAAATGAGAGCTTAAACTATGATTCCATAGCTAGGTTTACTTTTCCATGGGCACAGTAAACAGGCAAAACCTCCTTTTATTTTTAACCAAAGGGAGAAAGTTTTACAATGACTTTAAATTTTATAAATGAGAAGGTCATCATTTTTTTTTAACCTAGCTTTCCTCCTAAGCATTGTCTACTTCAAAGAAGAACCACTACCAGAACATGACTGTGACTACAAATTTCTAGTTTAAGCCACCAAAGATTAGGGTTGGAGCACCGCCTTGACTTGCATTCTCTTAAAGGTTTACTCTGGGCTGCATTAACAAAAACCAGAAAGGAGAGGAAGCTGGGCTGCAGAAGCAACACAAAGATAGGTGGCAGCCAATTAATGGCTGTTTTACACAGTGATCTGCCATCAGATAGACCCAACAGGCCAGTCCACTGCATTGGTTTTCAATGTGGAAAACCAGGGCTTCAGCAGAAGTCAGCTTAGGAAGAGCCCTGGCAGCTCTGCCAGCCAAGGTCACTGGAAATGGTCCTGCCCTAGAGTCAAAGGGCTCCAGGTCAGAGCCACAAAACTTATTCATTCTAAGTGAACAGGGATTCAGGGAAGCCCATTCCCAGTCATTGCAACCATTAGGAGAGTAAACCAGTAACTGGAAGCTCTTTCTCCATAGCCATATACCCATAAATAGTTTTAAAAGTAATTAAAATATTTCATGAGCCAAAAAGAATGTAGTAAATGAGAAACAGGGGAACAAATCATAAAAGACCAACAGAAAATAATTGGCCAAGTGGCAGACATGAATCTAACCATAGTAATTACTAATTTCAGTGTAAACAGATTAATAATTAAGGTAGAGGTTACCATATTTGGTTAAAAGTACAAGACATTTCAGTATGCTACCTAAAAGTATCACACCTTAAATAAAAGACAAAGGGGCTAGCATTGTGCCACCACCTGTAATGCTAGCATCCAATATGGGTGCCAACTTGTGTTCTGGCTGTTCTGTTTCTGAGCCAAGTCCCTCCTAATAGCTGGGGAAAAGCAGTGGAAGTTGATCCCAGGGCTTATGACCCACCACCCATGTGGCAGACCCAAATGAAGCACCTGGCTCCTCACTTTGGTGTGGTTCAGCCCTGGCCAATACAGCCATCTGGGAAGTAAACCAGCAGTTGAAATATCTCTCTGCCTCTCCTCTAACTCTGACTTTCAAATAAGTAAAATTTTTAAAACATACAGAAATGAAAGCAGACTGAGAGAAAGGATGAAATACACTATGCAGAATTGGGTTTAGAGTCTTGGGATGACATTTTCTTTCCATAATGAAGTATCAAGGTTTGATATCTGGCTCTGGCTCCCTACTCTACTTCCTACTACTATAGACCCTGAGAGGTAGCAGTGATGGCTCAATAATTGATTTCCTGGTTTCTGCCTTCAGCAAAGCACATTCCCAACTACTTCAGTTATTGGGGAAGTAAACCAATATCTGTCCAGCACTATTTCTCTCTCCCTCCCAAATAAATAAATACTTTAAAAGTATACACCACATTAACACTAATTGCAAAAAGCTCAAGTGGAGAGGCTGGCATTGTAGTGCAGTGGATTAGGCTGCCACCTGTGATGCCAGTATCCCATATGAGCACCAGCTCAATTCCTGCCTGCTGTATTTCAGATCCAGCTGCCTGTGGGTGTACATGGGAGGGCAGCAGAGGATGGCCCAAGAGCTTGTGGTGATTGTCACCAATGTGGAAGAACTAGATGAATCTCCTGGCTATAGTCTTTGGCTAAGCCCAGCTCCAGTCATTGTTGTCTTTGGGAAGTGAAGAAGCAGATAAAAAGATTTCTCACTGTGTCTCTCCCTCTCTATCTATGGCTCTGCCTTTCAAATAAATAAATAAATCTTTCTTTTTTCAAAATGCTCAAGTGTATACTTATTTAGAGACAAACAAAATAAACTCCAAGAAAAACATATTGCCAGAGGAGCCAGCCTTGTGGTGTAGCAGGTAAAGCTACCATCTGTGATACAAACATTCTGTTTCATGTCCTGCCTTCTCCACTTCCGATCCAACTCCCTGTTAATGGCTTGGGAAAAATGACAGAATATAGCTCAAGTGCTTGGGTCCTGCATCCATGTGAGAGACAAAGATAAACTTCCTGGCTCTTGGCCTCATCCTGACCAAGGCCCAGCCATTGCAGCCATCTCAGAATTGAACCCATGGATGGAAGTTCTCTGTCTATCCTTCAGTCTCTGGAACTCTGAGTTTCAAATAAATAAAAATTTTACAAAATATATTACCAGAGATATGGAGAGACTTTTCATCATAATAAATAGTTCATACATCAGGTTGATACAACAAATATAAATGTTGGTGTGACTAAAAACAAAAACCTTAAAGAACATGAAATAAATACATAAAACTAAAAATTTTTTATTATTTAAAGATATTTTAAGTGCATTAATGTTTACAGACCACTCTGAAAAACACTCAGCAAGACAGAAGATACGCTGAGCCATAAATTAAGACTCAAAATTAAAATCATTGGGCTGGCATTGAGGTGGACTGGGCTAAGCCACCACTTGCAATACTGGTACATGGGTGTCAATTTGAGTCCCAGCTGCTCCACTTCTGATCCAGCTCCCTGCTAATGTGCCTGGCTTAGCTTTATTTTTTTTTTTTTTATTTTGACAGGCAGAGTTAGACAGTGAGAGAGAGAGAGACAGAGAGAAAGGTCTTCCTTCCATTGGTTCACCCCGCAAATGGCCGCCACGGCCGGTGCGCTGTGCTGATCCAAAGCCAGGAGCCAGGTGCTTTCCTCTGGTCTCCCATGCAGGTGCAGGGCCCAAGCACTTGGGCCATCCTCCACTGCACTTCCGGGCCACAGCAGAGAGCTGGACTGGAAGAGGAGCAACTGGGACTAGAACTCGGCGCCCATAAGGGATGCCGGCGCTGCAGGCAAAGGATTAACCAAGTGAGCCAGGGCGCCGGCCCCTGGCTCTTAGCTTTGATCTGGCCCAGCCCTAGCTATTGTAGCTGCTTGGGGAGTGAACCAGCAGATAGAAGAGCTCTCTTTCTCTGCCTCTCCCTAAAAAACAAACAAACAAAAAACGCTTGCCTTTCAAATAAATAAAATATATCTTTTCAAAAAAGACTAAAATCATAAAGTTCCACAGAGAATTAAATTAGAATTCAATAAAAAAAGAAATCCAGAAGAGTCTCCAATACTTTAATATGCTTCTAAATAATCTATGAGTGATAAGAAAAAATCAAAAGGGAAATCAGGAAATGTTTTGAACATACTGTACTATAACTATGACAATTATGGTAAATCAGTGGTAGCCAAAATTTCTTTCCTATTCCCAGCTTCAAGGTAGAATCTAATGCACCTTCAGTGTTGTCTGATTTCAGCAACTTGCTTAGTTTATAGCACATTTGGAACACTGAAAACAGAATTAGAGATTAAGCAGACACCTCAACAGGAAGCACATTAAATTTATATTGAATATCAGTTTCTATATAATCAACTCATATTTTATGTTATGATATAAAACTATATTTGTGAATTTAAAATGCTAATAAACAAGGAGCAAAAACATTGGGTTGATAATAACTCATTACGTATAGACTTTTATATTGCAAATGCAACAAAAGAAAACAGAAGAGAGACTTATAAAAGTTAAATCTTTTGTATATCAAAAAATTTAACAGAGTGAAAAAACAACCCATTTGATAGAACATATTTATAAATCATTAATATGAGATTAATTTTGGGAACATATAGTATATAAAAAAATCTGACAACCCAAAAGCAATAAAAACAGATTTTAAAATGGGCAAAGGATTAATGACATTTCTAAAGGGGCTGGCATTGTGGCACAGCAAATTATCCTAGTGCTGACCATGCCAGCATCCCAAATTGAAGAAACCAATCAAGGCCTGGTACACAGCTTCCAATCCAGCTTCCTACATGCACACGGGAAGGCAATAAAATGTGGTCCAAGTACTTGTCCCTCTGCCATCCATGTGACAGATCAGAAAGGAGTTCCTGGCTCCAGGCTTTGACCCTGTCCAGGCGAGGCTGTTGCAGCCACTTAGGGAGTGAAACAAAAGGTGAAGATAGCTGTCTCCCTCTGCCTCTCCTTTTATTGTACTCCCTTTCATAAATGGCCAATTCATACAACTTAAGATACGCTACATTGCTTATTAGTAGGTAAATGCAAATGACAGCTATAATGAAATACCACTTTACATCCACTGTAATTTCCATTATGGGAAAAAGTGTTGGCAAGGCTGGAGAAACTAAAACTTGATGCACTGTTGGGATGAGTGTGTAAAATGATGTAACCAATATGGATGAAAGTACTGAGGGGATTAACCTGGTGATGGCACTGTCACTGGCAAAGTCCAGAGGGAGCACAAGGCAGCACATGGCAAAGACAGGGAGCACACAAGTATCTCCTTGGTCTCTCCCTGTCTTTTTGAAGAGCAACCAGTATTCAATCAGTCCTGAGGGATCCACCCTGATGATTCATCCAATCCTTCTCACCTCCCAAAGGCTTTGCATCTAAACATCATAGACTAAGTTTCCATGCTCTTAATGCTTCAAAGTATGAATAAAACCACCCTCCAATGGCCGCCATGGCCAGCGCGCTGCAGCCGGCGCACTGTGCTGATCCGATGGCAGGAGCCAGGTACTTATCCTGGTCTCCCATGGGGTGCAGGGCCCAAGCACTTGGGCCATCCTCCACTGCACTCCTGGGCCACAGCAGAGAGCTGGCCTGGAAGAGGGGCAACCGGGACAGAATCCGGCGCCCTGACCGGGACTAGAACCCAGTGTGCTGGAGCCACAAGGTGGAGGATTAGCCTAGTGAGCTGCGGCACTGGCCTATATATATACTTTAAAAATGGCAAAGGACCCAAGTAAGGAAAGAATAGAGAATAGTCTTTGGCTTTGACAATACTTTATGCCACTGATAAATTAAGAATTCAACTAAGATTACTTTGAGTAGCTAGAAATCCAAATGAAGACTGGAGTTACTTGCCTGAGGATGCAATTTTGGGAAGTCTATAGTACAACCTGCATTTATAGACTGGCTGAGAGAAATGTAGGGGGAGTTGTATAAGCACTGTGGCATAGCGGGTTAAACCACCACCTGGGACATGATATCCCACATGGACACCAGTTCAAGTCCTGGCTGCTCCACTTCTGATACAGCTTGCTGTTAATGCACCTGAAAAGTAGCAGAAGATGGCTCAAGTACTGAGCGCCTATCACTGATGTTAGGAATCTGGAATCTTAAAAAAAAAAAAAAAAAAGACAAAAAAAAAACTTGCAGTGCTATTAAGGACTACACTATTCTAGTAATTCAAAAAAATCTCTTGTTAAATGATTTGTGTTTTAATACTGGATAACTCTTTGCACTGCAGAATGCTGAGTGCTTATTTCGAGGTTGGTGAACCACTGTTTACTGCATCATATATAATACTCAGAAAGCCTGTTTCAGACTTTGTATCTTCTATGTATTTAGCAAATTCTAAGTTTGAACTTGAATCAAGTAACAATTTTTTTTGTTATGAATCAGAAAAATCAGAGCCCAACCAGCAATCAGCTTAGATGGCTCTAATGTTTGATACATATTAAAACTTTATCTTATTTATGTATAGCCTCCAATGCTGAGCTAGGATTATTTTTACTATTCTATTTTAATTAACACCCATGAAGCTTCTAAAATATAATGTAAAAATGCTGAGGAATGAATGACTGAATGAATGAATGAATAAATAAATAAATGACTTACCGGTGATGTATTCATTTTCTTTGTTCTTGGAAACGTAAAACTCTCTAGAATTATATCTGCAAGACAAGATGAATGGGGAATTTCTCAGAAAACTGTTCATATTTGCTGCTAGATTCCACTGTGCTAAGATCACAATAGAAATGAATAGAGGACAATAGCTAGAGAAACACACACACAAAAAATCAACCACCTTGTGAAGGAATAGGTCTATATATCCATGAAGGGGCAGGAAAGATCCCTTTGAGAGGGCACCCTCAATTCTATTAATTGGTAGAAATTAAACAAATCTATCTCTGTTAATCAAAACTCTTACTTGCTATTCTGTAAAAATTAATATTGCTACAAAAAATTTATAATTTTAAGGCAGATTGTTCAAGTAAATTTGAGTAACAAGGGAAGAAACACTATGGTTTTACTAAAATTTATACCATAGAAAACACTGTGTGGAATTAGCTATTTTCCAATTAATACAGACATTAGTGTTTCCACTAGAATATCTCTTGTTTTAAATATCTAAAATCTCATAGAAAGTATGACTTATACAACCTGATTTTATTGCCAACATTGGAAAAATGGACATATACATATATTCTTACATATTTATGTTTGTTTATTTATTTTAGTATACTTTCCAGGCAATTGCTTTAAATTACCTAGCTACCTGTATTCATCCTTTTGAAGTATTCCTTCCCTCACAATGACTGTTGATTTTGCCATTTTACCTTTGCACATAGCAAAACAGGAAATGGGATACAAAATGTTAAACAGTATTTGCCTACTGTAGTTTGACTTATTAGACCAAAGTATTTTGTGAAGAAGCCTGCGTCTTGCTTGTTGGAGACACAGGGCCTAGCCAAGAGCCAGTGTCAATCACCAGATACATGAGTGAAGCCATCTGTAGGGCACAAGCTTCAGGACAGGGCTTCAGGACAGGGACTAGATAACTACACCCTCATTTGTAATCCCAGACCTTAGTTTCTAATGACAGTGTGCACTTCCACACAGGCATAGGTTAGTAGTTAACAACTGTATATCAGGTATCACCCACAGGAGAACCCTGGAATGTTTCTGCTCCCAACAAGAGAAAAATGCATATCATGGGACCAGCACTATGATACAGGTTAAGCCACCAGCTGTAGTGCTGGCATGCCAAATGGGCAGTGGCTCGAATTCTGGCTCCATTTCTAAACCAGCTTCATACTAATGTGCCTGGAAAAGTAGATGATGGTGCAAGTATTTGGGCCCCTGGCAACCACATGGAAGACCTGGATCAAGCTTCTGGTTCCTGCCTTTGGCTTGGCCCTGCCCTAGCTGTGTAGCCATTTGGTTGGTGAATCAGTGGAGAGAAAATCTCTCTCTCTCACTCCTCTCTTTCTCTCTCCTCTCTTTCAGCATTTCATATAAATAAATAAATAAGTCTTAAAAAAAATACTAATGTCCCACTCCCTAGGGCTCCTTGTGGTCTGTGGGCCCCGGCTTTTCCTCTGACACCAACCTTCAAGAATGAAGAATCTATTCAAAGCCTCTGAATCTGAATCAGCATAGTTGCAGGACCTGGAATTTCTTTATTTGGGAAGAAGAGGATAGGAATAGGAAAAATGACTGATACTAAGAAGGAATCTGAAAAAGCTCTTCCGATAGTTCTGTGCTGGTGATGTCATGGAGGGGATAGACTACACTTCCCCTAAGCCCCTATACTCCTCCATGAAGAAATAAGAAGTATGACTTGTATAGTTCCTGAGTAATCAGCACTTCTTCCAGGAGAGCAGATGTGATGCGTTAGAATCAGCCTCTATGTGATAACTTCGTGAAATTCTGATGACTAATTATTGGCCTAACAAACACATTTGAAAGAAATGTGTGAGGAACAGAGAAACTATAATGTGTGCAGTGTTTGATGACTTACTATTTTTCCCAAAGAAACATTTTATTTAAGGAATACAAACTTCATTAATTTCATAAGTACAGCATTAGGAATATAGTGATTCTTGCCACTGTACCCGCCCTCCCACCCCTCCTCCTCCTTCTCTCCCATTCCCAGTCCCATTCTCCACTAAGATCCATTTTCAATTAACTGTATACACAGAAGACCAACTCTATACTGAGAGTTCAACATTTTACATGGGGAAAAAAAAAAATCCCCAACTGCCGAGACAAAAGTTGTTCAAAGCCATTGCATTTTAAAGTCAATTTCACTTTTTTCTTTTTGGAAACTTAATTAACTTTTAAAAAGCACCCAAGAATGATACATCTTTTGCAAGCAATTAGACATAATTATAATACAGATCTTTGAGGACACAAGTCCTGCATGGAAAGTTAGTGCACAGTGACTCTTGTTGTTAATTTAACAATTAACACTCTTACATATGATGTCAGTGATCACCTGAGGCTCTTGACATGAGATGCCTAGTCTATGGAAGCCTTTTGAATCCACAAACTCCATCAGTGTTTAGACAAGGCCATAAGCGAAGTGGGAGTTCTCTCCTCCCTTCAGAGAAAAGTACCTCCTTTGATGATCACTTCTTTCCACTGGGGTCTCACCCACTGAGGTCCTTCATGTAGGACATTTTTTGCCACAATGTCTTGGCTTTCCATGCCTGAAATGCTCTCATGGGCTTTTCAGCCAGACCAGAATGCCTTAATAAATGATTTTGAATAACTCACTTTTATTTTCATTTTCAGTTTATAATTTTATTGTATTTATTGAACACATATCTATTTAGGATATTTATGATAGATGCTTCTTTAAAGCATGGGAAAATTATGACAATTTTACTTTTTTTTTTTTGACAGACAGAGTGGACAGTGAAAGAGAGAGACAGAGAAAGATCTTCCTTTGCCGTTGGTTCAGCCTCCAATGACTGCCGTGGCCGGCGTGCTGCGGCCAGCGCATTGCACTGTTCTGAAGCCAGGAGCCGGTGCTTCTCCTGGTCTCCCATGCGGGTGCAGGGCCCAAGCACTTGGGCCATCCTCCACTGCACTCCCTGGCCACAGCAGAGAGCTGGCCTGGAACAGGGGCAACCGGGACAGAATCCGGTGCCCCGACCGGGACTAGAACCCGGTGTGCTGGCACCGCTAGGCGGAGGATTAGCCTGTTGAGCCGTGGCACCGGCCCACAATTTTACTTTAAGATACAGTAGACAAGAATTTGGAGAATCATCAGTGAGAGGAGTTCAAATATTTACCTTTTACTGAATGTAGAATGAATAATTCCAGTTGTGAAGACAGAAAGAGGAATAATCAGAGTGGGAATGACTAATTCAGAATCCCACAAGGATTAGGAAGAATAGTCATGGGATGTCATTATGGTGTAGCA
Source organism: Oryctolagus cuniculus (assembly GCF_051225735.1). Lineage (NCBI taxonomy): Eukaryota > Metazoa > Chordata > Mammalia > Lagomorpha > Leporidae > Oryctolagus > Oryctolagus cuniculus. The sequence goes on from NC_142881.1 coordinate 91,077,340, forward strand.
GGTTAAGCCACTGCCTGTGATGCCAGCATCCCATGTGGGCACCAGTTTTTGTCTTGGCTGTTCCATTTCTGATCCAGCTCTCTACAGATGCACCTGCGATAGCAGTGGAAGATGGCTTAAGTGCTTGGAACCCTGCCACCCAAGTGAGAGACTCAGAAGCTCCTTGTTTCAGCCTGGCCCATCCCTAGATGTTGCAGCCACTGGGGGAATGAACCAGCAGATGGAAGATCTCTCTGTCCCTACTCTTTGTAACCTCAGCTCAGTCTTTTCTGGTTCATCACTTTTTTTTTTTTTTTTTTTTTTTTTTGACAGGCAGAGTAGACAGTGAGAGAGACAGACAGAGAGAGAGAAAGGTCTTCCTTTGCCGTTGGTTCACCCTCCAATGGCCGCCGGTGCACCGCGCTGATCCGATGGCAGGAGCCAGGTACTTCTCCTGGTCTCCCATGGGGTGCAGGGCCCAAGCACTTGGGCCATCCTCCACTGCATTCACTGGCCACAGCAGAGAGCTGGCCTGGAAGAGGGGCAACCGGGACAGAATTCGGCGCCCCGACAGGGACTAGAACCCGGTGTGCCGGCACCTCAAGGCGGAGGATTAGCCTAGTGAGCCGCAGCGCCGGCCTGGTTCATCACTATTAAAAGTATTTAGTTACGGACCTGTGAAGTCTCAGTATGTTTCTTTTGGTATTATTTCTAAACATATTCTTAAAAAGATATACAGATGAAATTAGTGTCACTTTTCCTTAAAAATGCCATCCTGAATAATTTTAATGTACACTTTATATGCTCTTGTCATTTTATCTTCAATTATATCTATATTTCTGCATAAATATGCAACACAGTCTATAGAAGGAAAGACCCACTTTATGTGAATTTAAGTGTGCAGTACAACAATATAAAATATTACACAAAAATCTGAAGTACTCTAATACATGCTTTAAAATTTGTCAGAAATCATATAACATTCTTCAATAGCATAAATGAGTTATAAATATAACTCACCATGCAAGTGACTGTTTTGCAGTTAAGGATAACCATCTCCTTTGCCAATTTAGAACACTTTATCACCTCTAAAAGAAGGGGGGATGGTGCTATGGCACAGCGGGTTAAAGCCCTGGCCTGAAGTACCAGCACCCCATATGGGTGCTGGTTCTAGTCTCAGCTGCTCCACTTCTGATCCAGCTCTCTGCTATGGCCTAGGATAGCAGTAGAGGATGGCCCAAGTCCTTGGGCCCCTGCACCCACATGGGGGACCCAGAAGAAGCTCCTGGCTCCTGTGTTTGGAGTGGGGCAGCTCTGGCCATTGCGCTTATCTGGGGAGTGAAACAGTGGATGGAAGACCTCTCTCTCTGTCTCTGCCTCTCTCTGTAACTCTGTCTTTCAAATAAATAAAATAAATCTTAAAAAAAAAGAAAGAAAGAAGGGGGTGGGGGCATTTGGCCTTGTTAAGATGCTGCTGGGATGCCCATATCTCACAGTGTCTGGATTTGAGTGCCAGTTCCATTCCTGATTCAATTCCAGCCTCCTGCTAATTCACACCCTGGGAACATGTTATCCAGAAGGCAATGAGACCAAGCAGTTGGGACCCTTGAGACATTTGGAGACCTGGATTGAGTTCCCAGCTCTCAGCTTTTTAAAAAGGTTGTCTTAAAATTATTTATTTGAGACAATAACACTGAGAAAGTAAGAGACATCTTCCACCCAATAATTCACTCCTTAAATGCCGGCAACATTCAGGGCTGAGCCAAGCTGAAGCCAGAAATCTAGAACTCAGCCTGGGATTCTATGAAGGTTGGAGGGACCCAAGTACTCAAATCATCACTTACTGCCTCCCAGAGTATGCATTAGCAGGAATCTGGAATGAGCAGCTGAGTTGAGTTCAAACCTAGGCACTCTGATTTGGGATGCGGGCAACTCAAGTGTTTTAACTGCTGCACTAAACAGCCACCGAGCATGAAAAATTTTTATACTAGATCAAGTAGAAATTCTCTGCTTTTCTCTCATGGAAAATATTTACAAACAGAAAACTAAACTTTAAAGTTTTGTCTCTCAAAATTAAATTACTGAAGCTCCATGAAATTTATCACAGGAGAAATAGATGATAGTGTTATAAATTTGAGGGTAAAAGTTGGCATTTGACAATCTGGGGAGATTTCTAAACATTTATGGATTTATTACCAGGTTTAGTGCTATGGATTGGAAGTAAATTTCTTCCCTCTGAAACTCATGGGGAAAATTAATTCCAATTGCAAAATACTAAGAAGTGGCACTAGGGACCAGTGTTGTGGCATAGCAAGTAAAGCCACTACCTGCAATGCTGGCATCCCATATAGGTCTCTATTCCAGTCCTGGCTGCTTCACTTCCAATCCAGTTCCTTGCTATCAGCTCAAGTATTTGGGCCCATGCCATCTCCATGAGAGAACCAGAAGATGCTCCTGGCTCCTGGCTCCAGCCTGGCTCAAAACTGGCCCTTGCAGCCATCTCTGGAGTGTGCAAGCAAATGTAAGATCTCTGTCTCTCTGTCCCTCTCTGTCTCTCTGTAACTCTAACATTCAAATATATAAATAAACTTAAAAAAAAGGAAGTGGGAACACATGGGACCTTATAAGTAGGGATAAGAATTGGATCACTTGATTCATATGGTAATGGATGCTCTCCAAGAGGTCTGCTATGAAAGCAGATTGGTCTTTCTTGCACTCCCTTTATTTGTCCACATGGTTCATGTGTCACCTCAAGATTCTGCCAACAAGAAGGACATCATCAAACGCTGCTCCTCAACCTTGAACCAGAGCCTTGAGCCAACAAATCATTTTATAGCCTGTGCAGTGTGTGGCATTCTGCTATTAGGGAAAAAGTACTCAGATCCACGTACTGAGAGGACCAGGTGGTGTACATGAACTCCGCTTCTTATATGTCACACCTAGGGATAGGAGACAGGACCCTGCAGGCCACAGCTCCTCCCCACATGAATGGCAGACACGCAGTCCGGATTCCCCTCACCACACAAACGGGCGAGGCCCGGGGCTGCAGGTGCGGGGCTTCCCAGACAGTGTCCCCTGGCTGCGCTGAAGTCACTGCGTGCAGGCACACGCTGGAAGCCTGGGATGTACGACGTGGACAAATGCAGGACAAAGGGGAGACGGAGCACAAACTCACAGCGAGGACAGGTTTAGGAAAGCAAGCCGAGAGGAGCTCACTCCTGCGTGCGCGCAGGGCGAGCAGGCGGCAGAGAGCGAGTTCTCTCGCAGGCGGGACCCGCACGGTCAGGGCCGCGAGGGTCGCGGGGGTTCGGCCGGCTGAGCGCGGTTGCGCAGGCCTTTGCGGGCGGGGGCTTTTCGAACTTGGCGGGCGATGGCTGAGCTGGTTCAGAAACAACGTACGAGGCTGGAAGTCCCGCGAGGCGGGACTCGGCTCTCAGCCACGTAAACAAGGAACCCAAAAGGTCCCAAGGCTGTGTCCAGGCAGGGAACTAAAACGGCCTGAGGAACCCCCCAGTTCCCACCCTGCGGGTAAACGGAGTTAGTCCCGCACACTCACAGTTTCCCGGCAGTCGCTGTTCCGGGAGGTCCCTGTGAGGAACGCCGTGGAGAAGCGGTCACGCAGCAGCCGACGCTGGGGCTCCTCCGCCTGTCCCGGCAGCAGACCGGGCAGCCAGTACGGGGACGCCAGGGAGGAAGTTCCCGCCTAGTCCTGCAGTGCTGCCGCGACACACCGCACGGGACAGTTCGCTCAGCCGCGCAGCACGCAGACCGCCAGAGACCGGCAGCCAATCAGGAGCCCCGTAGCAGGGACAGTTCGCTCCGCCGCGGAGGGACCGGCAGCCAATCAGGAACCCCGTAGCAGGGACAGTTCGCTCAGCCGCGCAGCACGCAGACCGCCGGAGACCGGCAGCCAATCAGGAGCCCCGTAGCAGGGACAGTTCGCTCAGCCGCGCAGCACGCAGACCGCCAGAGACCGGCAGCCAATCAGGAGCCCCGTAGCAGGGACAGTTCGCTCAGCCGCGCAGCACGCAGACCGCCAGAGACCGGCAGCCAATCAGGAGCCCCGTAGCAGGGACAGTTCGCTCCGCCGCGGAGCACGCAGACCGCCAGAGACCGGCAGCCAATCAGGAGCCCCGTAGCAGGGACAGTTCGCTCAGCCAAGGAGCACGCAGACCGCCAGAGACCGGCAGCCAATCAGGAGCCCCGTAGCAGGGACAGTTCGCTCAGCCGCGGAGCACGCAGACCGCCAGAGACCGGCAGCCAATCAGGAGCCCCGTAGCAGGGACAGTTCGCTCCGCCGCGGAGCACGCAGACCGTCAGAGACCGGCAGCCAATCAGGAGCCCCGTAGCAGGGACAGTTCGCTCAGCCGCGCAGCACGCAGACCATCAGAGACCGGCAGCCAATCAGGAGCCCCGTAGCAGGGACAGTTCGCTCAGCCGCGGAGCACGCAGACCGTCAGAGAACGGCAGCCAATCAGGAGCCCCGTAGCAGGGAGGTGGTACCTCTTTTTGTTCGTGAAGAGAGGAGAGGCTTGGGCTCAGGGCTGAAGCTGCCTTCTCCTTCAGAGTACAGCTGCTCTGACAGCAGGGGGCGCTGTCCACCCTCTGACAGTGTCACCGTATGCGCTCATTCCTCAGGCGTCCAGGATCCTGTGGGATCATCTAATTTACTAAAAATTTACTGAACTTTATGCCTTTATATCTCCATAGTCCTCACTTATTTTTCTATCTGATCATTTGCAGTTTTTAAAAATATTTATTAAAAGACATAACAAAATAATTCGTTTATATAATGTCCCTTATAAATATTTTTCCTAGTCTATGTTTTGTCCTTTAAAATTGTTTTGTTTCTTGCTGGCACATAGCAACCTACTTGATGGAATATGTTGATCTTATAATCAATAATCTTCCTTAATTCTCATCGCTTTTTATATTAGCTACTAGATTATACTGGATTATCTCTGCATATAATAGTGTCATCTGATCTGGGAAACATGGGGTCCAATTTTAATCCAAATCCTTGGCTTTTACTTAAAAAGCATTTTTAGTACAGGGACATACATGCTGCCACACAGTGGTAAAGTTTATTCGAAAGGTAAGAAAGCCACTCCCCACCACACACACACACACACACACACACACACACACACAGAGTGAGAGTAGGCCCAAGAGAGAAGGCATTGGGAAGAGAATTGGAGAGCGCACACTGCTTGGGACTTTCTCTCATCCTTGGCTCTGACAGGTGCTTGAACACCTCCCAGCACCTCCTTTATGCGGTAGTATGGTCACCTGGGAGATTTATGCACCTCCATAGAATTTGATGTGGAGCTTAATAGACATATTTACATGGAAATCAGTCCCCAAGTCCCAGATGAAGAAAGGCATCCTGGGAAAGGGGTGTTCTAACAGCTAGGATAGAATTACATGGGGACAAGGCCTTGTGGTTTGTGACCTCCAGGTTACCTAGCTACTTTATCCAATACCACATCCACACATATTTACAGTTTTGTTCCTTAGAATTTGGTCACACATTTTTTTTTTCATGTTTAATTTCCCTAACTACTCATCCAGTACAATGGTGAAGAGAAATAGTGAGAGGAGACAACTTTGTCTAGGTCTGCCCCTAGGGAAAATGCTTTCACTGTTTTGTGTTAATTATGCTTTTTGTTCTAGGTTCTTTGTAGACAATCTTAGTAGCAATATGAAAGTATTGTTTACTTTTCTAACAGTTGCTTCTGTATGGATAAATGCTAAATTTTATTAAATGCTTTTAAACATTAAATCTAAATAGTCACATAACTTTATTCTTGTATTTTAACCCACCTGGATGACTCACATGATTTTTTTTGTACTGCATCATTTAGTACATCCTGCTTGTTAGTGATCTATTATCATTTTATATACAGTTTAAGTTAATAATACTGTCACCAAGAAAATGCCGTGGAAGCTGTGGGGTTATCTTCATGCAAGAAAGAATTCAGGCGAAAGCAGAGAGTGAAATGATAAGGCTTTATTGGGGATAGGGCATCAGTCAGAACGGAAGGGACAGATAGAGTGCCCAGTCACTTGGACTGGGGAAGAGCTGGGCTCCATGGTTGAATGGAGAGAATACACCTGGGCAGGCCAGGAAGGCAAGTCAGCAAAAAGCAGAGGGCTGAGTGTGCAGTCTGTTTGTACTCCCTGGGTTTTTAAAACAGCCTGTTGACACACCTCCCCCTCTCCTCCAAGACAAAGGATGGGGACCTGGCAAAAGGGTTTGTTGGGTGAAAATTAGAAAATGCCTCCCTAGATCGTCTGGTGCAGGGCAGAGTAAAGAGGCTTCACTTACAGGATCTGTGAAGGTTTTATTGGCCCATGTTATCAGGTCAGGTAACCCATTCAGTCCTGAGAGAGAACTCTCTTGGGAACTTTCCTTGGGGGAAGGGCTAGGACTATTATCAGGGTCTGAGCAGGACTTTGAAGTGCAAAATGCTGGGCTTCTGGAGCTTCTACAGTAGATGCTGGTTTTCAGGCCTTTCTCACACACAAATAGGCTGAATTTCTGACTTCCTACCTAACAGTACTGTGCTTAGGCTATCTGTATCTCTCTTATTTTTTTTTAAAGATTTATTTTATTTATTTGAAAGACAGAGTTACAGAGAGAGGTAGAGAGAGGTAGAGGGAGAGGTCTTCCATCCACTGGTTCACTTCCCAGATGACCGCAACGGCCGGAGCTGCGCCAATCTGAAGGTAGGAGCCAGGAGCTTCTTCTGGGTCTCCCACGTGGGTGCAGGGTCCCAAGGACTTGGGCCATCTTCTACTGCTTTACCAGGCCATAGCTGAGAGCTGGATCAGAAGAGGAACAGCCGGAACTAGAACCAGCATCCATATGGGATGCTGGTGCTTCAGGCCAGGACTTTAATCCACTGTGCCACACTGACGGCCCCTATATCTCTCTTATTAAAGAGATGTTTCTTAAACTCCTCATTGTTTTGAATGGCTGAGGCTTTCAGGGTTGTGTGTAAAAATTATCATTAAAGTAAATTCCCATAATTTTATCCTGTATTTTCTATTTTTTTTCATTTTACATAGATGTCTATTCACTATTTTGAGTGAGTTCATGTGTTACATGGGCAGCATGAGTCTTTATTCTTTTTTCTATATTATCATCCATTTGGGCATTCAAAATTTGTTTTATAAAGACTAAATTTTCTGTATTAGACTATCTTTGTCCCTTTGACAAAGAGTAGTTGAGTATAAGTATTTGATGGAGTCTATACCAATCCAGATTTCTATTTTTTTTAAGATTTATTCATTTTGAAAGTCATAGCTAGAGAGGGCAAAGGAGAGAAAGATCTTCCATCCACTGATTCACAACCCAACTGACCACAAAAGCCAGGGCTGGGCCATGTTGAAACCAGGAATCTCACTGTGTGGGTGGTAGGTGTCCAAGCACTTGGGCTGTCTTCTGATGCTTTTCTCAGGTCATCAGCAGGGAACTGGATTGGAAGTATAGTATCTGGGTCATGAACCAGTGCCTATATGGGATGCAGTGTCGATTATTCAGTATTGTCTACACTTCTCAAGGTTGAAAGGAGTTTGCCATTGTCTACAGAAAAGCTTACTGATTTTTAATTGGAATTTTATAAACCTATAAATGAAACTTGGGAAAATTGACATTTTTTAAAAGATTTATTTATTTGAAAGGCTGAATTACAGAGATAGAGATAGAGAGAGAGAGAGAGAGAGAGAGAGAGTCAGAGCAAGAGATCTTCCATACACTGGTTCACTCCCCACATGGCCTCACTGGCCAAGTCTGGGCCAAGACAAAGCCAGAGGCCAGGAGCTTTTCTGAGTCTCCCAGATGGGTGCAGGAGTCTAGATATTTCCACTGCTTTCCCAAATACATTAATAGGAAACTTGATTGGAAATAGAGCAGCTGTTTTGACTCAAACTGGCACAAACATTGGAAGCCAGCATCACAGGCAGCAGCCTACCCGCTACACCACGATGCCAGCCCCAACTCACATCTTAATACTAGTGTACTTTTGGATCATTGACAATGGTCATATCTCCAATGATTGAGATTTTACTTCTTTTATTATTATGATTATTAGTGTTAAATTCACAAAACAATAAGTTCCAATAGCGCTCTCACCCTATTTCCCCTATTAACATCTCATATTAGTACATTCATCACAAATTGTGAACTTCACTCAACTTCCCCCATTTTTAAATTCCAAGCTACTTTTATCCCTTCTACACTTTCCAGCCTCTAGTAATCAACATTTGGTGTTCAGATTGCAATATTTTTAATTTTAGCTCCCACATACAAGGGAGAACATGTGGTATCTGTCATTCTGTAGGTGCTTATTTCATGCAAAATAATTTACCCGATCATTTTTCTGCAAATGATAGAGTGTCACTCTTTAAAAGCTGAAAACTATTCATATAAATATGTGTGTGTGTATATATATATTTTTCCCACATTTTCTTTTTTTTTTTATTTATTTATTTATTTATTTATTTTTGACAGGCTGAGTGGACAGTGAGAGAGAGAGACAGAGAGAAAGGTCTTCCTTTGCCGTTGGTTCACCCTCCAATGGCCACCGCGGCCGGTGCACTGCGGCCGGCGCACCGCGCTGATCCGATGGCAGGAGCCAGGAGCCAGGTGCTTTTCCTGGTCTCCCATGGGGTGCAGGGCCCAAGCACCTGGGCCATCCTCCACTGCACTCCCTGGCCACAGCAGAGAGCTGTGGAAGAGGGGCAACCGGGACAGAATCCGGCGCCCCGACCGGGACTAGAACCCGGTGTGCCGGCGCCGCAAGGTGGAGGATTAGCCTGTTGAGCCACGGCGCCGGCCTCCCACATTTTCTTTATCCATTCCTCTGGTGATAGATACCTTACTTGATTCCATAATTTGGCAATTATGACCAGTGCTACAATAAACATAGTAGAATAAGTATCTCTTTAACAAAATTAATTTTTGTTAAATGTTTGTTAAATGTTATGGGTATAAACCCAGTAAGATTGCTGGATCATATGGCAATTCCATTTCTAGTTTTATAAAGAACATCTTCATAACACAATAGTAGATGCAGTAATTTCCATTCCCATCAACACTCCCTCATTCCCTCCCTCTGCTTATGGAAATCTTGGCTGCTGCCTGGGGTCAGGGCAATAATTCTCTGGCTTCTTCAAGCTGAGTAGAGGCAATGTAGGGTCCTGTGGCCAAAATAGGGTTTCAGTGGAATGTGGCCTCTTGAGGGGGCTACAGTGCCAGCACAGAGAAACTGTTTCCATTCATGCTGTCATGTGCATGACCTTTGGAACTTCATCACTTCAAGACTGAAGAAGACTGATCTAAGAAGCAAGTTCAATACATAGAATCCAAAACAAAGAACAGATCATTATCAGAAGATATAGGAACGGTGCTATCCAACCCAGGAGGAAGTTTTCCCATTGAGAGGCAAACAAAAATTGACAGGAGGGGCTTGATAATAATCAGATGGTGTTAAGGCCTGGCCAGGTATATATGAGGCCCAGACCTATCTATCTCTTCACATAGGGTGCTGGAAAAGACATCATAAGGGAAGTGTGAACTCATTAACTCCCATTGCCTAGCTGGCCTGGGAGGAGAGCTGGACTGAATAGGTGGTTGCTATAGAATAGGCAGCATCTCTAAAAGGAAATTTACAGTTCTGCCTATAACTTAAATGACCTTAGGCCATTCCCTCAACAGCGGTGATTACTTTGGAAGCTGAGCAGAGTGAAGAGCTTTTTCAGCTTAGGGAGGACCAACAGGATCTGCAGCACTGACCTGGGAATCCTTGAATGCTAGGGCAGTTCCATTTCAAGTAGCCCAGCTCTTAGAACAGCTGACAGGGCCTTTCAGAAGCTGGCTTCTGTTATGACAGCTAGACAAAGCACTGGCTTTTCCACATTGAGAACCAATGCCATTTGGGAATGAGCTGGCCTTATTGGGTCTCCTTCCTGGCACGTCACTGTGTAAAGCTGTTAGTAACTGACCTGCCACCTATCCTTATATTATTCCTACAGCCTAGCTCACTCCTCTTCCTCCTGGTCTCTTAAAGCAGGCCACAGAGATAGCCTTTAGGACATCAGCCAAGGGGTGCTCAATCCCATCCCTAATCTTTGGTGGACTGTGCTAGAAATCTGTGGTCATAGGCATGCCCTGATGTGTTTTTCCTGTGAGATAAGACAATGCCCATGAAGAGAGTTACATCCTTCTAAATAAGATCACAACATGATGACTGGCTGGCACCATGGCTCACTAGGCTAATCCTCTACCTGCAGTGGTGGTGCCCCCGCTTCTAGTCCTGGTTGGGGTGCCAGGTACTAGTCCTGGTTGCTCCTCTTCCAGTCCATCTCTCTGCTGTGGCCCAGGAGGGAAGCGGATGATAGCCCAAGTGTTTGGGTCCCTGCACCTGCGTGGGAGATCAGGAGGAAGTATCTGGCTCCTGGCTTCAGATCAGCACAGCACCGGCCATGGCGGCCATTAGGGGAGTGAACCAATGGAAGGAAGAACTTTCTCTCTGTCTCTCTCTCACTGTCTATAACTCTCTCTCTGTCTCTCTCTCTCTCTCTCTCTCACTGTCTAACTCTGCCTGGCCAAAAAAAAAAAAAATGCTCACCTTACTCAACCTGTCTATACATTTTGAAGTCATTAGTATAACTTTATGCTTCCCTTAGTTTGGTTTAAAATGGGGGGGGGGGGCAGGTGTTGGGCAGCACTGTGGCGTAGTGGGTAAAGTCACCGCCTGTAGTGCCAGCAACCCATATTGTTATATATTAATGTTAGCCGTCGCAAAACACACCGAACACTGAAGTAAGGGAAAGGGTTTATTGGGGGAACACCCAACAGACTGGAATGAAGGGGCAGCGAAGGAAAAAGAGAAAGTATAAGAAAGTATAAGAGAGAGAGCCAGAGGAGAGGAGCTAGTGAGGAGAGAAGATATAGCAAAGAAGAGAGGAGGAGAAGAGAGCAGAGAGCAGGAGAGGAGAGCTAAGAGAGCAGAGCCGAGAGAAGAACCAAGGGGGAAGAGCCAAGAAGGCACGTATTCAGGAACAGGCCCTTTTAAAACTTTGCCTGAGAGCAGGCAGGGAAGCAGGAGCAGTGAATCCCATTAGGATGGGGGTGGAGCCTGACTCAGATAGCTGGGCCATGCCACCACCTGGCTAAAACTGTGACAGTTCCTAACACAAATGGGTGCCATTCCAATCCAGCTCTCTGCTATGACCTGGGAAAGCAGTAGAGGATGGCCCAGGTCCTTGGGTCTCTGCATCCGTGTGGAAGACCTGGAAGAAGCCTCTGGCTCCTAGCTTCAGATCAGCCCAGCTCCAGCCATTGTGACCATTTGGGGAGTGAACCGGTGGATGGAATACCTCTTTCTCTCTGCCTCTTCCTCTCTATAACACTTCCTGTCGAATAAATAAATAACTTGGGGCTGGTGCTGTGGCACAGCAGGTTAACACCGTGGCCTGAAGTGCCAGCATCCCATATGGGCACCGGTTCAAGACCTGGCTGCTCCACTTCCTATCCAGTTCTCTGCTATGGCCTGGGAAAGCAGTACAAGATGGCCCAAGTTCTTGGGCCCCTGCACCTGTGTAGAAGACCCAGAAGAAACTCCTGGCTCCTGACTTCAGATCAGCACAGCTACAGCCATCGGGGCCAATTGGAGAGTGAACCATCAGATGGAAGACCTCTCTCTCTCTCTCTGCCTCTCTTTGTGTGATTCTTTCAAATAAATAAATAAATATTTTTAAATAAATAAATAAATAACTCTTCAAAGAATGGGGGGGGGGGTGTTGCCTGTTTACTGTGCCCATGGCAAAATGAATCTAGCTGTGAAATCATATCATAATTTAAGCTCTCATTTTTGGCTATGCTACTTGATCCTCTATAAGTGGCGAGGCTATTTGCTCTTTTATATGTGACTGGACATTATCAGAGAAAAGTGTTAGCTACTCCTTTTATACAGTCTGAAGGTCAAATTACATCCTGATGGAGAGTCCTTCAGAATAGAATCAGTTTCCCATGTTGAAGAGAATAGAGAAGAAATGAGGGAACAAGTCAGGCCTCCCAAATTGCTTACTCTCAGTAACTTAATATCAATTTAAAATTTATTAAGCAATTTTAAATGTCTAATAATAATTTATGAAAACATTTACCAAAAGGCCTAATGCCTTCTACAAATTTTAAGAAAAGAGTACATGTATTTGCAAATACTTCTTTTGTATACCAACTTATTTTTAGTAATTATACTTGGGGCTGGTGCTCTGGTACAGTAGGTTAAGCCTCTGCCTGTGGTGCTGGCATCCCATATGGGCACCGGTTCAAGTCCTGGCTGCTCCTCTTCGGATCCAGCTCTCTTCTATGGCAGGGGAAAGCAGTAGAAGATGGCCCAAGACCTTGGGCCCCTGCACCAACGTGGGAGACCCAGAAGAAGATCCTGGCTCCTGGCTTCGGATTGGCACAGTTCCAGCCATTGCAGCCATCTGAGGAGTGAACCAGCAAATGGACGACCTCTCTAGTTGTCTCTACCTCTCTCTGTAACTCTGTCTTTCAAATAAATAAAATAAATCTTAACAAAAAATATACTTAAATTACCTAAGAACCTAAAATATTATATAAGCATGGTTATTATCTTAAGTCATAATTTTTGCCAAACAACAACCTAGAAATTGAATTGGACTTTACAAAGAGTAATGGTCATGGCATCATACCTTTATCTATATTATTTAATTTTAGGTCAATATTATACCTTTATGATTGCAAATATCTAACACAAGTGTAACTTGCATTACCAACCAACCCGAGCACAAACATAAAAATGACTTAAAAATATCTTTAAGTTCTTACTATAGTACCAACAAATTTAAAATAACTTATCTATCAGAGATTTATAAAAATCACATGAACCAAAAAGGTATTTGGGGTTAATTTTAACAGTTTTATTTTATATGGACAGTATTTTATCTATAAGTCAATAAAAACAGAGCTCTTAAAGTTTTCCATGTAAACATACAACAGTACACACATATAACACATACATAATATTCATTATAAACAGAACAATAAAGCAGTTTCAGTAATATCTTCTTAAAATCTTTAACTGCTTTTAAAAATTACCATCAATTGATTAGAATCACTTCTTGCTTTTAGTGACTTGAATTAACCATACTTTTTCTCAGTTGGATCCTGCAGTCCTCTTTTTATTTATTTGTTTGTTATTAAAATTTTCTTTATTTGAAATTTTTTAAGATTTATTTATTTCATTTGAAAGTCAGAGTTACACAGAGAGAGGAGAGGCAGAGAGAGAGAGAGAAGTCTTCCATCCACTGGTCACTCCCCAATTGGCCACAATGGCCAGAGCTGGACAGATCCAAAGCCAGGAGCCAGAAGCTTCTTCCGGGTCTCCCATGTGAGTGCAGGGGCCCAAGGACTTGGGCCATCTTGTACTGCTTTCCCAGGCCATAGCAGAGAGCTGGATAGGAAATGGAGCAGCCAGAACTCAAACCAACACCAATGTGGGATGCCGGCACTGTAGGTGGTGGCTATACCAGCTATGCCACAGCGCCAGCCCCAGATTCCTTTATTTGAGAGGCAGAGTTACAGAGTGAGGGAAAGACAGAGAGGTCTTCCAACTGCTGGTTTACTCCCAAATGGCTGCAAAGCACAGAGCTGGGACAATTTGAAGCCAGGAGCCAGGAGCTTCTTTCAGGTCTCCCACGTGGATACAGAGGCCCAAGCACCTGGGCCATCTTCCACTGCTTTCTCAGGCACATTAGCATGGAGCTGGATCAGAAGTGGAACAGCCAGGACTCAAACTGGCACCATATGGAATGCTTGCACCACAGGTTGAAGCTTAACCTACTATGCTGCAGCACTGGCCCCATTCCATTATTAAACTTTAGCTTTATCTGTTTATAGCTCTGTCCCAAAGTACTGAATACCATAGAAATCACAAAAAAGACAGTCCTTTGAAAGCTAGAAGAAGACATTTAAATATAGAATCAGCAATGTGCTTTTTTTTTATAGATGTATTTATTTATTTATTTGAAAGGCAGAGTTACAGAGCTAGAGAGAGTAAAGACAGACAGCTCTTCCCATCTACTAGTTCACTCCCCAAATGACCACAAAAACTAGACTCGAGCCATATTCTGCTGTTTTCCCATGTGCATCAGCAGGGAGCTGGATTGGAAGCAGAGAAGCCAGGACTTGAACCAGTGCCCATATGTGATGCCACCGCTGCAGGCCATGGCTTTAACCCACTGTGCCACAGCACCATCCCCGACAATGTTTTAATTTACATGAGTGGTTTTTTTTTTTTTTCATTTTTCTTTTTCAGAGTTTTGAAACCTTTATCTAGTCCATTGATTCTAAACATGTCAGAAAACTTTCATTTAAGAACATTTGTTGTTAAAGTCTTTTTAAAAAGCCGATTGTGTTTTTAGGAGAATACAAAACTGTAGATGGCAAAATAATTTAAATAGCCTTGGTTAAGTTACAAAACTTATTGATAGACTAGAAAAGGCACTTGCTTACTCCACACAGTATTTTAGAAAGCACCTGAAGGATTATTTATTTATTTATTTATTTTTTGACAGGCATAGTTAGACAGTGAGAGAGAGAGAGAGACAGAAAGGTCTTTTTTCCATTGGATCACTCCCCAAATGGCCTCCACGGCCAGCACTGTGTTGATCCAAAGCCAGGAGCTGGGTGCTTCCTCCTGGTTTCCCATGCGGGTGCAGGGCCCAAGCACTTGGGCCATCCTCCACTGCCTTCCTGGACCACAGTAGAGAGCTGGACTGGGAGAGGAGCAACTGGGACAGAATCCTGTGCCCCAACCGGGACTAGAACTCAGGTGCCGGTGCTGCAGGTGGAGGATTAGCCTAGTGAGCCGTGGCACCAGCCCACACCTGAAGGATTTTATAAACCTTTATCTTTTTTAAGCCTCTGGGTCCTTTTAATTTAGATAATCATTATGACTGATAACAGAAGATAATTATACTTTTTAAAATTTTGGCCATTTGCTTCAGTAGCAATTTATATTATCACAATTTAAAGTTTAGGAGTGCTTCCCATCTTGATAGTTCCTTCAATATAATCCTAATAGCCTAATTAGTTGGTGTCTCTACAAAATGAAAGATAATTTTGACACTTCCAGGGGCCCAACCAAAATATCAAATTCCAAAGAATTTGGAACTTTGATTTTTTTGAATGCCTGTTAAAGATGCCAAGAAGATTAAAACAGCTGGCTGAAATAGGATCCTTTAGCATCATGACATAATATAGACCAGATTTCATCATTTAACAATTATCACTAAAGTGATCAAATATTTAAAAATAAGTATACTTTCAAACAAACCGTAACTCTTTTAACACTTAACTGCTTTTAAGCAATCAGAACTAGGGCCAGTGTTACGGCATAGCAAGAAAAGCTGCTGCCTGCAGTGCCAGCATCCCATATTGGTGCCGGTTCAAGTCCTGGCTGCTCCACTTCCAATCCAACTCTCTACTATGGCCTGGAAAGTAAGAG
Source organism: Oryctolagus cuniculus (assembly GCF_051225735.1). Taxonomy (NCBI): domain Eukaryota; kingdom Metazoa; phylum Chordata; class Mammalia; order Lagomorpha; family Leporidae; genus Oryctolagus; species Oryctolagus cuniculus. Next base: position 91,092,861 of record NC_142881.1, read on the forward strand.
ATGGCCCAAATACTTGGGTCCCTGCACCCATGTGGGAAACCCAGAAGAGGCTCCTGGCTGCTGGCTTCAAATCAGCACAGCTCTGGCCTTGCGGCCATCTGAGGAGGGAACCAATGGATGGAAGACCTCTCCTTCTCTCTCTGGCTCTGCCTTTCTGTAACTCTGCCTTTCAAATAAACAAATCTTTAAAAAATAATAATAATAAACAATCAGGGCCAGCGCTGCGGCTCACTAAGCTAATCCTTCGCCTTGCGGCGCTGGCACACGGGGTTCTAGTCCCGGTTGGGGCGCCAGATTCTGTCCCGGTTGCCCCTCTTCCAGGCCAGCTCTCTGCTGTGGCCAGGGAGTGCAGTGGAGGATGGCCCAAGTACTTGGGCCCTGCACCCCATGGGGAGACCAGGAGAAGCACCTGGCTCCTGCCTTCGGATGAGCGCTGTGCGTCGGCTGCAGCGCGCCGGCCGTGGCGGCCATTGGAGGGTGAACCAATGGCAAAAGGAAGACCTTTCTCTCTGTCTCTCTCTCTCTCACTGTCCACTCTGCCTGTCAAAAAAAAATAATAATAATAATATCAGAACTTAATAAGAGACAGAGAACACAAAGATTACTTCAATAGGATACAAAATTGATGCCTCTGTGGTCACCAAAATGGGAAAAAAAAAAAACCTTGAATGTAAGAGTTAGCTCACGGAATCATCTCATAACTTGGAATGATTTTGACAGAGTCAAAACTAGAGTAGCGAAGAGAACTTACTGGAGCTTGCCAGAAACCTGAGAGAATCACCACGTAATCAAAAAACTATTAAAAGGAGATGCTGTAGTTTTTAAGCAGATTTCAAAATTAGAGATTAAGACAATTTCCAAATATTTACTAACATATATGTATTTCAAAACCCTTGTTGCTTTAACAGAGAATTAGATTCTAGTTCTACGCTGCTGTACCTTTGGTACTAATGCTAAATTTTTAGAAAACATTGAAAGCAATGTTTTAAGAATTATAGTCAATTTTTCCCACACAAATAGAATAAGATTTATTCCTCTCAAAGCTCCAGTGACTTCTTCACACCGTCTGCAAGTTGGTGCATCAAAGCTCCAATGACTTCTTCACACTGTCTGCAATTGGGCCATCTTCTACTGCTTTCCCAGGCCATAGCAGAGAGCTGGATCGGAAGTGGAGCAGCCAGGTCTTGAACTGGCGCCCATATGGAATACTGATACTGTAGGCAGCATCTTTACCAGCTACGCCACAGCACCAGCCCCACAATGCCCTTTCTTTATCGAAAAAATTCTTTCTTTCATAACCTTCCTCACCAAGAACACATTTTCATGCTCGCAATCTTTTTCACATCTGCTGATGTCCTTGGCTCACATTAAAATAATCCTTTAAAAATCTCCAAATTCAGACATTTTCTAAATAAAAGAACTTATCAAAGGTCAGCACTGTGGTCAGCAGCTTAAGCCATGGCCTGCAGTGCCGGCATCCACATGGGTACCAGTACCAGACCTGATTACCCCACTTCTGATCCAGCTCCCTACTGCTGCACCAGGGAGAGTGGTGGAATATGACCCACGTGCTTTTCCCCTTCATCTGTGAGGCAGATCCAGAAGAGGTTTCTGGCTTTGGATCAACCCTGCTCTGGATGTTATAGCCATTTGGGGAGTGAGCCAGCAGATGGAAGCTCTATGTCCCTCTCTCTTTGTAACTCTGCATTTTAGATAAATGTATAAATCTTAAAGAAAAAAGAAGAACATTAGTTGCTTTCAGTATTGAATTATTTTTCACATATGGACAATTTATGAAAACATATTTTTAAGAAACCCAAATTGTTTCTTCATAGAATTTAAGATGCTATGAGTATCTATGTTTACATTTAAAGACATTGATCTCATTTACCTTTACCCAATTTATACTTAGCAATTACACCAAGATGATTTAAGATGCTGAGATATCATATCCTACCTTTTCTAGTGGAGATGAGTGGAATACATTCTTGTCCTCAAGCAAGGAATTATTCAGGTATGAGACAGAGAGGAGTGCTAAGCAAAGTAGCAAGGTTTAATGGGGTAGGACATCTATCAGAATAGATGGGCACCTCTCCAGACAGAATTTGAGGAAGTACCCAGTCACTCAGACTGGGGAAAGCAAGGTTACATGGTTTAAAGGAGCGAAAACAACTGACAGGCCAGACAGGAGACTCAGGAAAGGGCTGAGAGCTGAGAGTGCAGTTTGTATTCAGGCTGAGGCTTTTAAGGAAATGGGGTCCAGTTCTTCCCATGTTTCTCCTCCCCCCTCCTTCTTCAGAACAAAGGGTTTGTTGTGTGTGAATTAGATGAAAATCCCTCCCAAGGTGTCACTTCTTAGTACTATCAGACTGGGTAGCCCACCTGGCAGCTGGGCAGAGGAGCTTCCCCTCTGGCCTGGGAAAGCAGTATAAGATCATCTAAATGCTTGAGCCCCTGCACCCACATGGGAGACCTGGAAGAAGCTCCTGGCTCCTGGCTTCAGATTGGTGCAGCTCCAGCTATTGCAATCATCTGGGGAGTGAACCTTCAGATTGAAGACCTCTCTCTCTGTCTCTACCTCTCTCTGTAACTCTTTCAAATAAATAAAATAAATCTTTTAAAAAACAGAAAACTCTGTAAACAATATTTTTAAAAATTATAATCAATTTTTTCACATAAATTTTTCTTCCAAAATTTATTCCTCTCAAGCTTCTTATGATTTACTCACACCTTTTGCAACTTACTTAAACCTTTCACTAATTCCAAGCAATCTTAAATTGTCATACATAGACAACTTATAAAAACATATTTGCTAACAAACCCAGCCTCCCTTACAGAATTTAAGATGCTAAGAGTCTAGACACCCATATTTTTATTTACATTTACCCAAGTTTTACTTAGCAATTATGCTTAGATGACTTAAGACCACTACCTGAATTTTTTTTTTTTTTTTTTTTGGACAGGCAGAGTGGATAGTGAGAGAGAGAGACAGAGAGAAAAGTCTTCCTTTTGTTGTTGGTTCACACTCCAATGGCCACCACGGCTGGCACGCTGTGGCCAGCGCACTGCGCTAATCCGAAGGCAGGAGCCAGGTGCTTCTCCTGTTCTCCCATGGGGTGCAGGGTCCAAGTATTTGGGCCATCCTCCACTGCCTTCCCTGGCCACAGCAGAGAGCTGGCTTGGAAGAGGGGCAACCAGGAAAGAATCCGGCGCCCCGACCAGGACTAGAACCCGGTGTGGAGGATTAGCCTATTGAGCCGCGGTGCCGGCCAATACCTGAATTATTTTTAAAATCAAAATTATATTTCCATGTCTTTAAATAACTGATAAGGATAAATATAATATCTCCTGACCATCAAACACAGGCACTAATGTATATGAATAATTCTGAAAAACATTTATATATAATTTTGAAAAACATTTATATATAATTTTGAAAAACAACATATAAAGCATATCATCAAAGATTCACATAAACCATGCTAACTGATAGACATTTGGGTTAACATAATTTTGCTGAACCAATCTGCATTGACTCATTTTTATATAACAACATAAAGGCTTACATATACAGAATTTACTCCCATTTTTTATAAAACAACTCTAACTGGAAAACAGTGGCATGAATGATGGAGCAAGGACAAAAAGCCTTAGATCCATGTTGACTTCTCACCTACAGAACAAGAAGCAGGCCCCATTTCTCTGTCCTGCTAATACACCCCGACCCTGCCTTGACCAGCCCTGCCCTGCCTCGACTTTTGGACACACCACTATCTGAAGAGTCTAACAGCCTGAGCTCTCCCCACGCCTCCCAAACTCTCTCCCCACAGCTCAGGAGCTTAGACTCAGGGTTCAGCCTCAGCCTCAGCCCAAAACCCTCCCAGCTCACACCGTAATCTCACAGGATGTTTAGAACTAGCCCAAGCTCTTCCTCTACGTCAGCAGCCCGGCTTTAGCTCAGACTCCCAAGCCCCTTCCTGCCACTTTGTACTTTATAAACCACTAGTCTGTAAGGGAAGAGGCTGCCTCTCTGCTCTGTGTTCACTGGTAACTCTGCCATGTTCATCTGGGAGTGAGCCCCTCCCAGGCTTTATTCTTCTGAATAAACCTGGCCTCCCTGTGACCTGCACACTCTGTCTCTTCTTTCCTGACAAAGAGTACAACCTAAATTTGGCATCATTTTATAACATTATAATGTACTTTACATAATCTAAATTAACTCAAACAATATTATGTCATGAAGTTGAGAGTCTCATCCTTTGAGAATTCCAGGGATCTGATTGAAGTCCCAAAGTCAAAAGACAAAATTTAGAACTTCAAAATTGTCAGAGGGTGAAACTGATATGAGAAAACGATGGCAGAGAAATTATTGCTACCTTGGTTATCTGTCTCAAGTGGAAGAATTTCCAAGTGGACAGCAGAGAGATTTCAAAGGATTTATTAGAGTCCTCCAGCCAGAGTGGTATGAGGTGGGGGGGAGGGGCTTCCAAGAGAGGAAAGAACCCAAAAAGCCCCAAAGCATTTGGGTTTTTAAGTACAATTTCGAAGGAAAAAAATTTAACAATCAGATTGACATTCAGCTACCAGGCCAGTACAAAATCCATCAAAGGACCTGATTTACAATTCTCCATCCTGTCTAGCCTGTTCAGGATAAAAAAAAAAAAAATCCAGAAGGGTTTTCACAATAAACTGTGAGCTCAAGAAGAGCTCCCTTGCTATTCTCAGGGTAAATTTGGAGAGTCTGAAGGGAAGAGAGCTACCTGTTTGTTCTTGCTAAAGATTGGAAGCTAATATTTTACACCCCAAATTCAATTGGGACCACCCTGACTACCTATTAATCCACCTGACTCCTCACAAAACCATTTGTTAAAAATAAAATAATACATTTAACAGAGGATTTTAACCAATGCAATGTTGTGAACCAGATCTGATCAGAATTGAAGTAATGAAACATTAAAATAAGCAGATAATATGAACTCTTTTAAGATTCAGTTCTCCCAATCAAGACTCAATAATAGAAACAGAAAAACACAAAACCTTCAAGACACATGAAAATTCTTATTACCTAAGTCAGTTACAATAGCACAGAAAAAAAAAATCTTGATTACTAGCATATAAGCCCATTATTTAGAATAGTGAATACATCATGAAACAGACACAAAAGTTACCATAAACTGCATAGAAGGGAGAGAAATCTTATCAGGTTGGAAAAGGATAATGAATTAACGTCCCTGCCTTGCTTAGGTGGGGAAACCTGAGTGGCCAGCTACAGTGGAAACATTTACCCATCTCTTCCTGACATTAGTGAGGAAGGGTATTGAACTGGAAGTAGAAAGAGAGAGAGCTCTTACCTCTTGCTAGATGTTAACTAAAATACCTGCATGGGTATAGAAAGAGGGACTCTGGCTAAATCCAAGACAGACCAAGGAAAGGCCAGGGTGGCTAATTTAAAGGAACAACTGGGCATGCCTCAGTCTTCATGAAATAGTCCTGTTAGGTAGGAAGTCAGAAATTGAGCCTATGTGTGTATGAGAAAGACCTGAAGACCAGCTCCCACTGCGGAAGCTCCAGAAGCCCAGCATCTTGCACTTCAAAGTCCTGTCTGGATCCGGATGACCTTCCAGGGGGCCCTGCCCCTTCTACCCAATAACCATCCTTCCTCTAAGGCGGGGCGATGCCAGTCAGGCTTCCCCTGTCTGATAACTTCAATAGGAAAAACTCATAAAGGAATTTTTTGTATTTACATCCAACAAGTCCTTTGTTCCAGGGGGAGAAGGAGAGGGGGAGAGAAAATTCGGGAAGGCAAGACCCATCCCCTTAAAAACCCCAGCCTAAATATGCACTAGACACTCTCTCAGGTCCTGTCTGGAGAGGTGCCCATCCATTCTTATGGATGTCCCTACCCTAATAAACCTTGCTATTTTGCTTTCCACTTCTCTCTGTCTCACACCTGAATTCTTTCTTGCATGAAGACAAGGACCCTTTTCTTCTTTGGTAACAGTCCTAACAAGACTGGCTGCAGGATTGGACAGGTGTATTGTTTCACTGTGTGCTTGAAATGTGGATTTATCTTGTGGCTGTCAGAGGCACACAGTGGTCTTTGCCTCTGTTCACATCCTGTAATGGGCATTTTATAGAAGTGAGCACCCTAGTAGTGATATGGGACCCAGTCAAGGAGATAGGATTAGATTGATTAGACTCATAAGCTGGAGGCTTCACCCCCCCCTTGCCCCTACCTAATCTCACCTGTATCCACCCACATGCCAATTAGACTACATAACTGTTAGGTAGGAAGTCAGAAATGAGCTTATGTGTGTGTGACAAAGGCCTAAGGAGTTGACATCTAGGTCCAGCATCCGCATCTCAAAGTCATCCCAATAACCTTCCAGGTGCAGCCCAGTATCTGCACTTCAAACACCCTGCCTGGATCCTGATGACCTTCCAGGGAATCCTAGAACCATCCTTCCTCTAAGGTGGGGCGATGCCAGCCAGGCTTTCCCTGTCTGATAACTTCAGGGGGAAAACTCAGAAAGAAATGTTTTGTATTTACATCCAACAAGTCCTTTGTTCCGGGAGAAGAAGGAGAGGGGGAGGGAAGGCAAGACCCACCCCCTTAAAAGCCCCAGCCTAAATGTAAACTGCGCACTCTCTCTCAGGTCCTGTCAGGAGAGGTGCCCATCCATTCTTGTGGATGTCCCTATCCTAATAAACCTTGGTATGTTGCTTTCCCCTGCTTTCCATCTCATGCCTGAATTCTTTCTGCATGAAGACAAGAACCCTTTGCTTCTCCAGTAATATAACCACTCCCCATTTTGAAGTGGTGCATGCTGGGCCCACTCTGCTGCTCTCCTAAGCACCTCTTGTGTGAGGGGCCATTTGCCACTTCTCGTGCATGCTTTCCTCCTGTACAGCCGCTAGCTGCCCTTCCTCCCATGTGTCCTCTCTTCCTTGCAGTCTCTGGGAAAAGCCTGGTATGGAACTCGCAGTTTTCTCTGCTTGGGCCCCTCCTACCCTTAATAAAGCTCTCATATTACTGTGTATTTCTCTCATTTCCCCAAATAAATCTTGAAGTTTACCATGTTGCCTGTCTCATTTCTGCCCAACCTTGGAATTCTTCCTAAGCTTAAGGAAATAGCCTGAAGTACTAATTTTGGCTTAGGCTAGCCGATAACAGTGGCATTTAACTGCTTGACCTGTACCTGCATGGGTGCTGCAGGGAAACTTGCGGCTCCTAGGAGCAAAATAGGCAAGGCAAGGGTTAGGTTTTAGAATTTTAGAGTTCAAAGGAGAAGAGGTGGCTGGTTAAGTACAAAATATTTTAGGGGCACAGAATTGGGGGCAGGGTAAGGAGAGTGGGGATTGAGCCTGCCCATGCAGAGGGCAGAGGGTTTGAAGCCAGGCTTCATTCCAATTGAGCAACAGGTGGAGTCTGATCCTAAGCAGTTTGTTGGGGGAGGCACAGAGCACCATGCACACTCTGATAAGGTGGGTGGGAGCATGCAGAAAGGCATTGCATTGTTATGGCAGTTTGGAATGTCTACAGGTGTGGGGCTTTTCAGAACAATCAACATTACATGCCTGTATCCAGTTCATCAGACCTGGAGGTTCAGGCCCAGTGTTCTTACAAATCCATCATTTTAATACGTATGTAAAAAAGAAAGAAAAAACTTTTGGTATTACATAGACAAGAGCCCTGATGGAGGGTGAAATAGGAAATGTGGATGCTGACAGTCTCCATGCCTACATCCTGATAAGAGGTGGTGTGGTTAGGGGAGTGGTTTCTCCCTCCCCCCCCAGTGCCAGCATAACTGTAGTGGTGGCTGGAACTGAATGCCTTTTAGCAGGATATTGTCAACATGGGTCTGAGTGATGTTGTGGATCATTGAATGAATGAACCATTTCAATAGCTGAAGGGTGCATGGCCCTAGATAATCAGGAAGAAAAATTGTTAGGAGGGGTGAGAAGGGACACAAACCAAGACAACCTGGAGGGCTTTTGGAACCAAGTGTTTGAAGAGTCAGATGCCCATTGTTGAATTCTGGTACTCTGCTTGCAAACAGCATCATGAACAAGACTGGAATGAGTCACATGAAAGCAACATAGGTTCTGTGAATTTTCCATTAGCCTGAGGGGGAGACACAGTGATTAACTGGTGAACCTGCTGGTTTGAAGGGCCCATAATCTTGATTATTATTCTATATAGCTCAAGAGAGGGATCTTCCAGGATAAGGTTGCCTTGGGAAGGAATACTTGCAATGCAAAAAGAGGCCCTGGCTAGGAGATGTGTATTAGTAGTAATTGGGCTAAGGATAGGGTTATTGAGATAAGTGAATTTTGTGGTATATAGTCCCTGTAAAGCCTGATGGCCCAGTGTGCTTGGATTATAGGATAATTTTTGAAAAAGTTTTTGCTATATCTTAAATACTGCTCCCTTTTCTGTCTTAGCAAAGAAATGTTTTGGTGTTAACCTAGGCAGGCTGTGGGGCAGGGACTGTGGTGTAAGCAGAAGAGATCAGAGAGACATTGTTATATGCTACCAGTAGCAGAGAGAAAGGTGGTTGCTGGACCAGGTTTTTTGGGTTCTTTTCCTCAGCTTAGTATAGAATCAAAAAACCAGGAAACAGTATGCAAAGAAGCAGATATGTTATTGGATTGGCAAGCAATAGAAAAAGTATCTGAGAGGAGACCAGGTGGAGTGCTTGAGCAGCACACTGGCTTTGAGGAAGTGCCAGGGTTTTTAAGGCATTCTATGGGCGTGCCCATGGGACAGGATGTTTCACATACTGTATGTTGATTGGCTTGGGGCTCATGGAGATAGTGGGGTTCTGTTAGGAAAATGGTGCAAAGTCTAATCTGTGGCGCGATCTACACTTTGATTTACATCCTATGCCCCAGCGCCATTGCCGAAAGCCAGGTAGCCACATGCCCCAACTACCTGTGTCAAGCTCCATCCCCATCCTAATGGGATTCGCTGCTCCTGCTTCCCTGCCCGCCCTCCTGCAAAGTTTTAAAAGGGCCTGTTCCTGAACACGTGGCTCTCTAGGCTCTTCTCTCCTGCTCTCTGCTCTCTCCTGCTTGCTCTCTTTTCTCTTGTCTCTCTCTTCTCTCCTTGCTAGTTCCTCTCCTCTCTCTCCCTCTCTCTCTCTCATACTCTCCTTCTCTCCCTTTTTCCCTTCATCACCCCACCCCTCTGGTCTGCTGAGTTTTCCCCAATAAACCCTTTCCCTTACTCCGGTGTTTGGTGTGTTTTGTGATGGCAGAACAGGTTCTCTTGGAGATAGCCTGTCTCCTTGGAGCTCAGCCCCTTCCTCTGCTAGCTCTGGGTGGAAGATTGCAGCTAACTTGAAGGCATCATTTAAAGCTGCAAAGTCATACATACAGCACAAGAAGCTATTAGCGGGGGAGATGCTGGTCAGTCTGGAAGCTTGATGTGAAGGACATTCTACCTGTGACTGAGGGGCCCAGAGGCCCCTCCCCACTGGGTGGCCTCATTATACCCAAAGTGAGCCACAGAGAAGTGCCGCACACTGAAATCTGGAATGAGTCCTTTATTCAGCTGGTAGCCAAAAGCAGGCTAATGCCTCAAGATCTTTCGACCCCAAGCAGAGGTAAATGTTGGTCTTTTAAAGCTGAAAACCAGCCGGCGCCACGGCTCACTAGGCTAATCCTCCGCCTAGCGGCGCCGGCACACCAGGTTCTAGTCCCGGTTGGGGCGCCGGATTCTATCCCAGTTGCCCCTCTTCCAGGCCAGCTCTCTGCTGTGGCCAGGGAGTGCAGTGGAGGATGGCCCAGGTGCTTGGGCCCTGCACCCCATGGGAGACCAGGAAAAGCACCTGGCTCCTGGCTCCTGCCATCGGATCAGTGCGGTGCACCGGCCGCAGCGCGCCGGCCGCGGCGGCCATTGGAGGGTGAACCAACGGCAAAGGAAGACCTTTCTCTCTGTCTCTCTCTCTCACTGTCCACTCTGCCTGTCAAAAAAAAAAAAAAAAAAAAAAAAAAGCTGAAAACCACAATCACATTTTGGGGAGGGGGAGACAAACAGGACCAAGGAAGGGGGGAGTAACATTTCACCTGCAGGCATTATAGAGTCTACTTAAGCAAACCCAACATTTTAACCTGACACTTCCTTCCCCCCTCCTTTTAATAATGAGTCAAAGCACTGACTTATTTTCACCTCCCAAAGGGCTATAATGAGTGCTGACATACATGAGCTTAACAGAGGCTATATGATGCTTGATAAAGTTTAGCAACCAGTTAAGGATAGAGGACCAACAATTAGCCTAAGGAGGAGAACAAGTGGGCCATCAAGGCCAGTTAGGAGAGTAATCAGCCAGGGATTCCAGTTGAATCAGCTATGGTACCAGGAGGCATTTTTTTCTCATTCTTTTTGTCAGCACTCTAGATTTTTTCTGATCTTTTGTTGGATGTCTTTGATTATACCTGACGTGTTGGCATAAAAACAGCAGGATTCACCTAATGCCACAGAGAGACCCCCCTTCAGAGAGAAACAGTAGGTCAAACCCATTTATTTTTTAAGACAACCTCTGCAAGAGATTCTACCTGGCTATGTAACAGATTAATAGAAGTTTGGTGGTGGCTGATATCAGCATCTATTTGTTGGGACATATGGGAAATATTTAGCTCATCCTAAACCAGTGCTGTTGTGCTGAGGGGAACAGCTCCTGCCACAAATGATGTCCCTCAGGTCCACTGTTGAAAGGAGCGGCCGAGAGCCGCCATAAAATGGCCTTAATAAAACAGTCCTGGGAAATGGGGAGTAAACTAAGTTCACAGAGAAAGCAGATAGCTACTACCCAGAGATAAGGGCTACTACCCAGAGATAAGGGCGACAGAACATCCTGGTAAGCACATAAGCCCCCTCCCCGTGCTTGTTCAAGCTTAACAAAGAAACCACGAGGCACGTAGGGCACGTAGCCACCCCTTTCTGCTCTTCAAGGACCCCCTCCCCATATCCAAGCTTAGACACGTAGGGCACGTAGGGCACGTAGCCCGCTGTTTCTCCTCCTCCTCGACGACCTCCTCCCCTTGTAGTTGCCCAATAAACTTACGCCACCCTATAGTATGTTAATTTTGTGGTTTTGCCCTTTAAAAACTGTGTAAAATGATTGTTCGGGGCTCCTCTCTCTTGCTCGCTGCTTGCAGCAGTAGAGGGCCCATTTGTGCAAATGAAATAAAATTGCCTCCTGCCTTTTGCATCGTCTGGTCTGGAGTCTGTGTTTCTGGGGTCGTCACAAAAGGACACCGCTTTTGGGGTCCTACACTGTAAGCAATTCAAAGGGTGGGGCCTTTTTTAAAACTCTCAGTGGTGACACATGGGGTGAGGCTTGAAGTGCATGTGAATCAGGTGTTACTTGGGGTAGAATATGTGCCGGCCTGCGGCACAATGAACTGGGTTTTCCTGAAACAGAGAGTGGGAATGCGGGGACAAGGACGCAAAGAATGGAGCCAAGACAAGTCCTGATCAAGGCTCGTTTATTGAATAAATCCAGTAGTATTTAAACATGACCAGTTGTTTACAAGAAGGAGCACAAAAGATTTACATATCAAAAAGGCTTTTAAGGTTACAATAAAACACTTTGGTGATAAATGCAGGTTTCAGGTGTGACTGATTATCTATATTATCTCTTGTGAGAGGTTTAGGTTCTTCCTGCCTCTTCCCAGAATCTCCCTAGCCTAATTGTCTGTGCCGGGAAGTCTCCATTCATATGTTTAAGTGTAAACAAAGGGAGCGACTACCTGTGGCTGCCCACAAGAAAATGCTTTTGAGTCAGAGCCAGAGACATTGATGTTAAGAGGGAGAAGGTACAAGAAGCAGAAAGTGGAGATGCCTTTTTTTTTAAAAATTCTAATAGACAGTTTATTGGAAACCCTTATAGTGTTTTTTCAAAATGACTTGACAGGCTTTATTTTAATAAAACATAGCAAAGAGGAAATGGCTTAAAAGATATCATCCATCTTTTGTTTAACTAAGCACTGCCCTTCATTTTGAAGGAAATGATACAATTTCTTTTTTTTAAATTTATTTATTTACTTATTTGACAGGCAGAGTGGACAGTGAGAGAGAGAGAGAAAGAGAGAAAGGTCTTCCTTTTTGCCGTTGGTTCACCCTCCAATGGCCACCGTGCTGATCCGAAGGCAGGAGCCAGGTGCTTCTCCTGATCTCCCATGTGGGTGCAGGGCCCAAGCACTTGGGCCATCCTCCACTGCACTCCTGGGCCACAGCAGAGAGCTGGCCTGGAACAGGGGCAACCGGGACAGAATCTGGCGCCCCGACCGGGACTGGAACCCGGTGTGCCGGCGCCGCTAGGCAGAGGATTAGCCTGTTGAGCCACGGCGCTGGCCCGAAATGATACAATTTCAAATCAGAACTTCCATCTTAAGAAGTGGATAAGAACTTAACATTGACTTCACATACAACCTTCAATAACAATAACGTTTATACAATTCATTGGGAAATAAAATACTTGCACAATTTATCCTGTTAGCCAATGTAATCTCCTTGTGTCACAAGTATTACAGTCAAGAACAAAACAAAGTGAAAAATTGAATAACCCAGTCAAGTTTATTATTATCCTGATTAAAAAAAAGTTCACAAATAGAATGTGACTTTCCAAAGAAATCTATCCGATGTCTGTGATCACAACTAGATTTTATTTTATTTTAGCACAGTTAAATGAAATCAGGCATGAGGTGTTTCCTGCAACATTTCCCAGGGTGAGGTAGTGAGTGATATAAAAGCAGGAAAATTTGGCAGCAGTGTTGAGATAGGAGCTTCTACCCCCAGACCAATGTAATAGGGTGGCCTAGATTTCAGACACAGCCAGCAGTCAGCTACTAGTTTGGGCTGGGTCAGGCTGAGTAAATGATGCATTCCTTCCAATATGGGAAACAAACTAAGTAGCTGAAAAGCATTTGTTGAGAGATTTTTGGCAGCAGGAGAAGGTGGTGGAGTGGGATGTAGGCCAAGAGAAGGCTCCTGGCAAGCCAAAAAGGGATCCTTCTTGTTGGAATTGGGATCAATGGGGTAAGGAGGCTTCCAAGCATTGATGGGGGTGCACTAGATGACAAACAAGGCTCCACAGCCATATCCAGTTTTGTAAACCATTGTTGGGTTTCAGACCTCGAGACTTTTCCCAATTAACCCACAAAAGACAGACATACATAGATGCAAAAGCAAGAGGGTTTTATTCCCAGCTAGCTGGGGCTCCCACGGGCACATACAGCGCAGTGCAGTGCTGAGGCGAGAAGCCCCGTCCCTCCCCCTCCCAGTGTTTTTATGCACGAGTAAACAAGTACATAAGTCACTACACATGTAGGCGAGTTCCTTATTCCTTATATGGCAATTACCTAAATTTATGTATTTCATTGATGCATTTGAGCAACTCAGGGGCTAGGCATCACATAGGAAGGTGGAAGAATCTAAATTCCAGGAATAGTTGTATGCCTGTAACCTTGGGCCTGTCTTTTTCTGGCTCAAAATGCAGCCTGTCATGGAGGAATGGCAGTTCTCTCAAATGTTGGTCCTGAGACCAACATTTAGCTTGACTTTAATATGTTGCTCCATATTTTATATCACTTAATATATTATACATTATTGCCGGCACCGCTGTAGCTCAATAGGCTAATCCTCTGCCTGCGGCGCCGGCATACCAGGTTCTGGTCCCGGTTGGGGCGCTGGATTCTGTCCCGGTTGCCCCTCTTCCAGGCCAGCTCTCTGCTGTGGCCCGGGAAGGCAGTGGAGGATGGCCCAAGTGTTTGGGCCCTGCACCCGCATGGGAGACCAGGAGAAGCACCTGGCTCCTGCCTTCGGATCAGCGCGGTGCGCCAGCCGTAGTGAACTGGCCACGGTGGCCATTGTGGGGTGAACCAATGGAAAAGGAAGACCTTTCCCTCTGTCTCTCTCTCACTGTCCACTCTGCCTGTTAATAAAATAATAATAATAAAAATAATAAAATAAAAAAAACCAAAAAATATATTACACATTATTAAGTCTTAACTCCAAATGTACTTAATCTAAATTAACTTACAGTTTGGATTAATCACTTAAAACTTAACTCCACACCATATTCCCCATGTAAATTCTGTTCCCCACTTGTAATTATTAGAGTTACTTACCTGTATAGACACAGTCCCTAGCTTTTGAAGGGCAAGTGCCTCCCTCCCAAACTGATAAGTATTCAGTTTTATTTGGTCTCCCAAAGTAAATGGCAATAGTACACATTTCCAATAGGGGCAAAAGAACTGACTGGGGTCTCCAGAGCAAAGGTAGGAGGGGTGGCTTCCAACTGGTGGACTATACCCTCAAGCTCCAAAAGCTATGGGGTAGAGCTTGTTAAGGTTTACATAGAACAAGAAGACATTTGGGGGCTGGTGCTGTGGCGCAGCAGGTTAACACCCTGGCCTGAAGTGCCGGAACTCCATACGGGAGCCAGTTTAAGTCCCAGCTGCTCCTCTAATGATTCAGCTCTCTGCTATGGCCTGGGGAAGCAGTAGAAAATGGCCCAAGTCCTTGGGCCCCTGCACCCACATGGGAGACCTGGAAGAAGCTCCTGGTTCCCGGCTTTGGATTGGCGCAGCTCCGGCCATTGAGGCCCACTGGGGAGTGAACCATCGAATAGAAGACCTCTCTCTCTCTCTCCCTTTCTCTGCCTCTCCTCCCTCTGTGTAACTCTGACTTTCAAGTAAATAAATAAATCTTTAAAAAAAAAAAAAGACATTTGGTCCATAAGTGCAGTTCTGGCTAGCAAAGAGGGTACCAGTAGAAAAGGAGGTGAGCCTGAAACTATAGACTTGGGAGGCATAAACCCAAGATGAAGAACATAACAGTAATAATCTTATGATTGAGACACCCTTAGTCTGAGCGGGTTGGGTCCAAGTGTGATGGACCATCTCTGTCCAGATCTTTGGCTGCCTTGGTGCGAGGGTAATGAATTCATGCAGAGGTTTTGTCAACCTTGACTGTCATTGCAGTAATGAAGATGACAGTGTAGGTCCCTTCCAAGCTGGGGTTAGGCCTTGTTTTTGGAATTCCTTTATATAGACCAGGGCCCCGGGTTGGAAGTGATGGCAAGATGTAGAGGATGGAAGAGGCAGAACTTCATGAACATGGGAGTGGATGAAGTCTTGGACCTGCTGGAGAGACTGAAGATAGTTTAAAACAGACTGATTAGTGATTTATTCTATAATTGGGTCTTGCAACCTGGGAAGAAGTGGGGTTGTCCTGCCAAACATGATTTTATAAGGAGTAAATCCTGCCTCTTAAGGCAAATGCCTGACCTGGAAAACAGGTGTAGGAGTTTTGGACAGTTACCACTGTTCTCTAAAATTAATTTAGAGAATGTGGATTTAATAGTTCGTGTTTGACCTGTCAAGAGCTCTGGGGTCAGTAAAGCCCAGTGAAGCTTCCAGGTAATGTTCAGAGCTTTACTGAACATTTGAGTGATGGAGGAGGTGAAGGCCAGACCATTATCAGAGCCAATGGATACAGGAAACCTGAACCTGGAAATAATCTCTTGAAGGAGTTTTTGTTTTTAGTTTGTTTGTTTGTTTTGTTTTAAAGATTTATTTATTTGAAAGGCAGAGTTTCAGAGAGGCAGAGAGAGAGGTCTCCCATCTGCTGGTTCACTCCCCAAATGGCCACACAACGGCCAGTGCTGGGCTGATCCAAAGCCAGGAGCCAGAAGCTTCTTCTGGGCCTCCCACGTGAGTGCAGGGGTCTAAGGACTTGGGTCATCTTCTACTGCTTTCCCAGGCCATAGTAGAGCTGGATCAGAAGAGGAGCTGCTTGAACTAAAACTGGCACCCATATGGGATGCCGGCACTGCAGCAGGAGAATTAACCTATGGTTCCACAGCACCGTCCCTCTTGAGTTTACTTTTGCACATGCAGAGATTTGGTCAGCCACTGAAGAGGCTAGTTCTCAAGCTTTAGGAATCAAGAAATGTCTAGTAACCAACTGTAACAACTTAGAGGCTCCCAAGTGAGTGGTATAATATAGGTAGTTAATGATGAAACCTCTGTTGGCAGCTGGAAGGAAAATTCTGGTATCTGGCATATTCCACCATCCTTTTAGGACCCTGAGCAAAAACAAGGGTTAATCTTTTAAAGCTGAAAACCACAATAGCATTGTGGGGAGGAACAAATGAGATCAACAGATGGAGGGGGTAACATTCACCGTTATCACTTTTTTTTTTTTTTTTTGACAGGCAGAGTGGACAGTGAGAGAGAGAGAGAGAGAAAAGTCTTCCTTTGCCGTTGGTTCACCCTCCAATGGCCGCCATGGCCGGTGCACCGCGCTGATCCGAAGGCAGGAGCCAGGTGCTTCTCCTGGTCTCCCATGGGGTGCAGGGCCCAAGTACTTGGGCCATCCTCCACTGCACTCCTGGGCCATAGCAGAGAGCTGGCCTGAAAGAGGGGCAACCGGGACAGAATCTGGCGCCCCGACCGGGACTAGAACCCGGTGTGCCAGCGCCGCAAGGCGGAAGATTAGCCAAGTGAGCCGCGGCGCCGGCCCGTTATCACTTTTATAAGTTGATTTACAGGTGTAGACTATAAATCAGCCTGCTCTCAAGGGTCAGTGGGCTGGTGGTCAGACAAGGAGAAAGCAGCAAACGGTGCCTGCAGGCATTATGGAGTTTACTTAAGCATTTCAACCTGACACTTCCACAAAGCCAGCAATCCTTTGTGAGACTTGTGTTTGTGTTACTTAAAAGTGAGAAGGTGAGCTATGTGGCTGTGCTGCTCCACACCGTAGCCATAGCGCTTTCCCTGGGTACGCATCTAGCAGCGTCCCAGAGCACCCTGTCGGGTTGCCCTAGGGAGCAGTCTTGGGGTGATCACTCGTTGATGACTCCTTGGCGCTTGCGTCTCAGTGAAGCTCCTGGGAAGCCCTGGGCATAGAAGAGAAGCTGTGTCCCCAAGCGTGGCCAGGAGCATGAGGAGATCGGAGGTGGTGGCTTTAGGAAGGGCAGGAGAGTTGGCGGTGCCAGGGTGAGCGAGTGGTTCCAGTGGCTGGGGCTCTGTTTCTGGATGGGGGGCCGGGAAGGGGGCTGCGGCTGCAAGCAGAGCAGAAGATGGCTCAAGTACATGAATTCTTGCTAATCTCCTGGGAAACTGAGTTATGGACTCCTGTCTTGCCTAGCTTGACCCAGCCCTAGTTGTTGTGGGCATCTGGCGACAGAAGCAGTGCATGATACTGGAAACAACGTGAACGCCCACAAAGAAGAGAGGAGTTGTACATCATGGAGAGGGATGTAGCTGTGACCATGAAGAACTTCTCTTTGAACTGGAGATAACTCCAGCACTTAACGTTTTTTTTTTGTTTTTTTTTTTTTTTGTTTTTTGTGTTTTTTGTTTTTTTTTTTTTTTGACAGGCAGAGTGGATAGTGAGAGACAGAGACAGAGAGAAAGGTCTTCCTTTTTGCAGTTGGTTCACCCTCCCATGGCCGCCACGGTGGGCACGCTGCAGTCGGCACACTGCACTGATCCGAAGGCAGGAGCCAGGTGCTTCTCCTGGTCTCCCATGGGGTGCAGGGCCCAAGTACTTGGGCCATCCTCCACTGCCTTCCCGGGCCACAGCAGAGAGCTGGCCTGGAAGAGGGGCAACCGGGACAGAATCCGGCACCCCGACCGGGACTAGAACCCGGTGTGCCGGCGCCGCTAGGTGGAGGATTAGCCTATTGAGCCACGGCGCTGGCCACTTAATGTTATCTTAAAACAGAAGTTACTCATTAAGAAAAGGTCGTAACTGTAATCCCATCTAGCATGTTTCCACATGGGGCTTTCCTTGCCATTTTTTTTGTACAAAACTTTCTCATTGGAGGATTAGTGTTTCAGATGTGTGTTTCATTTCTTCCTACACTCTCACTGCCAAATGTAGACATATGAGATAAAGCAAGCACCAAAATGAAAGGAAGGGAGGGGAGGAGGAGGGGAATATAATTATATTCTTAGAACTATATCAATGAACTGTGTTAAAGCTGTTAAAAATTAAAAATAATTAAATTTTAAAAGTAAGAATGAAAGAACAGGTACCAGTTTCCTACAGTGAGGGGAGACAAAGGGTTTAAGTTTCTTAGTCAATGAAAGCAGTAAGAATTTCTGATATTAGACTGGGAGAAATGGGGAAGAGATCCTTGAAGAGGAACAGACTCTGGCTCATGAGTAGGATGAACAGATTGTTTTAAAGGCCCACTAAGTATTGGTCTAGTTGGTGCTTTGAGTGTACCTTGCTGGGAAAAATAGGGGAATTTAATGAACAGTAGCAATGAAGAAATCCTGGAAAGATTTCTATTAAATGAAGTAGGCAAGAAAGAAGTGTCCATGGCTTTGGGGAAAGTAAATGGATGAAGTCAGTTATTGAAAATAAGAGTAAGTAGTTATAATGAGCCACTGAGATAAAAATTTTAAGACTCATTTCACACCGTGCTCACTACCTCCACACTATTCAGTTGAGGTGGCATAGGTAGGAGAAAAGAAAAGCAGAAGTTATCCCAAGTGGCCAAAATGCAGGCCAGCTTGGAATTAAATCCCAATTAAATTAACCAATGGTTTTTTATTCTACACCAGACATGCTGGAGTATCTGAGCTCATAAATTTGTGTCTTTTCCTCAGTGTTTCACTTTGCTGTTACCCATCCTCCAGGAGAGATGCTAATGCACCACTTCCATTTCCCCGAAAGGCACATCTCTTGTCATATGCTTATGTGCGTGTATCTTGCATGAGTTGGATACCCACTCCCTTTCATGCCCCATTATTCTCATTTTGATTTCTTACATCCAATCTTCAGGTCTTGGCTTAGACGTAATTTGTCAGGCAATTTTTCATGATCCTCCAGAATTAGGATGTTTTGTATTTATTTTGTCAGGTGTCTAAAATTCTGTGCAGCATTTACTTATGTAATTGTCCACTTATTCTTCCTCTGCAATCTTTGAGAGGAAAGGCTATGTCTGTCACATGCATCATAATATTCATCTAGAGCAGTATCCACTGCCACAACATGTGTATTTGCTAAATGAAAGAATGATTTAGTACGTTAGGTAATTACTAAATTACTCCTTCCCCTGAGTAATTTAGTGGCTATGGATATAATTCAATGTGTATTGGAAAACAGTAAATTAATAAAACAGTTATTTTTTAAAAAAATGAGAAGGTGAGATTGAGTGTACATTCTAAGTGATGTTCATCAAGAAAATGCTGCAAGGGGACCACACAGGAGGGAGGCAGGGGAGTGGTCACAAGAAGCAACACGAAAAATCACCGTTGGGTATTAGGGCTCAGAAGAAGTAGAACAACTTAACCAGGGATAAAGGCAGTCGGGAATACATCTGATAAAATTACCCTGGAGGAAACAGTCCCATAGAAAACTGAAAAGTTTTTTTAGTTTATTTATTCAAAAGAGTTACAGAGAGAGGTAGAGACAGAGAGAGAGGTCTTCTATCAGCTGGGTCACTCCCCAGATGGCTGCAATGGCCGGAGCTGCACAGATCTGAAGCCAGGAGCCAGGAGCTTCTTCCAGGCCTCCCACGTGGGCGCAGGGGCCCAAGGACTTGGGCCATCTTCTGCTTTCCCAGGCTATGGCAGAGAGCTGGATCAGAAGAGGAGCAGCCTGGACCAGAACCGGTGCCCATATGGGATGCCAGCGCTTCAGGCCAGGGCTTTAACCCACTATGCTACAGCGCCAGCCTCAGCTGAAAAGTTTAATTTGGATTGAATATGGGGGTGGCAACTTTGAAAGTGGTCAGGACAAGATCGTGAAACTGTAAGGACAATGTGGTGAGCAGGAGGTGTCTCATGGTTTTTCGAGCAGTCGTCACTTCAGAGTCTTCTGGAGTGGCAGCGAAGTGAAGAGACATGGATATCAAAGTTTGTAATTGCCACCCTTTGGGACATCTCTGTTATTTTCCTGGGTCAGGGCTAGTTTTGAACTGGAGAAATGAATCAAGTCAGAAAAGCATGACAGGTTAGCAGCTATGGTAGTTAAAGTGACCCAATAATGTCCACTCCAACTCGATGAGAGTGGCTTTGAATTGAGGTTTTAGTGGAGAGAGGTCCTTAAGAGATATTTTTATGGGAGTGGGTATATATGGGCCCTTCAGTTTTCTTCTCTATCTCTATCTGGGACATTGCTGGGTGGAGGGCTTCCTGGGTATAGAATTCTTGAAATTTTTCCCAAAAGGCTTTATAATAAACTCAACAACCCCCTTCATATAAGTTGGGGAAAGTTTTTCCTAAATACCCTGGGAGAAGGTTGGGACTCGGCCAACAAGACTGTTGGACACAATTTGTAATTTTTGGTCCTAATAACCCCTTTGGTGCAGGGTGGGAGATTTTCTTAGCCTGCCCCATGGGCAGGACTGGACCCCAGCTTGACAAAGTTATGAACAAGGGCCAGACTTTTGTGATTTGGCAACACAGAATTCCCATTTTTTTTTTTAGCCACTCTTTCACATATAGGCTAATATCTACCTAGCTAGGAATAGGAGAATTCAGAAATTTATAGTAGTACCTGTAATGCCACCAAGGACTCTGGCTGTCCCCCTAATAGCAATGCAAGGCTGACTGAAGAGCCTCTTCAGCAAAGGGCTGGCTTCAACTCCCGGGGCAGTATCACTTCCAGTGACCAGGTTTTTTGGCAGAGTGCAATGTAGCCTCCTTGAAAAACAGCATCTGTCATGGCAGAAGTTTGTTCAATGCCCACAAAATAGCATGTTTTTGCATCACACTATTTTGTGGATGTGTTAGGTAGGAAGTCAGAAATGAGCTTATGTGTGTGTGTTGACATCTAGGTCCAGCATCCACATCTCAAAGTCATCTCAATAACCTTCCAGGTGCAGCCCAGTATCTGCACTTCAAAGGCTTTGCCCCTTCTACCCGATAACCATTCTTCCTCTAAGGCTCCTCTAAGGCGGGGCGATGCTAACAAGGCTTCCTCCTGTCTGATAACTTCAGGGGGAAAACTCAGAAAGGAGTTTTTCATATTTACATCCAAAAAGTCCTTCTTCAGGAGGAGAAGAAGAGGCAGGAAGATAAGACCCATCCCCTTAAAAACTGCACGCTCAGCCCTCTGCCTCTCTGCTGAGCCACCCGCCTGGCCTGCCCAGGTGTATTCTCTCCATTCAGTGATGTAACCTCACTCTCCCCCAGTCTGAGCGACCGGGCACTCTCAGATATGTCTGGAAAGGTGCCCATGCGTTCTTATGGATGTCCCTACCCTAATAAACCTTGCTATTTTGCTTTCCACTTACTCTGTCTCACACCTGAATTTTCTTGCACGAAGACAAGAACCCTTGCTTCTCCGGTAACAGGTGTACTGGCCTAGTTGGGTTTCCTTGATGGCAAATTACCACATAAACCAGCTGTTAATCCTTTTAGGATCAAACAAGTCAGTCGCTTTGAACCATCCATCTACCTATTATTATGGTAATGGATTTTATGTTCTGGACTGAGGGGGTAATTTCCTATGCAGGAAAAATGGCTGGAAATGTTAGGACAAAAAGTGTCTGTAACCTGTTTTCCTTAATGTCTTTGGCTGCCTAAAAAGAGGATAGGGCAGGGTTGCCAGCAAGGATGGAAATGTGATTGGGGAGATTTAGCCAGCTCCCTGTCTTGAGTGTTTGAAATAGGACATGACCCCCTAAAGTTTACAAAAATGTGGCCCCTTAAAGTTCCCCAGAAGTGCTATCTGGGGTGCCACATGCTACCGGAATTTGGGGTACCTTACGATTTCACCACGGGCTTATTACTAAATCCCCAATATTAATAAGCCCGAGAGGGTTCTTGTCTAATATTTAGAGAAGAATTCTAAATACTGGCACAAATAAACGAGGCAGCATGGCACATTTTAGGCTTTTATTTAGTGCGAGAGGTATCTAGGAAAGTGAGGGCTTTAGTTCAGGTTGCAGAGAGGGGAAAGTCTGGAAACTAGGGTAGCATCCATACCACTCAGAGAGCAGGCCAAAAGCCACGTGCAGCAAGCACCTTGAGCTGCTATCCACCGCTTATCACCAGCAGCAAAGCAGAGGCAGAGCGCATTTTGGGACACTCCTTGCCTTTTTATATATTTTCCACAAGGGAGTGACTTGTGGGCAGGTGGGCACTCAGGTATGGTCAGGTAGAGCCTGATGTCACGTGGGGGCATGGTAAAGGTACCAGGTAGGATGTAAGGTCACACAGGGGCATGGCAAAGGTGTGGTCTTCCAGCTCACAAACCTAATCCATTTCTGTTCTTATAAAGGTCTGAGGAGCCAGGTGGTTTAATAGGAAGTCAATGGAATTCAGAGTGCAGAATATTTGCTTCCTTCCCCAAAAGGTTAACTTTAGCAAGAACCAGCAAGCCGCCCTCCTTCCTTTGCTCCAAATTTACAATGAGAATAGCAAGGGAGCTCTTCCTGAGCTCACAGCTTATGGTGAAAACAAGTTACCTACTCTACCCTTCTGTGTGGTTTTTTGTTTTAGCGGGCCAGACAGAATGGAGAATTGCAAATCAGGCTTTTTGATGGGTTTTTGTCCCTGCCTGGTAACTGAATACCAATCTGAATGTCAAGTTTTTTTCCTTCAAAATTGTACTTAAAAACCTTTGGGGCCTTTTGGGTTCTTTCTTCTCTTGGAAGCCCCCCTCCAAGCCACTAAGGCTGGAGGGCTTTGATTCTAATAAATACTTTAAAATCTCTTTGCTATCTGCTTGGAAATTCTTCTTCCCTGTGAGACAAAGAACTGAGGTAACAATGATTTCTCCACTGTTGTTTTCCCATAACAAAGAGACTGCAAGCAGGGTGCATTTGGGACTCAGGTTTTTATAAAGGTTAGGAGGGGTTAGTTTGCCACTACGGGGTAGGGGAGGTGTAGAAGGCAGCTGGTGGAAGAGTAGGGGGCTCTTTGAAGTCTCAGGGAATTTCCCTCTTATCTGTCTCATAGCTACCCCTTGCAGCTTCTCTGTTTTTCTGTTTGCATTGCAAGGATTTGAGAAGGGTCCGGTTAGAGACCAAGGACCTCCACAAGAGAGAGGAAGTGGAGTGGGGAGTTGGGGGAGAAGGGGAAAGTGCATGCGATATCAGCATATGAACCCATCACTTCGGATAGTTAAATTTAAACATGTCAGGAACGAAGAGGTAGAGAATCAGATAATACTGCTATCTTTTCAGGGCTCACTTTAAAATAATTTCCTTCTAATCTCACCCAAACTAATTTCACACAGCACTCAACTTCCACAAACCTTCTACAACATGTGACTCCTTCAGTTCTGCTCTATCAAGAGTCTTTTAACCTTCCACCACCAAGAATGCATTCTCATGCTTATGGCTTCATCCACAACTTTCTTTCCTACCTGCTGGTTCTTGCAATTCACATCCCAAACAATCCTCAACATCTTTTAAAAGAACAGAGTTTTTTTTTTTTTTTAATTTAAATGCATTTTATTTTTAGACAACCTACATGACAATGTTTTTTGCCTTAAAAACAATGCCTCCACTTGAAGTAAATCATGGTCAAAATAAGTGAGGAGCTCAAGATAACATCAGTCCCACTTCCTGTAAATCCTGGTATTGTGTGGATGACAAGCAGCAGCCAGTTACGATGAGCAGTGATAGATCCAAATTGCTAACTTTGTTAACATTTTTCCATCTCTAAACCATCCTTAAAGAAAATCATAAACGGGGTCACACCATCCTCACGGTAGTCCAGCAGAGCAACCATGCCATCTGGATTCATGTTTTCACCAATATAGAACTGGTAGTTTTTGAAATTAGCAAGGATGTGCTTGATTTGTTCTGCAGCCCCTGTCATAAAAGGTTTTACTCTCTCTGGTCTCTGTTCTTCAAGTTTGCCTTTGATTGATTTCATGTAATCCTTGATGTACTTCTTGTAGGCTTCTTTTGTGAAGCTGGTTTCCTGCAGGTGATGGTTCATGACAATATCAACACCAGTGATCACTGTGCTTTCGGTACCTTCGCCCTCCGGGCCTTCGGCGGAGGCATTCCCACCGATGAGCGAATCATCAATGTTACCCTCTGTCCTACTGACCATCTTCCCCTCCACCTCCAGGCACAGTCCGCCCGCGATCTCCCGGATCTTGTAGATGTCGGAGAACATCTCATCGTGGCTGATGAGGTCCCGGTAGATAATCATGATGGCGGCTGGTAGGAGACGACGACGGCGGCGCTAGCTTGGCAGGAGCCCGGAGCTCAGAGCGAGCGCGGTGCAGCAGGAGCGGCCCTCGGGGGTAGGGGGGAGCGGGCGGAAAAGAAGAAGAGAGTTTTTAACCCATATTTACTTTAAAGCAGTTTTTGAATTTTGAAACTGCTTAAGCAGTTTTTTTAACATTGGAGAAATTAAGTTGTTTTACTAAGGTGTTGTGAATGCTAGGAGTATCAGGAAAATAATTAGCCTAGGAAACAAGACATTTAAACATTATACTGCTACAGAAACCTGGGGTGGGAAAACTCCCTTTGTTCAAACTGGCACCAGAGTGCAGGATTGAGAGCAGTTTATTAATGCCAGCGGGCTCAGTGGGAATCATTTTCTGAGAACTGAGAATCAAAGCCAAGTTTCTTAGAATATTTATAAGTTCATCAGCATCATACCTTAACTGTTACAGCATTTGTTATGTAGGAAATTAGAAATTTAGCCCAGGAGAATTCCCTCTCCTCAGGACCAAATGGGTTACCTGACCTGATAACATGGGGCAACACAACCTTCTCAGATGCCCTAAGGGGAGCCCCCCTACTCTGCCTGGGGTGCCAACAAATCTGGGGAGAAATTAGCTGATTTTCATCCAACAAACCCTTCTGTCAGTACTCCCCATCCTTTGTCCTGGAGGAGAGGGGGAGGTGGGTAAACAGACTCCCTCTGGACGCTCTCTCTGTCCCTTCCATTCTGATGCCCTACCCCCAATAAAGCCTTATCACTCTGCTCTCTGTCTCACACCTGAACTCTTTCTTGAGTGAAGACAAGAACCCCACGGCTTCCATGGCCTTCCCTCCAGTAATACATTGATGGTTTTAAATTGCAGCCTACATGACTTAGTGTTATGGACAATGATCAAAGAAACCAAAAGGCACTTGAGGCTTCAGGAGGAAAGGCACACTGTTTATTTACACACACAGGCTTGGCAAGACTCATGTTTCAAAAAGTCAAGCCCCAATCTTCTGTCTTTCCCTACCTTTATACCCTAAATATAGCAAGGCAGTTTTGAGGCAGTTTTGGGGCAATTTGGAGAGTACACTGTTATCCTAGACCCTCAGGGACTAACAAATCACAATTGCAAAGTAGGATACTTTTATGATACAGGACCCAGTAAATTTATAACTTAAAGCCAATTTTAGGAGGCACCAAACTATTGTATCTTAGGTATAAGGCTAGCCTTAGGTATGGGACTGACTATGGTGATTGGGGAACAGGTTTCTAAAGGCAGTATTGTTAACGATTTACTTATTAATGATCTGAAATATTAATTTTTTTACAGGCAGAGTTAGACAGAAAGAGAGAGAGAGACAGAGAGAATGATCTTCCTCCCATTGGTTCACCCCCCAAATGGCCACTACGACCGGCGCGCTGGGCCAATCCGAAGCCAGGAGCTAGGTGCTTCCTCCTGGTCTCCCATGCGGGTACAGGGCCCAAGCACTTGGGCCATCCTCCACTGCACTCCCGGGCTACAGCAGAGAGCTGGGCTGGAAGAGGAGCAACCGGGACAGAATCCAGTGCCCCAACCGAGACTAGAACGCAGGGTGCTGGTGCCGCTAAAGTGCCTAACAGCATGACAGGTAACCTGGACTTCACAGTGACAGCATTGACATAGTGACCTTCAAAAGAACAACAATTCCTTTTCTAGATTTCAGACCTTCAGATTGATAATTCTTGTCATTTTAATTTCATTTCCTGAAAGTCAGGGTCAACTTGTGAAAAGTTGTGAAACATGCTAAACTTGTATCCCTGGTACCCAGATTGAATTCCTGGCTCCTGTCTTTGGCTAGGCCCAGCCACAGATGTTGCTGACATTCTGGGAGTAAAGAGGCAGATGTAGACCACTCTTATTTCTACTTCTCCCTGTCTCCCTGGTGTTCAGAAGTATATTAAATGAAGAAAAAATTTAAATATAAAATGAGGAGAGAATAAGAGCTAAAGTTTAAAAACAAGCACTACTATGGGTGTTTAGTGCAGCAGTTACCACTTGGGAGGACCATATCCCATATCAGAGTGCCAGGTTTGGGTAAGGCTACCTCACTTCTGATCCCAAGGATTAATCTTATGATTATAAAATAAACTTAAAGTATGTCATTGTAAAAATTAAAAGAAAGAATAAGAAAGGAAGGAGGAGGGAGAGTTGGAGGGAAGGTAGGGTGGGCAGTGTCTCTATGCTCCTAAATCTGTATATAAAAAATACATGAAATTTGTTCAATATATATGTGTGTGGGCAGGTGGGTGTATCAAGAGAGAATGGCAGGGGCCGGCATTGTGGCATAGTGGGTAAAGCTGCCGCCTACAGTGCCAGCATCTCATATGGACACTTGTTCTAGTTCCGGCTGCTCCTCTGATCCAGCTCTCTGCTATGGCCTGGGAAAGCAGTAGAAGATGGCTCAAGTGCTTGGATCCCTGCACTCACATGGGAGACCCAGAAGAAACTCCTGGCTCCTGGTTTTGCATCAACACAGCTCTGGCCTTGCCAGAACCCTCCTCCCCCCCATAACTCTCTCTCTCTCTGCCTCTCCTCTTCTCTGACTTTCAAATATATAAATAAACCTTAAAAAAAAAAAAAAAGAATGGGAGAAAATGTTCCAAGTCTTGGGAAGCAAATAGAAATCTACATTCAGGGTACCAAAGTACACCAAATAAGATGAACCCAAAGGGACCTACACTCACCAAGGCACATCACAAGCCAATTGCCATATGAGAGATATTTGAATGCAACAATGGAAATATAACTTGTTAAGTACAAATGAATATGCATAAGACTATAAGCACATTTTGAAGGAGAAATTTTGAAAGAGGAAAAGAAGGATGTGGTAAAAGTCTGAAAAGAAATGAACAAAAATATTGAACACCAAGGGGCCATCATTGTGGCATAGCAGGTAAAACTGCAGCCTGTGACTTTGGTATTCCACATAGGTGCTGATTTGTATCCCAGCTGCTCCACTGTCAATCCAGCTCCCTGCTAATGACCTGGGAAAAGCAGTGGAAGATGGTCCAGTGGAAATGGCCATCTGGGAAGTGAACCAACTGGTGGTTGATCTCTCTCTTTTTCTCCCGTGTGTCTGTAACTCTGACTTTCAAATGAATAAATAAACAAAAAAATGATGTACATTGGCAGCATAGACACAATTTTTTTTTTTTTTTTTTTTTTTTGACAGGCAGAGTGGACAGTGAGAGAGAGAGACAGAGAGAGAAAGGTCTTCCTTTGCCGCTGGTTCACCCTCCAATGGCCGCCGCTGCAGCCGGCGCACCGCGCTGATCCTGGCAGGAGCCAGGAGCCAGGTGCTTTTCCTGGTCTCCCCTGGGGTGCAGGGCCCAAGCACCTGGGCCATCCTCCACTGCACTCCCTGGCCATAGCAGAGAGCTGGCCTGGAAGAGGGGCAACCGGGACAGAATCCGGCGCCCCAACCGGGACTAGAACCCGGTGTGCCGGCGCCGCAAGGTGGAGGATTAGCCTATTGAGCCACGGCGCCGGCTCCATAGACACAATTTTTAAAAAATGGACACCAAGTATACTATACCCAGCCACTTTGCATTTCAATAATGGAGTTAACACGGAGACTTTCTAAGAAAAAAAGGGGAACTGCTCTAAAAAGAAGAAAAAGCAGCTCTTCAAGAAAAAGGAAGAGAATGTTAACTAATAAAATGTAAACATATGAGAAAGTGTAGTACTCATGGGTAAAAGTAATTTAAATGACTAATACTAATGGTGAATAATACTAATACTAACACTAACACTAATACTAATACCAATGGTGATGAGTAAATCAGTTATATCTGTGATATAAAGGTAAATCACCAAAGCAATTAAAAGAAACTATAGGTAAAATATTTTCTGAGGGCTACAAATTACGAAAAGATAAACTGTGACTTTAAAAACATAAAATGTGGAAGGAGGGACAATAAAAGAATTTGTGTATGTGATCCAAGTTAAGATTATAAAGTGAAAGTAGCATGTTATGAGATGTTTTATACAATCTTCAGGGTAACCACAAGGCAAAAGTCTATAATATGAGTGATCTTCTGAAAGTTTATGGAAAACGTGTATCAGGAAAAGCTATGCATGTATTTCAAATTTTTTGCACCAAAATAAATAGCTTTTAATTTTTATAAAATTTTATAATATCATTATAGAAAAAAAAGAAAGATTCAGTGCACACCACTTGTAAAAATATCAAACCACAAAGAGAGCAAAAAAAGAGCAGTGGATATACAAAACAACCAAGAAAAGAACAGTCACTTGTAAATCCTTATTCCTCAATAATTATTTTGAATATGAATGGATTAATTTATCAAGAGAAAAGGCATAAAGTAGTTGAATAGATAGCAAAGGAAGAGCCACCTCTATGCTGACTACAACAGGCTCACTTCACCTTAAAGGACAATACTGGATTGAAACTGAAGGGATAAAGTGATATTCAATTAAAATGAAAATCAATACAAAATATATTTTAGGTAAAATTTTAAAAACAGGGGAAGGCATTATGGTACAATGGATTAAGCTGCTACTTGTATCCACCTGCATCCCAAAATAAGAAAGCTGATTGAAGTCCTGGTACCTCCACTTCCAATCCAGTTTTCTGCTAATGCATCTGCAGAGGCAGCAGATAATGGCTCAGGTGCTTAGGTCCCTATCATCTATGTGGGAATCTTGGACAGAGTTCTGGATTCCTGGAATTAGCATCATCCAGCCCTGGCAATTGCAGACTTCTGGGGAGTAAACCAGCAGACATAAAATCTCTGCCTTTTCAAGTAGACAAAAAGAAATATGCATTTAAAAATTATACTTAACATTTTTTTAAAAAACTTTAAGAAGAAAAAGATGATCATTGTATAGTGATAAAGGTGTCAGTTCCTCAAGAGAACATAAAAATTGCATATATATATACAGCCAACATCAAAGCACTTAAGTGTATAAAATAAGAGATCTGGAAGGCAAACTGGAGCACAATGAGAGTATAGGAATTTCAGGGTTGGCGCTGTGGTGCAGTGGATTAAGCCACAGCCTGCAGTGCTGGCATCCCATGTGGGCACTGATTCAAGTCCTGGCTGCTCCAATTCTGATTCAGCTCCCTGCTAATGTGCCTGGAAAAGCAGGGAAGATGGCCTAAGTCCTTGATCCTCTGCACTCACATGGGGGACTCAGCAAAAGCTCCTGGCTCCTGGCTTCAGCCTGGTCCAGCTATGGTCATTGCAGCCATTTGGGGAATGAACCAGTGGATGGAAGATCTCTCTGTCTCTCCTGACCTCTGTCTGAAACTCTGCTTCAAAAGTAAATAAATAAATCAATCCATCCACTGGTTCATTCCCCAAATGGACACAATGGCTAGAACTGAGCAGATCCAAAGCCAGGAGCCAGGAGCTTCTTCCAAGTCTCCCATGTGGGTGCAAGGGCCCAAGCATTGGGCCATCTTAAGCAGATGCTTAACCTACTATGCCATAGCACTGTCCCCTAAACCATTTTTTTTTTAAGAAAAGAATATATGGGGGCCGACGCCATGGCTCACTTGGTTAATCCTCCGCCTGCAGCGCCGGCATCCCATATGAGCTCCGGGTTCTAGTCCTGGTTGCTCCTCTTCCAGTCCAGCTCTCTGCTGTGGCCCTGGAAGGCAGTGGAGGATAGCCCAAGCACTTGGGCGCCTGTACCCACATGGGAGACCAGGAAGAAGCACCTGGCTCCTGGCTTCAGACCGGTGTAGCTCCGGCTGTAGCAGCCATTTGGGGAGTGTCTAACTCTGTTAAAATATATATATATATATATATGAATTTCAATACACCATTTTCAGTAATATCGGTCATGCAGACAGAAAAATAAAGTATTGAAGGGGCCCGCACAGTGGTGTAGCCGGTAAAGCTGCTGCCTGCAGTGCAGGCATCCCATATGGGCGCTGGTTCGAGTCCCAGCTGCTCCTCTTCCAATCCAGCTCTCTGCTATGGTCTGGAAAAGCAGTAGAAGATGGCCCAAGTTCTTGGGGCTCTGCACCACAGGGAAGACTCAGAAGAAGCTCCTGGTCCCTGGCTTCAGATCGGCACAGTTCTGGCCATTGCGGCCATCTGGGGAGTGAACCAGCAGAAGGAAGACCTTTCGCTCTCTCTCTCAGTTAAGCCTTCCTTTCAAATAAACAAATCTTAAAAAAAAATTAGGAACTATATTAAGTATATTTTCAAACCATA
Organism: Oryctolagus cuniculus; assembly: GCF_051225735.1. Lineage (NCBI taxonomy): Eukaryota > Metazoa > Chordata > Mammalia > Lagomorpha > Leporidae > Oryctolagus > Oryctolagus cuniculus. The sequence continues at coordinate 91,123,239 of NC_142881.1, forward strand.
TTGGTATGAAAATGAAAATCAATATTTGGAGAAATCATGAGCAATTTATAAATATGAAGAAATTAATAATATGATTCTAAATAACTATTGAGTTAAAGAAGAAATTAAAAGTGAAGATAAAAATTATCTTGAGACAAATGAAAATATAAATGTGACATAAAAACTTATTAGATGCAACAAAATTAGTTCTTAAAGAAAGGTGATAGCATCACATACCACCACCAAAAATCTGAAATAAACTATTTAATAGTCCTTTGTTATATCTCAACAAATTATAAAAAATGAAATCTAAAGTTAGAAGAAGAAACAAAGATCACAGCAGACAAAAACAAATAGATACTTGAAGCACTTGAGATTATTATTATTATTTTTTTTAAGATTTATTTACTTATTTGAAAGTCAGAGTTACATAGAGGCAGAGAGAGAGAGAGAGAGGACTTCCATCTGATGATTCACTTCCCCAATTGGCCTCAAAGGCTGGAGCTGTGCCGATCCGAAGCCAGGAGCCAGGAGCTTCCTCTGTGTCTCCCATGGGGGTGCAGGAGCCCAAGGACTTGGGCCATCTTCTACTGCTTTCCCAGGCCATAGCAGAGAGCTGGATCAAAAGCGGAGCATCCGGGTCTTGAACCAGCGCCCATATGGGATGCCAGCGCTTCAGGCCAGGGTGTTAACCCACTGCACCACAACATCGGCCCCGGCAATTGAGATTATTAATGACACGAAGTTGGATTTTTGAAACATTAAACTCTTAGCTAGACTAACAAACAGGGAAAGAAGATTTAAATAAATAAAATTAGAAATAAAAGACATTACATCTGGCTGGTGCCACGGCTCACTGGGCTAATCCTCCGCCTGCGGCACCGGCACCCCGGGGTTCTAGTCCTGGTTGGGGCGCCGGATTCTGTCCCAGTTGCTCCTCTTCCAGTCCAGCTCTCTGCTGTGGCCTGGGAAAGCAGTGGAGGGTGGCCCAAGTCCTTGGGTCCTGCACCCACATGGGAGACCAGGAGGAAGCACAAAAAAAAAAAAAAAAAAGACATTACATCTGATAACATAGTGCAAAGGATCATGAGAAATTTTTATAATTATAAACCAGTAACATTGATAATCCAAAAGAAATAAATTCATACATATAATAGATGAAGATTGGATCATGAATAAATCGTAAATATAGCAAATGAATAATGAATAAGGACACTGAATCACTAATAAAATAGTTTTCCATCAAAGAAAAGTCCAGTATTAGGTAGATCCATGGCTGGATTCTACCATACATTTGAATAATTAGTTTTCCAAAATGTATTTAAAATTGAAGAAAGGAGGTCAGCATTGTGGCACAACAGGTAAAGTCACTGCCTGTGACACCAGCATTCCAAATGGGTGCTGGTTTGTGTCCCATCTGCTCCATTTCCAATCCGCTTCCCTGCCCATGGCCTGGGAAAAGCAGTAGAAGATGGCCCAAGTGTTTGGCATCCTGACACCCATGTGGAAGATGTGGAAGAAGCTCCTGGCTCCTGGCTTTAGCCTGGCCCAGCACTGGCTACTGCAGCCATCTGGGGAGTGAACCAACCAATAGCAGATCTCTCTTTCTGTCTCTCCCCCTCTCTTAATAACTCTTTCAAAATAAATAAATAAATCTTTAAAAGACATTCTAAAAGAATACTTCTAAACTCATTTTATAAGGCCATCACTGCCCTTATATTAAAGCCATAGAGACACTACAAAAATAGACTACAGGCCAATATCCTAGATTAGTATTGGTGCAAAAATGCTAAAGAAAATCTTGGTGAACTTTATTTCACAGTATATTAGAAGAATTATTTGACATGCATAAGTGGGAATTACTCATGGGATCCAGAATGGTACAACATATGCAAAAAAGTAAGCATAATCCACCAGAATAACAGAACAAAGGGCCCAGCTGCTGCCCACTATGCTGCACTATGCGTGTCCTCTTCCACGTGGAACTCTCTGCCCCTGTGCCGGCTGTTTGTGGTAGGGGGTGGTATGATCAAGTTGGTGAGGCCTGGAACTGAGGGTTCAAGAGACTAAAAGAAGGTCAGAAGGCTTTAACTGCAGATTCCTTACTCAGCAATGGAGCAGGCTTGTATTGTCTACATTTATGGTGATCCTACCTATAGGCAGAGAGCTATCTATCACAGTTTGAGACTGACTGGAATTCCTATAATTAATGTCAAAAATAGCTGTTTAACTGGTTCTACTGTACTGTTTATGGCCCACAGCTGGTTCAGAGTGGTGTGGCAGATTGTGTCTTGGCTCTTGGATTTGAGAAGATGGAGAAGGGATCCCCTAGAGTAAAATTTCCAGGTAGAACCAATCCAAATGATATTCATGGATGATTTTCAAACATCAACATGTTTTTGAAGAGCTGATTTTTCCATTACTATCACCACTCCTGTATTTATATTTTTACTCAGCATCAGTACAAAGGGCTTTTCCTGTTCCATTATTTATTTATATCATTATGGGTTCATTTATTCTTATACTGTTCAATGTGCTATTGTCTGATCCAGCTCTCTGCTATGGCCTGGGAAAGCAGTAGAAGATGGCCCAAGTCCTTGGGCCCCTGAACCCCCATGGGAGACCCAGAAGAAGCTCCTGGTTCTTGGCTTTGGATTGGCTCAGCTCTGGCTGTTGCAGCCATTTGGGGAGTGAACTAGCGGATGGAAGACCTCTCTCTCTCTGCCTCTCCTCTCTCTGTGTAACTCTGATTTTCAAATAAATAAATAAATCTTTTTTTAAAAAAAAGTAAATTTGAAACTAGAGACTGAGCACAGTTAGTTTATAAATATTGTATAAATGAAAAACTTACCTCATGTACTATCCTGCACTGAAACTTACCTTTTCAAAATGGCATGAGTTAAAGAGCATTTTTCATAGAACCTCCTTCTACGATAAATTCATCTTTGCCAGAAAAAAATTAATTCCAAGAGGATTGATTGGAATAAATCATATATACCTTTTCTTATTTGTATGACATTGTGAGATCAAAAGAGAGGGTGTTGAGGCCAGTGCTGTGGCATAGAAGGTTAAGCCTCTGCCTGCAGGGCCAGCCTCCCATTTTGGTGACAGTTTGAATCCTGGATGCTCAACTTCTGATCTAGCTCCCTGCTAATGCACCTGGGAAAACAGTGAAAGATGGCCCAAGTACTTCAGCCTCTGTACCCCATGGAAGACCCCAGAAGAAGCTCCTGTCTCCTGGTTTCAGCCTGGCCCAGTCCTGGCTGTTGGGGCCATTTTGGGAGTGAATCAGTGGATGAAAGATCCCCCCTCTTTCTCTGCTTCCCTTCTCTCTGTATTTCTCTTTCAAATAAATTTCTTTTTAAAGAGAGGGCTTTAGCTCAACCTTTTTCTACTAGCCTGATACCTATCATCACTTACAATGGTTGTCATTTCAAAATGTAGAAACACTAATTATTGAGGGCTGGCATTGTGCTGCAGCAGGTTAAGCTGCCACCCGGAGTGCTGACATCTCACAGGGATGCTTATTTGAGTTCCAGGTTCCCACTGTTTCACTTCTGATCAAACCCCTGAGAAAAGCAGTGGGAGATGGCCCAAGTCCTTGGGCCCCTGCACCCTCATGGGAGACCTGGAAGAAACTCCTGACTCCTGTCTTCTGCCTGGCCCAGACCTGGTGTTGTGGCTATTTGGGGAGTGAACTAGCAGATGAAAGATCTCTCCCTCTCCTTCTCTGTCTCTAGAACTCTGACTTTCAAATAAATAAATAAAATATTTTAAAAAAGAGAAATACTAATTACTAATAATGAATGACCCAAATAAATACGATAACATAAATTTAATTGTTTTTAAATATTTATTTTTATTTATTTGAAAGAGTTAAAGAAGGAAAGAGGGAAGGGAGAGAGAGAGAGGTCTTCTATTTGCTTGTTCACTCTCTAAATGACTGCATTGGAATGAGCTGGTTTCCTACATAGGTTACAGAGGCCCAAGGATTTGGGCCATCTTTGGCTGCCTTCCCAGGTGCATCAGTAGGAAGCTGGATCAGAACTGGAGCAGCTGGGTCTTGAACTGGTGCCCATATGAGATGCTGGCATTGCAAGCAGTTGCGTTATTCTCTCCCCAATTAGCAGCAACAGCTGGAGCTGCGCCGATCTGAAGCCAGGAGCCAGGAGGTTCTTCTGGGTCTCCCATGTGGGTGCAGGGGCCCAAGGACTTGGGCCGTCTTGTACTGTTTTCCCAGTCCATAGCAGAGAGCTGGATCGGAAGTGGAGCAGCCTGGTCTTGAAACGTCGTTCATGTGGGATGCCGGTGCTTCAGGCCAGGGTGTTAACCTGCTGCACCAAACTCCGGAGTCTTAAATAAAGGACATAGAGAAATGCATAGCAGAAGTGAGGTACAAAGGAGACCTGAGTCATACGTTGAACAGAATGCAAACAGAGTAGATTTAGCTGAGTTCATACATGAGGGATATAACTCATTTAGCTCTTCCAACAAGTCCTAGGGTTAGTTCAACTTGTGGATGAGAGACAATTATAAAATAATCTTAATGAATAAAATTTCATTTTAAATCTGAAAAAACTGGGGCCAGTTTTGTGGCATAGTTGTTAAAACTACCACTAGTGATGCCTGCATTCCATATGGGTGTCAGTTCATGTCCTGGCTGCTCCACACCCAATTCAGCTCCCTGCTATTGGCCTGGGAAAACCAGTGGAAGATGGCCCAAGTGTGTGAGATCCTGCCACCCTTGTGGTATCCTGGATGACGTTACTGGCTCTTGGCTTCAGCCTGCCCAGCACTGAGCATCTGAGAAGTGAACCATCTGAGAAGTGCAGCCATCTGAGAAACGAACCAGCAGAGGGAAGATCTCTGTCTCTCCCTCTCTGCCTGTACCTCTGACTTTCAAATAAATAAATAAAAATTTTTTTAAATCTGAAAAATTAAAATAAAGTAATAAACCACAATTATATTTTTGGAAGGGGACCCTTTTTGGAGGAATTTTACAAATAATATAAAAAATATAAATTCTTTAGAAATAGGTGATTTTACCCAATTAAAAATGAATTATTTTATGTTTCTTCAAAGTTATTGTCTTCTGTTTTATAGGAAAAACTGAAGATTTTTAAACTCAATTGTATTTTTAAAATATAGAAAAGAAGTTCTATCTCCTATTTATGCAAAAATAGAATCAAAACCTATATCATTTATTTTAGAAATCTCTAATATTTCCTTTTTAATATTTATTTATTTATTTATTTGAAAGGCAGAGTTACAGAGGAGAGGCAGTGACAGAGAGAGAGAGAGAGAGAGAGAGAGAGAGAATCTTCCATCTGCTGATTTACTCCCAAAATGACTGCGAAGGTTGGAGCTGGGCTGTTCTGAAGCCAGGAGCTTCTTCAAGATCTCCCATGTGGGTGCAAGGGCCCAAGTACTTGGGTCATCTTCTACTGCTTTCCCACACACATTAGCAGGCAGCTGAATTGGAAGTGGAGTAATCAGGACTCAAACAGGTGCCCATATGGCATTCTGGCACTGCAGCGGTGGCTTTACCTGTGGCTTTGCCTTTATGCCACAGTGTCGGCCATACTAATATTTTCAATCACTGTAGTAATTTAAAGTCCTTAAGACATTAGCTGAAATATACATGGAGATCCCATCTGGGCAGACTTTTATTTTTTTAGTTTATTTAATTCTATATTGTTGATTGCAAACGTATATATGGTGGAAGGAGGAGCCAGAACACAGATAGATACATATGTACATATTAGTAAGCCCAAGCATCACGGACCCCAATGCATCCTTGTTGATGACAACCTGCCCCTTTGGACTTCCGCCCTTCATGTATGTTGGCAGGTGCTACTTTCTCTCTCTCTCTTTTTTTTTTTTTTTTAAGATTTATTTATTTATTTGAAAGGCAGAGTTATAGAGAGGAAGAGGCAGAGAGAGAGATATCTTCCATCCACAAAGGCTAGGACTGGACCAATCTTAAGCCAGGAGCCAGGAGCTTTTTCCAGGTCTTCTACATGGCTGGCCATCTTTCACTGCTTTCCCAGGCCATAAGCAAGGTACTGGGTTGGAAGTAGAGCAGGTGGAACTGGAATCAGTGCTCATATGGGATGCCAGACACTGCAGGAGGTGGCTTTACCTGCTAGGCCATGGTGCCCAGCCCCTTCTCTTGTTAATTGATCTGACGAATTTACTTCACAGTTTTTTTCTTTCTTTCTTTCTTTTTTTTTTTTTATTTGACAGGTATAGTTATAGGAGAGAGAGAGACAGAGAGAGACAGAGAGAGACAGAGAGAGACAGAGAGAAAGGTCTTCCTTCCATTGGTTCACCCCCCAAATGGCTGCGACGGCCAGCGCTGCGCCGAGCCGAAGCCAGGAGCCAGGTGCTTCCTCCTGGTCTCCCATGCAGGTGCAGGGCTCAAGCACCTGGGCCATCCTCCACTGCCTTCCCGGGCCACAGCAGAGGGCTGGACTGGAAGAGTAGCAACCAGGACTAGAACCCAGTACCCATATGGGATGCCGGTGCCATAGGCAGAGGATTAACCAAGTGAGCCATGGTGCTGGCCCCTCACAGTTTCTTTTAAAACACACATTTGTCAGGTTTGAAGTTAAAGTTGTCTATATCATTAAAATTTGCAAAAATCAAATCTGTAAATTCTTCTATGTATTTATTTTCTGTTCACAGTTATGTTTCTCAGTGTTCCTTTTGGGGCTGGGTCCAAACTGGTCAGTGAATTCCTTTTTTTTTTTTTTAAGATTTGTTTATTTATTTGGAAGACAGAGTTACACAGAGGGAGAGGGAGAGGGAGAGGGAGAGGGAGAGGGAGAGAGATATAGAGAGAGAGAGAAAGAGGGAGAATCTTCTATCAGCTGATTCTTTTCCCAAATGGCTGCAATGGCCAGGCCTGGGCCAGGCTGAAGCCAGGAGCCAGGAGCCAAGGGCTTCCTCTGAGTCTCCCACGTGGGTACAGGGGCCCAAAGAGATGAACCTTTTCTCACTGCTTTCTCAGGTGCATTAGCAGGATTGAAAGTGGAATAGCTGGGACTCTAACTGGTGCCATAGGGATACTGGTGTGGCTTATCCTGCTTTGCCATAGCACGGGCTCCTAATGCATTCCTTGTACTTTCTTTTCTCTGCCCTGGATGGGTCAGAGGTATTTTCTTCATCCCACTCATCTTGAACATGTATCAGTGACTGTGCTCCTATACAGTAAAGAAGTTCTCTAAATCTGTAGTGAAATCGAACAGAAATCTGCTCGAGTCAGTCATGCCGTCGACTGCCTGCTGCCATGGTCACTGACCTTTGCTGCTAGAGTGTAGCCAAGGCTGCTGCCACCACACTCCTAGAATTTTCTCTTTGAAAATAATGTATACATACTCTGTAGTCCTAACAATTTCCAGGTCCAATATATGTTTTATATAAAGATACCTTAAAAGTTCATGGAAATAGAATTAAATGATAAAGGGCATTTTCCACAAACCTTTTGAAATATTATCCAATGAAATATTAAATATAATTGGTATTATATGTCTCCTGCTATATGGAGCAACACTGAAGTACACAGCTTAAATCCATTTGAGAAAAGAGTAATATTCTCATGAGGTAAGGATAACTCCTGAATCCCTTGCACAGGAAAAAAACAGGTTTATCCAGGCCACAAAGATAGTGCTGTATCCCAGCAGCGATGATCACAAAATACAGAGTGAAGGAATCTAGAGAGATTAAATTGGCTTCATCTGCTATTGCAGATGGGAAAGAGAGCTCAAATCCTGACCTATGTTAATAATCTTTATGAGCTACAGTGCCCTGCATGTCATGTTAGTGTGTGTGACATTTATACATTACAGATCTGCCCAATACACACTGCTAGTAATTAAATGCTCTGCCTAGATAAATGGTGATTATGTATAAGAAATTATAATAAGGGGAATGGTGAATTTTAATAAGGGGAATTATAATAAGGGGAACGGGAATTATAATAAGATAAATGGTGATTATCTAAAAAAATTATAATAAGGGGAAACATTAGCTCACTTCTATGACCTTGAAGCCAAAAAGGAAAAATAAAAATCAAAGACTGGTTTAATTAATACTATGTCCATGGAGTTTTGTGTATACTTGCTAATTTAATATATTTTTAAGACATCAATTTATTTGAAAGTCATAGTTAGGAAAAGATATATATAGAGAGAGATCTTTTTTTGATTCACTCCCCAGATGGCCACAATGGCTAGAGTGAGTCAGGCCAAAACCAGGAGCCAGGAGCTTCATCCAGGTCTCTCACATAGGTAGCAGGAGCCCAAGTACTTGGACCATACTCTGCTGCTTTTCCCAGGCCAATATCTGGGACCTGGACCTGAAATGAAGCAGCTAGGTCACTAGCTGGTACCCAGCCTGGACATGAACCAGTGCCCATATGGGATGCCAGCATCACAGGAAGTGGCTTTACCTGCTAAGCCACAACACCTCCCCCACACCAATATAATCATCAACGTAAATCTGTTACTACAGATTAATTATCTAATTCTAAGTGAGAACAGAGTTTTAGCAATATAACAAAAGTACTTAACTAAGTACGGCATGGCAAGAATTTGAGTTCACGTCTACCTTTTTCCAAAACTGAGAATCCTAAACATGTTCATCTTCAGGGGCACACATCAGATCTAAGCTTTATCAGGAATGCCACCTTCTAATTAATTCACACTATTGTCCCATATGACTCATTGGTGGCACTGCCAGGGGATTCTCCCTCTATTAGATCCACTTCCCTCTTCTTAATTTGACTTCCTAGTTCATTCCAGTTACTTATTTTACCACATATTTACTAAGACTGCAGACTCTTAGTCACCATGTCTCCTGATCGAAGATCTGAGCTTCATGACTCTAAATGTTTGCCAATCCTGTGGCTGCATCTGACAGAGTATATGACAAGGATATTTACCCTGTCTAACTAGATTCATCATTCACTAAATAATTTTAATATACATCTAGAAATACTGTTGCATCTAGCAAACTACAGCATTCTTATGCTCCATGAATAGCTCATATCCTCTTCCATGCACTGGGAATTCCCATATTTTCATGTTACCACTCACTTTTTCCTACTCATGTGGACTGATGATTTGACAAAATACCTCTGCTTAGGCTATACAGTTTAAAAATATTACTGCATTGATATTTCATTCTATACTTCTTTCATTATAGCTGGAAGATCATATTTACCTTAGATAATTCAGTTTTTGGAGATATAGGAGCAATTCTTTTATTATACATTGGAGAAGTAGCCTGATGTGCTGGCTCAAGGTGCAACAGACAGAACATTCAATTAAGAAACAAGGGAGGGGCTGGTGCTGTGCATAATGGGTAAAGCCACCACCTGTGATGCTGGGCATCCCATATAGGTACCTGTGAGTCCTGGCTGCTCCACTTCTGATCCAGTGCCCTACTAATGTGCTTGGGAAATCAGTGGAGGATGGCCCAGGTGCTTGGGCCCCTCCATCCACGTGGATGCCTGGAAGAAGCTCCTGGCTTCTGGCTTTGGACCAGCCATGCTCTGGCCATTGCAACCATTTGCAGAATGAACTAGTGAATAGAAGATCGATATCTCTCTCTTTCTCTCTCTCTCTCTGTAACTCTGTGTTTCAAAGAAAAATCAACAAATCTTTTTTTTAAAGGTTTATCTCGAAGTCATAGTTACACAGAAAGAGGAGAAGCAGAGAAAGAGAGAGAGGTCCTCCATCTGATGGCCCCCTCTTCAACCAGCTGCAATGGCCGGGGCTGCGCCCATCCGAAGCCAGGAGCCTCCTCCGGGTTTCCCATGCGGGTGCAGGGGCCCAAGGACCTGGACCATCCTCCACTGCCTTCCCAGGCCACAGCAGAGAGCCAGATTGGAAGAGGAACAGCCGGGTCTCGAACCTGAGCCCTTATGGGATGCTGGGGCCTCAGGCCCGGGCGTCAACCCGCTGCGCCAGCCCACAAATGAACAAATCTTAAAAGAAAAGCAGGAAGTAAGGAAGGAAGTTAAGAAAGAAAAAAGGAGACAGTGAAAGGAAGGGAAACATCTTGAGGTCCAAAGTTGAAAACCAGACAGGCCTGATATACCAGGTTAAGCCACCATGTGTGGCTTATGGGTACTGGCTGATCCACTTCAGATCCAGCTCCCTGCTAATGGCATGCGAAATGCATTGGAGGATGACTCAAGTCTTTGGGAACCTGCATCCACATGAGACCTGGATGAAGTGCCTAGCTCCTGGCTTCTGCCTTTGCAAATACCATGCAAAACAGGCAGCTGGTGTACCTTAAGAGAATCCCCACAAGTAATAGAAAAGACACTCCCAGCATTCCTTAAGGAACACAGGGGCAAGAAACCAATATGCTTTTTTGGCATTTCAAGATAGTTGGCCCTCTTATGATTGCATTTCTTAGAAGTCTTGAAATAGAATAAAGTGACATAATATCAGAGAAAAATCAGGCTTCTCACACAACAAGGTGAGGGTCAGAAAAAGCTCAAGCATTTTGTTTTATGTTTTTATTTTTTTTTCTGACATGTAAAACGTGACCATTTGCATTACATTGGGCAAAAAGCTTGCTATGACAAACATAAACTTCACACTTCATTTTATAATAAAACAGGATTCTTTCTATATCTCTTTTCTTTTTTTATTTATTTATTTTTTATTTTTTGACAGGCAGAGTGGACAGTGAGAGAGAGAGACAGAGAGAAAGGTCTTCCTTTGCCGTTGGTTCACCCTCCAATGGCCGCCGCGGCAGGAGCCAGGTACTTATCCTGGTCTCTCATGGGGTGCAGGGCCCAAGCACCTGGGCCATCCTCCACTGCACTCCCTGGCCACAGCAGAGAGCTGGCCTGGAAGAGGGGCAACCGGGACAGAATCCCGCGCCTGGACCTGGACTAGAACCCGGTGTGCCGGCGCCGCAAGGCGGAGGATTAGCCTAGTGAGCCGCGGCACCGGCCCTATATCTCTTTTCTTAAAACTAAGTTATCTTCTTGCTTCAAACACATTTCTGATCACTTAAGGAGATAATCAAACAGTATCTACCGGAATATTTTTTTTTGTTACATCCAAGATTAATATTAAAAAAAACCTCATCAGCATTTCCTATCCAGGTGCACAGAGTGATTTTTCCAAGATTAAACAATCTAAACATTGGGAAGAGCCAAGTCAGCATAGAATGTCAGCACCTCAAAACACCTGGCATCGCTGCTTCATTAGATCTGATCCGGCAACGGATATTAATTTTGACCAACAGTGCAACTAAGATCTTATTTATGTGTATACATTAATTTATTTTTTTTATTTTTGGTTTTGCAGAGAAGTTCAGAGCTTCCTCCTGCCTTAGGTGTCTTCCCGCTCGACTGACGATACCGGTTGTTGGCTCCATTGTGGTAGCATGCTAGTAATAGATTTTAAAGTGCTTTCTTTATCATGATCTTTGCCCATAACTGTTCTCGCCATCCTATTGTTTTCTTTAAGTCACCCAACTAGGGGAAGTCGGACCCCAGGAGCTACCTCGTGGGTCTTACTTTTCAGGGCGTCATCACCCGGCGCTACCCTCCCGTGCAGGGCTGCAGCACAGACCCGGGGCGGGAAAGGAGGGCGCGCCCGCAGGAGGGGAGGCTGCGCGGGAGGGGAGCGAGGGCGGGCCGGGGAGGGGGACGAAAAAGAGGGGGGGCAGGACCGCGGAGGGAGGGGGCAACGGAGAGCGGGGAGGGGAGAGAGAGAAAGGGAGGGGCGGAGGGGAGAGGCCGGGGGCGGAGAGCGGAGAGGGGAGAGAGGGAAAGGGAGGGGCGGAGGGAGAGGCCGGGTGCGGAGAGCGGGGAGGGGAGAGAGGGAAGGGGAGGGGCGGAGGGAGAGGCCGGGGGCGGAGAGCGGAGAGGGGAGAGAGAGAAAGGGAGGGGCGGAGGGGAGAGGCCGGGGGCGGAGAGCGGAGAGGGGAGAGAGGGAAAGGGAGGGGCGGAGGGAGAGGCCGGGGGCGGAGAGCGGAGAGGGGAGAGAGAGAAAGGGAGGGGCGGAGGGGAGAGGCCGGGGGCGGAGAGCGGGGAGGGGAGAGAGGGAAAGGGAGGGGCGGAGGGAGAGGCCGGGGGCGGAGAGCGGAGAGGGGAGAGAGAGAAAGGGAGGGGCGGAGGGGAGAGGCCGGGGGCGGAGAGCGGGGAGGGGAGAGAGAGAAAGGGAGGGGCGGAGGGGAGAGGCCGGGGGTGGAGAGCGGGGAGGGGAGAGCGGAGGAGGGAGAGGCCGGGGCGGAGAGCGGGGAGGGGCCGGCTGCTGGGAGCGGTGGTGCAGCTGGCGCTGCCAGGGAGCAGGAGCCGGCGCTGGAGATGTCACCCGCCCGTCCCTTTATTACCGTTGCTCTCGGAGGGAACTCTCTGCGCTTAATTTCTAAAACCGCAGTGCAATTTCTCTCTCTTCTTTCCCGATAAAATAAGTGACTGTTTCCTCACATCCGCCCCACGTCTAATTTACAGGGATAAGCAGTTATTTCCCCATTAAAATAGCTGTCCTCTATATTAAAAATAAACAACTAGCAGTAAAATCAGTTATGTCCCCCTGTAGCTACACAGTGTTTCTCTCTTAATCTTACTTGGGAAAAATGAAAAATTTACCCAGGACCACCTTTTAGGATTGTTACATTTACATCTTTTCTGATGTCTCAAGGTTTGTGATTGGCTTCAAATTAATCTTTTTTTTTTTTTTAATCAGGTGTTTGTAGCGGGGTCTTGCTCATCCAACAATACTGGAAAAGCCCACGACCAGCCCTAGCCCTTGTGCTTTTACTCTACATTATCTTGGAGCTCTGATGCACGTATTCTGTTACTTAGGTTCCATCCATCATTAACTCTATGATCGCCATGTCTAATAACTAAGTGAGACACATCACAAGTTCTAGTTTCTAATTGTGTGTCAGAGGCCTAAAATAAGGTCTGAGTGAACTTCAAAAATCTCATTGTAAAGTGGAATTAAAAGGTAAGTAGCTTAGGTTTCTGTAAAATTTTGAAATGTATAGGTTTTTTTATAATACACACTTGTCATGAAATTTTTGAGAATTTTTTTGAGAAAATCGTTTGGAATGCATGCAGTTTTTTATTGGAATGTAATTTTAATTAACTTTTGGAAGACTCCCTGAATGCATATATTTCAAATTTTCAAATTTGAATTTCAAAATAATTTTTAATTCTGCTTACACAAACTATTTGAAGTACCCTGGTATGTCTCCAGCTTTAGCTAGTGGCTCCACTAGCAGCCATCTAAGACATGACCTCAGAACCATACAAATAGAAGTAATGGTTCTTACCCTACACTGAGCACTAAGTTTACATTCACTTCCACCTGGATATCAACATATTTGCCCACCCCAAACACACTATGCTTGAGTCTCAGATTAAAGTCAATTCCACAAGATTCCTTCCTTAAATTCCTACCCACCAGTGTAGCACTTCTGTTCTCCTCCTTCTTTCTTTATTGGAACCCTTCAGCCCACTTTTCTTATACTTTATTATATGAGTATTTGATTGGTTATTTCTTTTAATTTATTTGAAAGGCAGAGAAGCAAAGAGAGAGAGAAAGAGACAACAGATAGATCTATCCACTTCATAAATGCCTGCAACAAACAGAGCTGGGTCAGATGAAAGCTAAGCACCCAGAAATCAATCTGGGTTTCTCATGTGAGTGGCAGGAAACCAAAAATCTGATCCATCACCCGCTGCTTCCCAAGGTGTACATTAGCAGGAAGCTGAAATATGAAGCAAAGACAGTTCTAAAATCCAGGCCCTCTGATGTGGAATACAGGAACATCGCAGCACCATCTTTTTTTTTTTTTTTTTTTTTTTAGGTTTATTTATTTACTTGAAACTCAGTTACAGAGACAGAGAGAAAGATTTGCTGGTTCGTTAGATTGTCACAATGGCCAGGGGTGGTCCAGGATGAATCCAGGAGCCAGGGGCTTCATCTAAGTCTACTACATGGATGGCAGAGGCCAAGCACTCAGGCCATCTTCTGCTTTCCCATGCCATTAGCAGGGATCAGAAGTAGAGCAGCTGGGACAGAAGCAGTGCCCTTATGGAATGTTAGCACTGCAGGCTGTGGTTTTACCTATTACTCAACAATACCAGCCTCCAAGCCGACTTGATTTTTCCTACTTGATATTTTCTTACTTATTTATTTGTATTTATTCCCCTCAGACTAACTGCAGGAAAATTAGCTGCAGAGCCATATGTCAATTTTCTCCTTGGCTATTACCCTGAATTATAAATCCACAGAAATTTGCTGTTCTCAAAACCCTGCCACCCAGAGCCAGCAGTCAGATTAACTAATCACCTGGAGATTAAAATTAGATTATGGAATGGGTAGTGTGGTTCACAGGTTGAGATATGAGCTTCCTATATCAGAGCGTCTGGTTTGAGTCCTGGCTACTCCACCATTTCCAATCCAGCTTCGTGTAAAGTACCTGGGAGGTAGCAGGTAATATCCAAGTACTTGAGTTTGTTCCACCCATGTGGGAGACTTGTTTGGAGTTCCTGTCTCCTTTCTTCAGTCTGGTCTAGCATTGGCTGTTGTAGGCATTGGGGAGTGAACCAGTGAATGAAAGATATCTTTCTCTCTCTTCCTCTTTCTCTGGTGTTCTGCCTTTTAAATAAGGTAATAAAACATTTTTTTTTGACAGAGTTAGTGAGAGAGAGAGACAGAGAGAGAGAGTTATAGACAGTGAGAGACAGAGAGAAAGGTCTTCCTTCCATTGGTTCACTCCCCAAATGGCCACTACGGCCAGCGCTGTGCCTATCTGAAGCCAGGAGCTGGTGCTTCCTCCTGGTCTCTCATGAGGGTACAGGGGCCGAAGCACTTGGGCCATCCTCCTCTGCTCTCCTGGGCCACAGCATAGAACTGGACTGGAAGAGGAGCAACTGGGACTAGTACCCAGCGCCCCAACCAGGACTAGAACCCGGGGTGCTGGCACCACAGGCAGAGGATTAGCCTAGTGAGCCATGGCACTGGCCCTTAAATAAGGCAATAAAATATTTTTTAAAAACTAGGTGGTTGGGGGTGGTGCTGTGGCACAGTGGCAGTGTCCTGAAGTGCTGGCATCCTATATGGGCGCTGGTTGGAGACCTGGCTGCTCCACTTTCAATCCAGCTCTCTACTATGGACTGGGAAAGAAGTAGAAGATGGCCCAAGTCTTTGGACCCCTGCACCCATGTGGGAGATCTGGAAGAAGCTCCTGGCTCCTGGCTTCGGATTGGTGCAGCTCTGGCTGTTGTGACCAATTGGGGAATCAATCTTCAAATGGAAGACCTCTCTCCCTCTCTCTCTCTTTGTCTCTCTCTCTCTGCGTAACTCTTTCAAATAAATAAATAAATCTTTAAAAAAAAAAAACCTAGGTGATTAAAAAACGAGGATGTGGCTTATTAGGTAGAATTTGCTGCATACGTACAAAACTGTTGGGAAAGTTCCGTGACTGACTCACTGATGCTGTAGTCACTACATTTGAGGGCTCAAACTTTCAGGCACTTTGCACAAGTCTGTGATCTCGATCATATCAGCTTTATGATCTAAAAGGCATTGTCTGCTTAACCTGAATTCAATCAAGATCAATGCAATCAAGTTATTTTTTAAAATATTTTGTTTATTTTATTTGTTTATTTGAAAGGTAGAGTTACAGACAGTGAAAGGGAGAGGCAGAGAAAGGTCTTCCATCCTCTGGTTCACTCCCCAAATAGAAGCCATGGCCAGAGCCAGGCTGATCAGGAGCCAGGAGCATCTCCCACATGGATGCAGAGGCCCAAGCACTTGGGGCATCTTCTACTATTTTCACAGGAGCATTAACAGGGAGCTGGATCAGAAGTGGAGCAACTGGGAGTAAAACCAGTACCCATGGAATGCTGTCGCCGCATGCAGAGGATTAATCTACTGGGCCACAGTGTCAGCCCCATGTTATGATATCTTTAACAAACTTTTCTCTCTAATTATGCACATCAGTTAGGTAAGTTACAGAAAGCATATTGACTCCTTTTGTCAAAGTTCTAAATGGCTGTAACAGAAGCCATCATGAGTTTGCACAAACTCTGCTTTGTGGAGTTTGACTTGTTCTGGTAAGCACTTCAGATAATTTCTGGTCCTTAACTTTAAATAGGTGTAAACCACTGATGTTCTCTGAGGCTGTGGACTTCAATATAGCTGTCTATGAGAAGAGTTGTATTTTACTTATTACAGGAAAGGTATTTGTCACCACAGTAACAATGCTAATAGCCCTCTTTCATATCAGAAAGCTTGTTTTCAAGCCCCCACTTTACTTCCAACTCCAGCTTGCTTGCTTTCTTTCTTTCTTTCTTTCTTTCAGATTTTATTTATTTATGTGAGAGGTAGAGCTACAGACAGTGAGAGGGAGAGACAGAGAGAGAGGTCTTCTTTTCATTGGTTCATTCCCCAGATGGCCACAACAGACAGAGCTGCGCCCATGCAAAGCCAGGAGTCAGGAGCTTCTTCCAGGTCTCCCATGTGGGTGCAGGGGCCCAAGGACTTGGGCCATCTTCTACTGCTTTCCCAGGCCATAGCAGAGAGCTGGATTGGAAGAAGAGCGGCCTAGATTAGAATCGGCACCCATGTGGGGTGCCGGTGCTTCAGGCCAGGGCATTAACCCATTGCACCACAGCGCCGGTCCCCCAACACCCTGAGAGGCTGCAGGTGATGGTCTAATTATTTGGGCCTCTGCCACCCACAGGGAAACCCAGATTGAGTTATTGACCCCTGAATTCAGGTTGGTCCAGCCCTGGTTATTGCAGGCCTTTGGAGAATGAAGTATCAGATGGAAAATATTCTACTATTCCTCTGCCTTTCAAGTAAATAAAGTAAGTATATTTCTAAAAATGTAATTAAACATTATGTTTAATACAATATATAATGATAGCAAATATTAGAAAGCAGACAAATGAGGATTCTAGAGTCTGCATTTTTTGTTGTTGCAAATGACTTGAGGATGCTTTGGAAATAGCTGGAGTTCATGAATTCCAATCAGCCCCATGAAAGTCTCTCAAGTGAGTAGAGGGAAAATTGGTCACTCTTTGACCAATTCGATAAAGTAAGCATGCTAATTTTCTCAAATGACAGTAAGAAATTATCTTAAATATATTTGTGTTGCTGAAAAATTTGCTTTTGCTTCCATTAAATCCAGGAAAGTAAAAAGTTAAACTGATTTTGATATATATATATATATATATATATATAATGTTTGAAAGCTGAAATAATTTAGGGAGTTTTAAATCATCTGCTTTTGAAGATATGTGTCATTACTTGAATGCTGTAAGTAAAGTAAAGAAGTTAAAATTAATGACAGCATAAACACAAGAGCTCACATTTTCCCTTTCACCTCAGGCTCCAACATGGCTCAGCTGGCACTGTCCTGTCTCCCACTCAAGTCTGCACAGTTCTGATATTTTGCATACTCTTTTATAATGCATTGGTGTCTGGCATAAATAGATGACAATATGGAACAAAGAACAGACACATACTATTCACCTAATACATTTAAAATAGTGAATAGACTTCTATGAAAATGAAGGGAATAAATTAATTATAATAGAAATAAATTAATTATAATATAAAACATAGGATAAAATTATTAGACATTCAGTTTAGTGATAACTGTAGACATACAACACTGAAAGCATTATCTGTTAAAAATAATATGGTCTTTGGTTTTTTATTTTATTCTTTTTCTTATCTTTTCTAATGTGGAATTTGTTAAATTAAAAATGTCTACTCAAAGAAAGGTACTGTGTAATGATTAAGGGATCAATAAACAGGAAGATGTGACTACAACAAATGTATATGCCCCCAATGTCAGGGTGCCTGGCTATTTAAAACAAATGTTAATGGATCTAAATTGATACATAGGCTCTAATACATTAGTAATGGGGGACTTCAACACCCCACTTGCATCAGTGGCAGATCAATTAGACAGAAAATCAACAAAGAAACAAAAGAGCTAATTGACACCATGAACCAAATGGAACTAACTGATATCTACAGAACCTTTCATCCCACAGTTGCAGAATACACATTATTTTCATTAGTGCATGGCACTTTCCCTAGGATATACTAGGTCATAAAGCAAGTCTCACCAAATTCAAAAAAAGCAAAATCATATGATGCATCTTTTCTGACCACAGTGGAACGAAGCTGGAAATCAACAACTCAAGAATCTCTAGTATGTGCAAACACATGGAGACTGAACAATATGCTCCTGAATGAACAGTGGGTCACAGAAGAAATCAAAAGAGAAATCAAAAAAATTCTGGAAATGAATGAAGATGGCAATAAGAAACATCAAAACTTACAGGAAGAAGCAAAAGCAGCATTAAGAGGGAAGTTTATAACAATTGGTGCCTACATCAGAAATTGGAAAGGCACCAAATGAATGAGCTAGCAATGAATCTTAAGGACCTAAAAAAACAACAAACCAAACCCCAAATTAGTAGGAGAAAAAAAAAATAAAATTAGAAAAGAGATAAACAAGATTGAAACAAAAAAATACAAAAGTTCAGTGAAGAGCTGATTTTTAAAAAAATTAAAAAAAATTGATATGCCACTGGCCCAACCACTCCCCCCCAAAAAAGAGGGAGAAGACCCAAATCAATCCCTGGTGGGACGACAGTCTCTTCAACAGATGGAGCTGGGAAAATTGAACCTGCACACAAGAAGAATGAAACAAGACCCCAAAATTCCACTCAAAATGGATCAAGGACCCACATGTATGACCTGATACCATCAAATTATTAAAGAACATTGGTGAAACTATTCAGGACATTGGCATAGACAAAGACTTCTTAGAAAAGAGCCCAAAAGCACAGGCAATCAAAGCCAAAATTGACAAATGGGACTACATTGAGCTGAGAAGCTTCTCTACTACAAAAGAAACAATCAGCAGAGTGAAAAGGCAACTGAAAGAATGAGGGAAAATATTTGAAACTATGAAACTAATAAAGGATTAATATCTAGAATGTATAAAAAACTCCAGAAACTCAACAACACCACAACAATACGGTTGATAAATGGGCAAAGGACTTGAATAGGCATTTTTCAAGAGAGGAAATTCACATGGCCAACAGACACATGAGAAAATGCTTAGGCTCACTAGCCATCAGGGAATGCAAATTAAAACCACAGTGAGGTTTCAACTCACCCCCTTTAGAATGGCTTTCATACAGAAATCAACAAACAATAAATGCTGCTGAGGATGTGGGGAAAAAGGTACCCTAATCCACTGTTGGTGGGTATGTAAACTGGTGCAGCCATTGTGGAAGACAGTATGGTGGCCGGCGCCATGGCTTAATAGGCTAATCCTCCACCTAGTGGCGCCGGCACACCGGATTCTAGTCCCGGTCGGGGCGCCGGATTCTGACCCGGTTGCCCCTCTTCCAGGCCAGCTCTCTGCTGTGGCCCAGAAAGGCAGTGGAGGATGGCCCAAGTGCGTGGGCCCTGCACCCCATGGGAGACCAGGAGAAGCACCTGGCTCCTGCCTTCGGATCAGCACAGTGCGCCGGCCGTGGCGGCCATTGGAGGGTGAACCATGGCCAAAAGGAAGACCTTTCTCTCTGTCTCTCTCTCTCACTATCCACTCTGCCTGTCCAAAAAAAAAAAAAAAAAGGAAGACAGTATGGCGATACCTCAGAAATCTGAATATAAACCTACCATATGACCCAGCCATCCCACTCCTGGGAATTTACACAAGGGAAATGAAATCACCATATGGTAGAGTTCTCTGCACTCCCATGCTTGTCACAGTTCAATTCACAACAGCTAAGGTATATAATCAACCTAAATGTCCATCAACTAATGACTGAATAAACACATTATGGTATATATACACTAAGGAATACTACCAGCAGTAAAACAAACAATCATGTCATTTGCAACGAAATGGATGCAACTGGAAACTCTTATGCTTAGTGAAATAAATCAGTCCCAAAAAGACAAATACCATTTGTTTTCCTTGATCTGTGCTAATAAAGAACATAAAATGTAACGTATTGGAGTGAAATTGACATTTTGAGATTCGATGATCATTTACAGTTCTTGTCTCTACTGTTTTTTTTGTTTGTTTGTTTTTTGTTTTTTGACAGGCAGAGTGGATAGTGAGAGAGAGAGAGACAGAGAGAAAGGTCTTCCTTTTTGCCATTGGTTCACCCTCCAATGGCCGCCGTGGCCGGCGTGCTGCAGCCGACGCACAGCGCTCATCCGAAGGCAGGAGCCAGGTGCTTCTCCTGGTCTCCCGTGGGGTGCAGGGCCCAAGCACTTGGGCCATCCTCCACTGCACTCCCTGGCCACAGCAGAGAGCTGGCCTGGAACAGGGGCAACCGGGACAGAATCCGGCGCCCCGACCGGGACTAGAACCCGGTGTGCCAGCACCGCTAGGTGGAGGATTAGCCTATTGAGCCATGGCGCCGGCCATCTTGTCTCTACTGTTGAGAAACTGTTTTTTTCTTCATTGTATTTGTTAAACTCCTTACTTTTCATTAATCTTTTTTTTTTTTTTTTTTTTTTGGACAGGCAGAGTGGACAGTGAGAGAGAGAGACAGAGAGAAAGGTCTTCCTTTACCGTTGGTTCACCCTCCAATGGCCGCTGTGGCTGGTGTGCTGTGGCCAGCGCACCGTGCTGATCCGAAGCCAGGAGCCAGGTGCCCAAAGACTTGGGCCATCCTCCACTGCACTCCCTGGCCACAGCAGAAAGCTGAACTAGAAGAGGGGCAACCGGGATAGAATCCAGCGTCCTGACCAGGACTAGAACCTGGGGTGCCGGCGCTGCAAGGCGGAGGATTAGCCTATTGAGCCACGGCGCTGGCCTCTTACTTTTTGCTAATCTTATGAGTATAAAGTGAACTGAAAACTGATCTTTGTAAAAAAATTTTTTTAAAGAGAAAAGGTGAAGTAGAGGGGGGGTGGTGTCTTCCTTCCATCTGCTGGTTCATTCCCCCAGTAGGCCACAACAGCTGGAGCTGTGCTGATCCAAAGCCAGGAGCCAGGAGCTTCTTTCAGGTCTCCCACATGGGTGCAGGAGCCCAAGGACTTGGGCCATCTTCTACTGCTTTCTCAGGACACAGCAAGATCTGGATCAGAAGTAGAGCAGCTGGGATTTGAACCGGTGCCTAGATGGGATGCCATCACTGCAGGTGGTTGCTTTATTCACTTTGCCACAGCACTGGCCCCTGTAAAAATAAGAATTGGAATAGGAGACAGAGGAGGAAGAAGGGTGGGAGTGTAAGTGGGAGGGAAGGTAGGGTAGAAAGTATCACTAAATTCCTAAATCTGTGTATATGAAATACATGTAATTAGCGTATGTTAAATAATTTTTAAAGATTTATTTTATATTTGAAAGACAGAGTTACAGAGAGTTAGAGACAGAGAGAGAGATCTTCCATCTGCTGGTTCACTCCCCAGATGGCCACAATGGCCGAAGCTGAGCCAATCCGAAGTCAGGAGCCAGGAGTTTCTTCCAGGTCTCCCACATGGGTGCAGTGGCCCAAGGACTTGGGCCATCTTCCACTGCTTTCCCAGGCCATAGCAGAGAGCTGGATTGCAAGAGGAGCAGCCGGGACTAGAACTGGTGCCCATATGGGATGCCAGTGCTTCAGGCCAGCGCTTTAACCCTCTGTCTCACAGTGCCAGACTCAAATAAATTTTTTAAATGTCTGCTATTGGAGCCAGCATTGTGGCACAGTGGATTCTGCCACCACTTGTGAGAAGATCAGCACTTATCAAAGTTCTAGATTAAGTACCAACTACTACACTGCCAGTATATGTTACCTTTCGCTTAGGAAGGCAGCAGAAAATGGTCTATTGTACTTTAAACCCTATCCATGTGGAAACCAGAATGGCTCCTGACTTTGGCCTGACCCAGACATGGCAGTTATGGCAATTTGACAAGTCAACTAACAGATGGAAGATATTTGTCGCTTTCTTTCTTTCTCTCTAACTCTCCTTCTTTCTCTGTTGCTCTGCCTCTCAAATAAGTTGAAAGCCTTTTCTCAGATGTCTGCTATTCAAAAGATACTATTCAAACAATAGAAGATATGCCACATACTGAGAAATATTTTCAAATACAGAGCTACAATAATTAGTTGCAAAATTTATCAAGAATTTGTAATTTCAAAAATAAGGTATTAAATCCCCAATTTGAAAACTGGACAAATACACACAAAATCCACTTTATATTATATATATACATATTAGAAATAAGCACATAAGATGTTCTGACCATTAGAGAATTATAAAAAAAAAACAATGAATTGTGCAGATTAATGAAATGCAGATTAAACAGCAATGAGGGGCTGGTGCTGTGGCATAGTGGGTAAGGTAGCTGCCTACAGTAATGGCATAACATATGGGTGCCAGTTTGAATCCTCAGTGCTCCACTTCTGATCCAGCTCTCTACTGTGGTCTGGGAAAGCAGTGGAAGATGACTCAAGTCCTTGGCACCTGCCCCAGAGGAGGCCTCTGGATGCTGGCTTCCAATCAGCACAGCTCTAGCCATTGTAGCCATCTGAGGCATGAACCATTAGATGGAGAACCTTTCTTTCTCTCTCTCTCCCTCTCTCTCTCTCCCTCTTTCTCTCTCTCTCTTCCTCTCTGTAACTCTGCCTTCAAATAAATAAATAAATCTTTAAAAAAAACCAGCAATGAGACAGATGGAATACACATCTATAATGATGGTTATAATAAAAACAAGTAAGCATGACAATGCCAATGATCTGAAAGATACAGAAATAAGAAAACTCCATTCATTATCTGGAAGAATACTTAATGATACTTTATGAAATACCTTGACATGTTCTTATGAAGCCTACAATAGTCTCATCATATTATGCAGCAAAGATATCCCTGCATATTTACTGAACTGTTATGAAAATATATGTCCACACAGAACTGAGCATAAATGCTTATTCAGCAGGTTTATTCACAGTTACCAAAACCTGAATGAAACCAAGATTCCTTCAGTAGGTGAGCTGTTCACCAATCTGTCACAGTAGGTGGGGATCCTTGAAGCAGAACAGGGAATAAGAATTACGTGAGGGCCGGAGCCGCGGCTCACTAGGCTAATCCTCCACCTAGTGGCGCCGGCACACCGGGTTCTAGTCCCGGTCGGGGCGCCGGATTCTGTCCCGGTTGCCCCTGTTCCAGGCCAGCTCTCTGCTGTGGCCAGGGAGTGCAGTGGAGGATGGCCCAAGTGCTTGGGCCCTGCACCCCATGGGAGACCAGGAAAAGCACCTGGCTCCTGGCTCCTGCCATCGGATCAGCGCGGTGCGCCGGCCACAGCGCGCCGGCCGCGGTGGCCATTGGAGGGTGAACCAACGGCAAAGGAAGACCTTTCTCTCTCTGTCTCTCTCTCTCACTGTCCACTCTGCCTGTCAAAAAAAAAAAAAAAAAAAAAAAAAAAAAAAAAAGAATTACGTGAGATCTTTGGAGTGTAGATGCTGGGAATGAGAACACAAGAGAAAAGGCATGGGCTGGAGTCATAGAGGTTCCAGAAACAAGAAGTACTTGGCGTGGAGACACCTGAGGGAAGCCATGGCTTTAGGCAAAGGGCAGAGACACAGAGGCTTCCAAGAGCTGGAAGCATGAGGGGAAGAAATCATATGAGGGTAGGAGTAAGGTTACTCTGCGGACAGGAGGACTGGAGACACAGGAGTCCTGACATAGTCTGCTTGGACAGGGGAGGCAGACACTGAGGGAAGCTCATGGCTATGTGCAGTGGGGTTGGAGACACTGAGGACTGGCATGGGACTCAGGCACAAGGGAAGGAGACACTCACAGAAAGATGCGGTGTAGATAGATGCAAGTGTTGGAGACTGACACAGCTGACACATGCTTCAGCTACAAGAATAAAGACTTTCAAGAACTGACCTGGATTATAGACAGGCAAGAGTTTTAAAATAAAAATACAAGGACAAAAATGGATCACAGTCATGTGAGGTGGTGAACTTGAGAGAAAATATGGGTTTCAGTCACAAGATGGGAGATATACAAGTCCCAGAGTAGCTACAGACACATGGAGAGAGAAATACAGGGAGGCAGAGAGAGCCTGCAAGAACAGTATTTGGAACCTAGGAGGGATGTCATACAAGTCAGTGCTTAAATGAAACTTATAGCCTTAAGTGAATATGTTAGACTATAGGACTAAAAAGCTATTGTTTAGGATTCCTTCTTAAGAACTGAACAATCTGAAAGTATAAAGAAAAAAGGCAAGAAATAAGATAGCAGCATATATCAATGAAATACTTGTGATAAAAATGTACAATAGCAACAAATAACCAAGGGGAAAAGAGTTCTAAGCCTTATTTTATTTTAAAGATTTTTATTTTTATTTATTTGACAGGTAGAGTTACAGACAGTGAGAGAGAGACAGAGAGAAAGATCTTCCTTCCGTTGGTTCATTCTCCAAATGGCTGCAACGGCCGGATCTGTGTTGATATGAAGCCAGGAGCCAGGTGCTTCTTCCTGGTCTCCCATGCGGGTGCAAGGGCCCAAGCACTTGGGTCATCCTCCACTGCCTTCCTGGGCCACAGCAGAGAGCTAGACTGGAAGAGGAACAACCGGGACTAGAACCCAGAGCCCATATGGGATGCCTGTGCCCCAGGTGGAGGATTAACTAAGTGAGGCATGGCGCTGGCCCCTCTAAGCCTTATTAATACAATTAATAAATTAGGAAATGTGATCAAGGAAAATAAAATAACAAATGACCAATTTCAGAAATAAAAATTGAGTTATTTTTCATAGAATTTCTAGACCTTAACAAGATACCAGGAAGGTTTTCTGAAATACCAGGTATAGGATTTTTGAAACAGACCAAAGTTCGTGAATTTTTGAAGCCATATTACCAAAACACACATGTAACACAAAATAGGAAATTTCTACATAAACTAAATAATTGAATCAACATTTAAAAAATCAAAACATCCAAATTTTCCATAAGCAGAATTTCAAGCCCAGAATTAGAAAACATCTGAAAACTTTTCAAGAAGGAAAAAACTCCCAAATTCCCCACATTTCCCCCAAGTGGAAATATCTTGAATTTTTTTGTGAATTCAACATTGCATTGAAGGTACAGAAAAGGACATGAAATAACAATGAATTTAAGGAACATCTCTTTAGGGAAAAGCTATAAATATTCTAGTTAAAATATTATGTTAAACAATTTATAAAATAATATTTTAATAACAAGCAAGATATACAAAAATGCAGAGTTGGTTAACAATCCAAAATAAATGTCAATCATCAATGTGAGTAAAAAAAATAAGAAAACATTACACATTTAAATTAAATGTTTAAAAAGTGTTTAATAAGATTTAGCTGTCAAAAATAAGCAGCTGGGCCAGTGCTGTGACGTAGTGGGTAAAGCCACTGCTTGCCAGATGAGCGCTGGTTCAAGTCCTGGCCTCTCCACTTCCAATCTGACTCTCTGCTATGGCTTGGGAAAGCATTGGAAGGCAGCCCAAGTCTTTGGGCCCTTTCACCTGTGTGAGAGACCTGCTGGCAGCGCCTAGCTCCTGGCTTCGGATCTGTGCGGCTCAGGCCGTTGTGACCAACTGGGGAGTGAACCAGCAGATGGAAGATCTCTCTCTCTCTCTCTCTCCTTCTCTCTGTGTGTAACTCTGACTTTCAAACAAATAAACAAAAAAACAGCTTTTAGAATAATTAATAATAGCAATTTCATTATTCCAACTAAGATTATCTACTACAGTGAAATTATTAAAATAGCATAATTAACACAGAGGATTGTGGCAAAAAAATGACCTAAATGAAAGATCTGTGAATGAGATCCCAGTGGAAAGAATGGGCCATCAAAGAAGGAGGTACCTTTCTCTGAATGGAGGAAAGAACTTCCACTTTGATTATGGCCTTGTCTAAATAAGTTCAGAGTTGGCGAACTCAAGAGGCTTCCATAGCCTTGGCAGCTCATGACAAGAGCCTCGGGTGATTACTGACGTCATAAATAAGAGTGTCAGTTGTTAAATCAGGAGTCTGTGCACTTACTTCCTTTGTAGAATTTCAGTCTTTAATGTATTGTTCTATGAGAATTAACGGTAAAACTAGCATTCAAACAGTACATTATACTTTGTGATTTGTGTGGGTGCAATCTGTTGAAATCTTAGTATATACTAAGTTGATCTTCCGTATACAAAGATAATTAAAAATGAATCTTAAGAATGGGATGGGAGAGGCAGTAGGTGATGGGATGGTTTGCGGGTGGGAGGGTGGTTATGGGGGTAAAAACCACTATAATCCAAAAGTTGTACTTTCAAAATTTATATTTATTAAATAAAAGTTTACTTAAAAGCAAAAACAAAACACAGAGGATTGAAAACTTTTTCCCTGGGAACAGGCCTAGACAAGCTGCCTGTTCTATTTCTCTTCAACATTGTGGTTGAGGTATAGTCATGGAAATTAATAAAAAGGAAATGCTAGGTATAAGAATCAACTTGTAAGCAACAAAACTCAATACATGTAGATAGTAGTATTATGTACAGATAATCCAATACAATTACATAACTGATACAAAATGATAGGAAAATTAAGCAATATTACTGGACAGAAGGTTAACTTTCGCCATCAGTGGTTTGCTATGTAACCAGCAAGGAACAGACAGAGAAAATTTAAAGAATGGGTCAGCACTGTGGCATAGTGGGTAAAGCCATTGCGTGCAGCACCGCAATCTTCTATAGGTGCCAGTTCGAGTTCCAGCTGCTTCACTCCTGATCCAGGTCCCTGCTAATGCACCTGGGAAAGCAGCGGAAGATGGCCTGAGTACTTGGGCCCCTGCACCCAGATGGGACAGCTGGTTGAAGCACCTGGTTCCGCCTTTGGCCTGGCCAAGTCCCTGATACTGTGGCCACTTAGGGAGTGACATCAGAAAATGGAAGATCGCTCTCTCTCTCTCTGCTTCTACCTTCTCTTCTCTGTAACTCTTCCAAATAAATACATCAATCTTAAAGAAAATTTAAAGAGATTAGCAAACACATCCCTGTAAGAGAAATGAAAGATGAAATAGTCCATGGGATATCTTTAACTACATTCAGATAAACAGCTTTACAAACCTTCAGATGAGCTAACAACAGCAAGCCAAGACTGCGGGAAAGGCACGCATTCAGCAAGCATCTTGTAAACTGCAGCTCTCAGGAAGCAAGCTTGGACTCACAGGATCCAGCAGGACCACAGACAGCTGAGGGCGCCCAGAAGCTGAGGTGCCCAGAGCAGGGACAGCGCCCCCTGCTGCCGGAGCACCCGGGCCGGAGAACACGGCGGCTTCAGTCTGAGCCCCACCTCCCCTGTTACCAGGCACCGCCCCAAGGAACCGCCCCAGCCTAGGGGATTCTGATTGGCTGCACCTTCTGTGACGTCGCGCGGCCGGCTGCGGCCACTGTCCAATCAGGCACGTCAGGGCGACCCTGCGGAGCCCCGCGGGATCTTTCTTTGTGGCAGCGCTGGGAGGGGTCCCCGGGGCTGCTGCTGAGCGGGCTCAGGTGCCTCAGGGGCTGCGCTGTGTGACCTTCCTGCACCGCAGGAGCCGCCCACGGACCCCAGAATGCCGCGGAAGCGAGGAAATGGTGAGTGTGGGGCCCACCGGGTGGGAGCTGCGCTGGTGGCCAGGACCCGGGCTTCTGCCCGTGCGGACTCCGCCCAGGGACCGCAGCCCCAGGTCTGCCCTGTTTGTGCAGTTAGGGCGGGCTGGTCCTCAGGGAGGCTGTGGACTGCACTGTGGGGAGGAGCTGTGGTCTGCGGGTCCTCCTGCCCCTCTCTCTGCCCAGAGCGCCTGATTGCCCTGAGTTTCTAACTACACGGGGAGTGGAGTCTCAGGTACACCGCCGAGTTCTCTCGGAGTAGCTCTTCCTGGGGCACTGAGTCCTTCTCCTGTTACCTGAGCACAGCGTCCCACGCCGGGTGGGCGGTAGAAGCGGTTTATTTGGCTCAAGGTTTTGGTCGGAGGTTGAGCGGCGCCTGGCGGTGTCCTCTTGTTGGCAGAGGCCTGAGGTGGCTCGGGGAAGAACACGGGGCGGGAGAGAGAGGCCAATCCGAAGTGGATTTCATGGGAGACCCCGGAGATCAGCCATTAACCCATCAATCACGTGAGTGGATTTATCCTAGTCACCTCTTCTGAAGTCTGACCTGGACCCACTTTTTAATATCTCACAACTGGGATTAAATTTCCGCATGAGTTTCAGAGGGGACAAATCATTTCCAATCCAGAGCACTGAGTCTGGCAACAAACCCATAAACGTGCAGAGATCTCCCCAAGTAGCCAGATGCCAACTCCTACCCTGAAACTCACAGCACAAGAGCTGTTTTCTCTTGTGATGCAGTTCATTCATTCAGTATTCTTCTTGTTGTTTTTCCATGGAAAAACCAATAAAATTTTAAAGGATGGTTTTCTGTGTGTAAGTATTTTCCATGAGAGGAAAGCTGAGGATATCTGCCTGATCCTCCAGTATAAAAAGTGATTATGCTGAGGTGGGTGATTGGTGAAGCCGTTACATTTTGGGGATGTCCTCATTTCATATCCGAGAGTACCGGGGTTTGAACCTTGTTCTTCTGATTCCATATTCTTGCTAGTACACCCTCTGGGAGGCAGTAGGTGATTGGTTTAAGTACTTGGATCCCTGCAGCCTGCATGGAAGCCCGTATTGAACCCCAAGATTTCTGGCCTCAGCCTGACCCATCTGTGGATGTAGTAGGCATTTAGGGAGTGCACTAGTGGGTGGACTGTATCTCTCCCCTCTTTCTCTGTCTGTATGTGTTTTTAAACAAGTTGATTATTTTGAGACAACTTTTATTTTTTTTTTTTATTTATTTTTTATTTTTTTTATTTTTATTTTTTGACAGGCAGAGTGGACAGTGAGAGAGAGAGACAGAGAGAAAGGTCTTCCTTTTGCCGTTGGTTCACCCTCCAATGGCCGCCGCGGCTGGCGCGCTGCGGCCGGCGCACCGCGCTGATCCGATGGCAGGAGCCAGGAGCCAGGTGCTTTTCCTGGTCTCCCATGGGGTGCAGGGCCCAAGCACCTGGGCCATCCTCCACTGCACTCCCTGGCCACAGCAGAGGGCTGACCTGGAAGAGGGGCAACCGGGACAGAATCCGGCGCCCCGACCGGGACTAGAACCCGGTGTGCCGGCGCCGCTAGGCGGAGGATTAGCCTAGTGAGCCGCGGCGCCGGCCGAGACAACTTTTAAAAAGCTGAGATGCGGGTTTCCAAATGGCTTAAGAGTCCCAGCCACTGGAGCCATTGCCTGCTGGATGATGTGTCCTCAGGGTGTCATTAATGGGAAGCTGGAATTCAGTCAGGAGTGGAACTGGCACTCAAACCCAGGCATTCTGAGATATGGGTGTCCCCAGGAGAGTGTTAACCACTAGGCCAGATGCCCCGCCTCCTACTTGCTTTTAGAGGTGATAATATGTTCCAATGCAGCAGCAGATATGGCTATCCAGAACTGAAAAGGAATGAATTGTATGTGTACTTTCGGTGGATGAATTGGATGGTGAGTGAGCTATATTCATAATTCAGTTATACTATAAGAAAGTTATATGATTTCTGACAATTTTTAAGAGGGTATATTGGATTATTTCAGAGTTTTGTGTAATGTTTTATATTGTAGTATTCCACATGAAATCTTTCCTTCTGTAGGCTACACTGCACATTTCTATAGAGATGTGGATATAAATATAACAAAGTGACAGTATGGTGTATCTTGTACATCACAGTGATTGATTCAGGGCAGCGGATTGTGAGGAAAGGTGATATTAATTTTATTTGAGTATCTTTTTAAGAATATATTTGTGAAATAAATTAATACCATTTCAAACATGACCAGATAACACAGGTATGTGACTAACTATTTTTAGTAGTGGTAATCAGAAAAGACTGACCTCAGCTCTCTTAATCTGTTGGATTCTGAGCTAGTCAACCTCACTCTGATGATCACCCCCTTTATCTTAACAACATGAGCTATTCATTCTGCATTCGGTTAAAGGCAGCTACTAGAAATCTTGACACTGACTGCTCCAAATTGTGAAGTCCAGTAACACATGGAGGATGTAGCTGGGAGACAGAGAAAATGAGTGCTTACGGACAGCAAACTTGCAGTGAATATGATCTTACTGTTTTTTCTATTTTCAGGAATCCTCTCAAAATCCATACTTTCTTTTTTTAAAATTTTATTTATTTTTTTATTTATTTTACAGGTAGAGTTATAGACAGCGAGAGAGAGACAGAGACAGAGAGAGAGAGACACAGAGAGAAAGGTCTTCCTTCTGTTGGTTCACTCCCCAAATGGCTGCCACAGGCGGCGCTGTGCCGATCCGAAGCCAGGATCCAGGAACTTCTTCCTGGTCTCCCATGCGGGTGCAGGGCACAAGCACTTGGGCCATCTTCCACTGCCCTCCTGGGCCACAGCAGAGAGCTGGACTGGAAGAGGAGCAACTGGGACTAGAACCCAGCGCCCATATAGGATGCCTGTGCCGCAGGCAGAGGATTAACCAAGTGAGCCATGGCGCTGGCCCCCCAAAATCCATACTTTCAATCCTAGTGTTAGCAGCTCCTGCTGGCAGAAGTATGTGACTACCTATTTAGGAGGAACCATTCCTAGGGAAGGACACGAAGACCAAATACTCTTTGGTACAGTCTAGTTCTTTGACCCCTGGGAGTTCATTTTCTATATCAGGGAGTATAACTTTGAAACCCACGTATTCATGGCACAGTTGCTTCTCTTGTCCAAGATGGAGGTACCTAGGCTTAGAAGTTTGAGACTGAGCTTCCTTAATTTGCAGAATAAAGTCACTGCAGGGCAAGGGCAGAATCAGGGAAGACAGGAATTTGAACACAGCAAATCATATCTTAGGTTTAGAGGAAACCATGGATAGTTTGTGAGCTGAGACAGCACTTCCACTCAAGTACACAGCAGGAACCACGCCCTTCCCCATTTGGAGAGGAGCCACTATAGCCGTGGGAGCTCCATGAAACCCTTACTTATTGAGCTACTTGCCTAGTTGGTGGTGGAAAGCAGCAAATGGCAGGGATAGATGAGATCCTGCTCTCAAAAGAATAAGGGGAGAGGGGGAATTTGTGACACAGATGGACAGAGGGATTTCAGGAGTTCCTAGGCAACTAGTTACCAGGCATTGATATTTTTGTATTTATGTAATTAATTTGGGATGCACCCACCTTAGGACCCACTATTTTATTCCGGTGTATGCACTAGAAGAGTTTTCCCAACTCTGGAATTTGATTCATGGATGCCTCACAAGTTACATTAGTAGATGAAATCAAGCCTCTTTTTAAAGGCTAGACATGAGTTGCCATGGTAATATCAGTTTCTTGTTCAAGTATCTTGAAATAGAATAGTCATTGCAGTTTTCCCCATGCTTTATGGAAGATCTGCAATAAATACATATGTGTTCTATAAACACAGTACAGTTGTCAGAACTGAAAAGTAAATGTAATGACAGTGATCATCCATGTCCACATTTCTGTGTTCCTAACACATTCCTTTCAAATATGAGTTTGTTAAGCCGTAAATTAGAAATTGGAATTCTATAGAGACCAATTCTGATGCATCACATCTGGTCTCAAGGGAGCAGGGCTGAGTGCCCAGGAAATAGACACATCATTTTCTTGTTTCTTTGTGAAGGGGTGCAGAGGCCTGGGGGAAATGAAGTCTCTCCCTCCCATGACAGCACCAGCACAGGTCCATGGGAAGGGATTTTTCAGGTCTTTCTCAGCGTGGGTCATGTTGCTCACTCCCATCCTCTTCTTCCCTGAAATTCTAGGCCCTGCAACCTTCCTGATGCTGATTCAAAGGCACTGACTGTATTCTGTGTTCCTGAAGGTAAGTGCCAGAGGGAAAGATGCGGCCCACAGACCACGGGGGTCTCTGGGGAGTGGAACATGTGTTTTCCTCTTGTTGGGAGCAGAAGCATCCGTGGTTCTCGTGTGGGTGAGGGCTGATAGGGAGTTGCTTGCCACAGCTCTGGGCCTGTGGGGGAGAGCACAGTCATTAGAACCTAAGGTCTGAGGGTGAGGAAGCCCACCATGGGCTGAGCTTCCAGTGATGACTCTGCTGGAGGTAGGTGCTTTGCTAGAGCACCTGTGTTCTTCCATCATGCAGAATCTGATTTCACATGTTCCACAATGATGTGGTCAATCCAAGATGGCAGTGGGGCAAGGAGCACCTGCAGATTGTATGAGCCGGGAGGTGTTTGCAGTGAGTCTAGTTCCAGCTCAGCCACGAGAGGATCCTGTTACTGACCTATATGGCATTGGTTTATCCATCTGTAACCTGAAGGCATCCCCAGTACCAGTGACATAGCCCTGATTTCCGGAGAAATCATTGTCAGCCCACGTACAGGCTGTTTACAACAGTGTAGTTGTGTTTGTGGGGTTTGTTGCATCTCCTCAGCAAGTGGAACTTCCTGCCCCCTGCTGCACGTGTATCCTGCCTAGTATGTTGTTTCAATTGAGTGTATAGACACTCACACAAATTCTAGTTTCCAAGAATACTGAAATTCTGAGGGAAATTAAGAGTACTGAAGAATGATCCTATTCTCTTCTTTCTTATTGTTTAAAAAGAATTATGTGTTTATTTGAAAGGCAGAGTTTACAGAGAGAGAGTGAGAGAGAGATTTTCCATCCATTAGTTCACTCCCTAAATGGCTGCAATGGCTAGAGCTGGGCTCATTTGAAGCCAGGGTCTCCCATGTGGGTGCAGGAACTCAAGCAGTTGAGCCATCTTCTGCTGCTTTCCCAGACACATTAGCAAGGAGGTGATCAGAAGTGGAGCAGCCAGATCTTGAACCAGCACTCATATGGGGTGTTGGTGCTGCAGGCAACAGCTTTACCTGCTATGCCACAATGCCCGTCCCAATCCTATTTTCTTTAGAATACAATAGTTTGCTGTAAGCAAGAGCAGATTCCATGAATTGGAATCCACATGAAAGGATAACCCTTTGGCTCATACCTTCTCCATGACGCTTCATAGTGGAACAAATGAATCCCTTTTAAAGGTCAAGATTGTAGCATTGTATGGCTGAGGCAACTGTTGATCCTACTGCCCAGAGAGATGGAGATTTGAGTGCTGTTATCTTTTTTTTTTAATTTTATTTATTTATTTATTTATTTTATTTTTAAAAAATTTTTTGACAGAGTGGACAGTGAGAAAGAGAGACAGAGAGAAAGGTCTTCCTTTTCCGTTAGTTAACCCCCCAATGGCCGTTGCAGCCAGTGCACCACGCTGATCTGAAGCCAGAAGCCAGGTGTTTCTCCTGGTCTCCCTTGCGGGTGCAGGGCCCAAGCACTTGGGCCATCCTCCACTGCACTCCCGGGCCATAGCAGAGAGATGGACTGGAAGAGCAGCAACTGGGAAAGAATCCGGCGCCCTGACCGGGACTAGAACCCGGTGTGCCGCCGCCACAGGCGGAGGATTAGCCTATTGAGCCGTGGCACCAGCCTATCTTTTTTGTTTTAAAAGATTTATTTCTTTATTTGAAAGGCAGAGTTAGAGAGAGGCAGAGGCAGAGGCAGAGAGCTAGGTCTTCCATCTGCTGGTTCACTCCCTAGATGGCTACAATGGCTGGAGCTGTACCGATCCACAGCCAGGAGGTCTCCCACATGGGTGAAGGGGCCTAAAGACTTGGGCCATATTCTATTGATTTCCCAGGCCATAGTAGAGAGCTAGATCAGAAGTGGAGCAGTCAGGACTCAAACTGTTGTCCTTATGGGGTGCCAACACTGCAGGTGGTGGTTTTCCCCGCTACGCCACAGTGCCAGCCTGGAGTGATGTTATCTTACCTCCTGTATAAGCTACTAAAGACTGGGTAATATTGGAAATTTCATATGATCTATGAGAAGCAAGGCCCTAGAAAATATTACTCATTGGTCTGAAAGATGTGGCCTTCAGTGGAAGGGGAACCCATCCTATCCGGGAGTATATCTACATCACTCCCTAATCCACTCCCATTCTTTCATTCTACCCCCATTATTTCCAGAACTGGAGCGCTCTGAAACCTAGTTTGTCACAGTTGGTACCCAGAGAGGTGATGATGCTCTCTGTCCTGAGAGTTCTTCCTGGCAGTACAAGAAGGGTTACAGGACCTGTTTGCCTGAAGAGAGATGAAACAAAGTAGATTTTAGGAGATATGTGAGTTGACAGTGTCACATGATTTGTGGATGTCAGGCACACTTTTTTTTTTTTTTTTTAAGATTTATTGCTTTATTTGGCAGTCAGAGTTGCAGAGAGAGGGAGAATCAGAGAGGTCTTCCCTTCACCGGTTCCCTCCCCAGATGGCCACAATGGCTGGGGGTTGGTCAGGCTGAAACCAGGAGCCAGGAGCTTCTTCCAGGTCTCCCATGTGGGTATTAGGGGCCCAAGTATTGGGCTATATGCCTCTGTTTTTCCTAGGCCATTAGCAGGGAGCTCAGGCAGAAGTGGAGCAACCCAGACAGGAACCAGCACTCATGGAAGGATGCTGGTGGCAGCTTTACCCAGTGAGCCACACCACCAGTCCAAAGCACACTTGACTTTGAGTAGTGCTGTCTTCCTTGCCACAATTCAAAACTCACGGTTAGTTTTGAGATATATTTTAGGAACCACAATCTAAAACAAGCACAATTTAGAGGACTTTGACTTGTCCTGGACTATCCTTTCTCCCTCATACTGTAAATGTATCGTGTGAGCCCAAAAGTTTTGTAATGCAGATTATTCTCACATAATGTTAGTTATCAACTGTTGTGTGTGGTTTTTTGTTTTTTTTTTGTTTTTTTTTTTTTGTTTTTTTGACAGGCAGAGTGGACAGTGAGAGAGAGAGACAGAGAGAAAGGTCTTCCTTTGCTGTTGGTTCACCCTCCAATGGCCGCCGCGGCTGGCACACCGCGCTGATCCGATGGCAGGAGCCAAGTACTTCTCCTGGTCTCCCATGGGGTGCAGGGCCCAAGGACTTGGGCCATCCTCCACTGCACTTCCCTGGCCACAGCAGAGAGCTGGCCTGGAAGAGGGGCAACTGGGACAGAATCCGGCGCCCCAACCGGGTCTAGAACCCCGTGTGCAGGCGCTGCAAGGCGGAGGATTAGCCTAGTGAGCCACGGCGCCGGCTTTATCAACTGTTGATAATCATGAAGTTTGTAGAAATTTAGTATTAGCTTTTTTTCAAACATTTAAAATGGGAATCACTTTTTACTAATTGGTTTGATCAATACAAATGAAATGTCATACAATGCAAAATACATGTAAAAATTGAAGAATTGTCTTATGATCTCCAATTACTGTGTGTGTCACTGACCTTGCTGGCATCCATCTGATTGCCATATATCATGCTCATTAATGTTGTGTGTGATTGGAGATCTGATAATTGTATTGGGCATGTAATTCATTTTTTTCTCTCCTACTAACCAGTACATATCAGCATTTGATATGTAACAAAAAAGCAAAAACGTGTAGGGCTAAAATCAAGCACTTTATTTGTAATCCTGATTCAGCATTTTAAGATGGGTCAGCTAGTCATTTCCTGAGTGGATGTTTTCTGGGATCAGAAATGAGGGTGTAGTCACCTGGGGCCTGTCCTGAAGCTCGTGCCTTGCTAATGGCTTCACTCATTTGTCTACTGATTGGCACTGGCCCTTGGCTAGGCCCTGTGTCTCCAACAGGCAAGTACCAAGCATCTTCACAAAATAATTGTGTCCCATCATAAGGGAAACCACAGTCGGCAGATTCTGGTTAACATTTTGCATCATATTTCCTGTTTTGCTATGTGCTAATGTAAGGAAAATACCAAAATCAGTAGTCACTGTAGGGAAGGAATACACAAAGGCTTAAATACAAAAAGGCATTCTATTTAGATCAATTATTTGAAAAGTATATTAACGTAAGTATATATTATCTCTAATTTCCTTATCATTGTTGGGCAAAAAAATCAAGCTGTAAGAGTAAACTTTCTATGGAATATCAGATGTGTAACAGCAAGAGAAGTTCTAGCAGAAACACAAATGTGGAATCCTTTGTAGAACATCTATATTGATAGAAAAATACTAATTCTACTCAGTATTTTCTGTAGTATAAATTTTAGCCACACCATGGTGTTTCTTTCCTTGTTATACTACAATTTATTGGAATCTTCCAAATTATCACACTTCTTTGCAGCAGTATTAATCTTACAAAATCAATAGCAAATAAACCTTTTCAGTAACCTATTGGTAACTTGTAGTTTAATCTCTACCAATTAATGGAATTGTGAGTGCTCTTTCAGGGAGCGTTTTCCTGCCCCTTCTCATTTGAAAAGATGTATTCCCCCTTGGGAATCTGATTGTTTTTGTTTTTTGATCTAATGTGTCTGTTATTCCCAATTCGTTTGTGTTATGATCTTGCTTTGCACAGCAGAATCTCAAAGCAACCTCAGCCCCTTCACTCAGAACTTGCTCCATTCACCTTCTCTTCCAGGTATTATTACAGAGACCTCCACGTGTTTCTAAGACAAGAGAAACGAATGTGTCTCCAGTAAGTTGATTACCTAATTATTCCTCAGCTTGTTTCAGCCCTGTATTTTAGGAAATGTATGAAGCTTTATTAATTATTTTTAAAGATTTATTTATTTAATTTATTTGTTTGAAAGGCAGAGTTACAGCGAAAGAGGGAGATAAAGGGAAATTTTCTATCTGGTTCACTTCCTAAATGGCCACAATGACTGGGGTTGGGCCAGGCTAGAGCCAGGAACCTGGAGCTCCATCCAGGTGTTTCACATGGGTGACAAGGGTCCACGTATTTAGGCCATCTAATGCTGATTTTCTAGGTACATTAGCAGGAAGCTGGATTGGAAGTGGAGCAGCAGGGTGTGACCCTGTGCCTATATGGGATACTGTCATCACAGGCAGCAGATTAGTCTGTGTGACACAACAATGCCAGCTCCAAGGGGGTTTATTACTTAAAATGAAAACACAATAATAGATATAATTCAGCATCAGAGAATATACATGAACAAGGTAAAATTGGCATACTTACAAGACATTAGAGCTGTCCAATTTGAGTACAATTTTTTTTTTTTCCTTTTTGACAGGCCGAGTTAGTGAGAGAGAGAGAGAGAGACAGAAAGGTCTTCCTTCCGTTGGCTCACCCCCTAAATGGCTGCCACAGCCAGCACTGCGCCGATCCGAAGCCAGGAGCCAGGTGCTTTCTCCTGGTCTCCCATGCAGGTACAGGGGCCCAAGCACCTGGGTCATCCTCCACTGCTTTCCCGGTTCACAGCAGAGAGCTGGACTGGAAGAGGAGCAACCAGGACTAGAACTCGGCACCCATATGGGATGCCGGCACTGCAGGCAGAGGATTAACCAAGTGAGCCGCGGTGCCAGCCTACAAATTGGTTTTTATTCTTTCTGATACCACATGAAAAAGATATATGTTATATGATTCAAATTGAAACTTAGACGAAAATAAGCTAAATTCTTGTAGAACATGAAGTCTGAAATGGAACTCTTATCAGTCATATTTATGATAGTACAGATACTTGCTTTCTACTTGTCTCATCTTTCTATCTCTTTTTTCTTTATTACCTTACTTTTGCCTCATCTAATATTTTTTAATTATTTAAATGTTTTAAATTTATTTCAAAGACAGAGAGTGCTTCCATCCACTCATTTACTCTGCAGATGCCTGC
This sequence comes from Oryctolagus cuniculus, assembly GCF_051225735.1. Taxonomy (NCBI): domain Eukaryota; kingdom Metazoa; phylum Chordata; class Mammalia; order Lagomorpha; family Leporidae; genus Oryctolagus; species Oryctolagus cuniculus. The sequence continues at coordinate 91,160,907 of NC_142881.1, forward strand.
AATAGCTGGAACTGGGCTAGGCTGAAGTCAAGTGCTAGGAATTCAATTTAGGTCTCCCATATGCGTGTCTGGAACTCAATTACTCAAACCATCATTACTGCCTAGAATTTATTCATCCTGGAATCTGGAGTCAGAAGGCAGAACCAGATATCAAGCCCAGGGACCCCTGTGTAGTGTGAAGGCATTTGAACCGATCTCTTAGCCTAAGTCCTTCAAATAGGCAATTAAGGTTAACTGAAAACTATGGGTGGATCTTAATCCAATCCAACTTGTGACTTTGTAAGATACATGAGGGAAGAGAGCACACAGGAAAGACCAGATGAGGTCATAGTGAGAATTTGGTCACCTTCAAACCAAAGAGAAAGGCATCAGTAGGAAAGTAGAAACCAACCCTGGAGGCAGCTTGTTCTTTGAACTTGATCCTCCAGAACTATGACAAAATGATGTTATGTTGCTTATGCCACCAGTCTATAGTATGCATTGTGGCAGTGCTACCAAACACATACACTGCTTTGTTTCATTAACTTTCTGATTGTGCATGAATTTGCTGTTAATTGCTCCAAAGATTTAAACTATGAGGAACTTATCACAATATTCTTATAATTATACTGTACTGCTTCATATACAATATAGGAACTGTTGAATAGATAAGTTCCTTTTTTAAAAAAAAAAATTATTTATTTATTTGAAAGGCAAAGTTCCAGAGAGGCAGAGGCAGAGAGAGAGAGAAAGGTCTTCTACCCATGAGTTCACTCCCCAAATGGCCACAACAGCTGGAGCTGCACTGATCTGAAGCCAGGAGCCAAGAGCTTCTTCCAGGTTTGCCAGGTGGGTGCAGGTGCCTGAGAACTTGGGTCATCTTCCACTGCTTTCCCAGGCCACAGCAGAAAGCTGGATCAGCAGTGGAGCAGCTGGGACTTGAACTGATGCCTAGGTGAGATGACAAAACTGCAGGCAGCGGCTTTACCTGCTACTCCACAGCGTCAGCCCCTGTAAGTTCTATTTTTGACACCTGTACATTTTACTACTTTTTATACTTTTAGCTTTTCTTCAAATAATCATACCTGTTTTGACAAAATTAAGTAAACAAGTATATAGCTTTCTATCTTTCCCACACAATTTATTATTATTATTTTTATTTGAAAGAGTTACAGAGATAGGGAGGAAGAGGTAACAACAACCGGGGCTGGGCTTGGCATGGCCAAAGCCTGGAGCCTAGAATTTCATCCAGGTCTTCCCCATGGGTGGTAGTGGCCCAGGTACTCAGGACATCTTCTGTTGCTTTTCCCAGGTGCGTTAACACAGACCTGGATCAGACATAGAGCAGCCAGGACTTGAACCCGTACTCATAGGGGATGCTGGCATTTTAGGGGGTGGTTTATACTGGTGCAACACAATGCTTGCTCAACTCCCACATGTTTACCATTTTTAGTGATCTTGATTCTTTCCTGTAAATCCGTATTAGAACCTTGTACTTTTTCCTTTCATTCTGGAGAACTTCCATTAGCAGGTTTTGAAAGCCTTCTTCGGCCGGTGCCACGGCTCACTAGGCTAATCCTCCGCCTTGCGGCGCCGGCACACCGGGTTCTAGTCCCCTCTTCCAGGCCAGCTCTCTGCTGTAGCCCGGGAGTGCAGTGGAGGATGGCCCAAGTCCTTGGGCCCTGCACCCCATGGGAGACCAGAAGTACCTGGCTCCTGCCATCGGATCAGCGCGGTGTGCCGGCCGCAGCGCACCAGCTGCGGTGGCCATTGGAGGGTGAACCAACGGCAAAGGAAGACCTTTCTCTCTGTCTCTCTGTCTCACTGTCCACTCTGCCTGTCAAAAAAAAAAAAAAGAAAAGAAAAAGAAAAAAAGAAAAAAAGAAAGCCTTCTTCATTTTCCTTCTCTCTTTCACAGATGTTAGAAAATATTAGGGCCTGTGAGGCACAGTAGGTTTAACCATCAACTGCAATGCTGGCATTTCATATCAGAGTGCTGGCTTAAGTGCTGGTCTAAATCTGGATCCTCCTCTTCCCATCCATCTTCCTGCTGACGCACTTGGAAGCAGCAGATGAGTGCCCACATGCTTGGGCCCCTGTCATCCATGTTTGGAAGACCTAGGTGGAGTTTTAGGCTCCTAGTTTGCCTACATCAGCCCTGGCCATTGTGGCTGTTTAGGGAGTGAACCAACTGATGAAAGATCTCTCTCTATCACTCTGCCTTTTAAAATAAATAATTAACTCATTTTTTAAAATATTAGAAAAGGGGCTGGTGCTGTGGCATAGCACGTAAAGCTGCTGCCTGTGGTGCCAGCATCCCATATGGGTGCTGGTTCTAGTTCTGGCTCCTCCTCTTTTGATCCAGCTCTCTGCTGTGGCCCAGGAAAGCTTTGGTAGATGACCCAAGTGCTTGGGCCCCTGCACCCATGTGGGAGACATGGAAGAAGCTCCTGACTCCTGGCTTCAGATTGGCTCAGCTCTGGCCATTGGAGCCATTTGGGGAGTGAGCCAGTGGATGGAAGACCTTTTTCTCTGTCTTTCCCTCTCTCTATAATGCTACCTCTCCAATAAACAAATAAAATCTTCAAAAAATTAGAAAATATGTATTAATCTATTTTATTTATTTTATGTTGTTATAAAAATGTCATAAAATGGATAGGATATAAATAAAATTTTTTTAAAATTATCTCTTGCAGTCTGAAGGCTGGGAAGTTCAAGGCCAAGAATCCCCATCTGGAGAGGGCCATGTCCTGCATCCCAGCATGACAGAAGTCATTACATGGTGAGAGAGTAAGAGATAAATCTCATAGCCTCAGACCCTTTTAAAATTGGTGTTTTAGTTCCTAAGAACTGAAATTATTGTCTTGGGGATTTTAAGTTTCCAACACATGCTCTTGGGGGACACATCAAAGCCAGACCATATTTCAGATTCTATTGTGTGTGTGTGTGTGTTTCTTAAAGATTTATTTATTGTATTTGAAAACCACAGTTACAGAGAGAGAGAGAGAGAGAGAGAGAGATAGAGAGAGAGAGAGAGTTCTTTTATCACATCCACTGGTTCACTCCTCAACTGGCCGCAATGACCAGAGCTGGGCCAGGCTGAAACCAGGAGCCAGGAGCTTCTTCCAGGTCTCACATTTGAGTTCAGGGTCCCAATGAGTTGAACCGTCCTCCTCTACTTTCCCAGGTGCGTTATCAGGGAGCTGGACTGGAAGGGGAGCAGCTAAGACTTGAACTGGCGCCCATATGGAATGCCAGCACTGCAGTTGGTGGCTTAACCCACTGCACCACAGCACTGGCCCCTCCATTATGTTTTTTGTTCCTTTTCCAAACTGTTTAGCCTATAAGTAGATTTTTATTATTGTTACTCTATTTTATAGCTATAGAAATTAAATTGCAGTTTTTCCTAGTCTTCTCTTGGTAATCTTGTCTATCATCCTTTATATTATTTTTATATCCTCCTTTAAATACTGAAAGCTATTTAGAGATACTTCAGGTGTTTTGTTAGCTGCTTGCAATATCTGACTAAATCTGAGTTTCTTTCTAAAGACTTTTCTCTTGTGAGTATGAGTCACCACATGTGTAGTGATTCTGAATTTTATCCTCAATATTGTAAGTCATGTGATGCAGAATTTGCAGATACTATTAAGTCTTTAGGAGAATGATTTCTGTTCTCCAAAGCTGTTAACTAGCTTCATTCCAATCCCATGCTTTTTATTTTTGCAGTGATTAGTAACTATTTCTTTTAGCTTTCATTGGCTGCTTTTTATTGATTCCTCTGAAATTTTTACAAGTAGCATAGTAGTCAGCCAGTAATTTTGGTCAATTACGCTTACAAATTTAGACACTTAACTTCTTTAGCTTTCTTTACAGGACTTAATTTTCTCTTCTCCTATTTTTGATTGTCCGCTAAGCCCTGAAATTTTCTCTATTACATCCTGAGCAAGTAAAACGGCAGCTTTTACTTCCATAATTTGTATGTAAGCAGCAGAATGTCCTCTGGTCAAATACACAAAATGTATGAGTTTCCCCTTTATTGGTTCCCTCAATCTAATTTCTGCCTTTTATTTTGATTGCTCTCCAGTTCCCTTAACAGTTGTGCTACAATTTTTTTCCAAAGCTTTTCCAAAAGTGTGTGGGCCCCTGCTACCTACATGGGAGACCTGGAAGAAACTCTTGGTTTCTGGCTTTGGCCTGGGGCTGTTATGGCCATCTGGAGAATAAACCAGCAGAGGGAAGATCTCTCTCTAAGCCTACCTTTCAAATAAATAAAAATCCAAAAAAAAAGTTGCCATCTGTGATGCTGTTTTCCCATATGGGCACTGGTTCATGTCCTGGCTGCTACACTTCTGATCCAGGTCTGTGTCAATGGCCTGGGAAAAGAGCAGTAGAAGGTGACTCTGAAGTGTCTGGGTCCCTGCCACCCATGTGGGAGTCTTGGATGAAGCTCTTGCCTTTGGCTTGGCTCATCCCTGACCATCGTGGCCATCTGGGGAGTGAAGCAGTAGATGCAAGATATTTCTCTCTGTCTCTTCCTCTCCGTAACTCTTTCAAATACAAATAAATAAAATTTTTAAAAAATCTATTGATGGGGCTGGTATTATGGTACAGCTGGTTTACCCACCGCATGCACTGCTGGCGTTCCCATATCCGAGCACCAGCTCAAATGCCAGTTACTCTGCTTCTGATCTAGCTGCCTGTTGATGCACCTGGGAAAGCAGCAGAAGACAGCCTAAGTGGTTACACTCCTGCTACCCATGTGGGAGACTTGGATGGAGTTCTTGGCTCCTGACTGCAGCTTGACCCAGCCCTGGCCATTGTAGTCCTTTAGGGAGTGAAACAGTGTGTGGAAAATCTCTCTCTAACTGCCTTTCAAATAAGTAATCTTTAAAATGTTTGTTTATTTTCTTTTTTAGATATTAAAAGAAGACAGAAAGAGCTGCTATCAGCTGATTCACTCCCAAAATGCCTGCAGAGGTTGGGACTTTGCTGGAACAGCCTGGAGCTGGAAAGTTGGTCTGTAGCACCTCTGCTTGGCCATCACTGGCGTCATCAGCCCTGCCTGCATCAGCAGCAGGAAGCTGGGGTCAGGGCCCCTGTGTGGGAATAAAACCCTGGGCACTTTAATGTGCAGTATGGGCATTTTAGTTGCTGTGCTAAATGCCCACTCCTATCTGATCACTTTTATGTTATTTTTATATTCTATCAGTTTGCTAAATCATCATAATCAGAGTCGTTTTCAGTAGATCGTCTGGGTCATGTAGGTATAATTTATAAGCAAATCATACTCATTTTCATCTACTTTTCTCTTGAATTGACTAGCACCTCTTATCCAGTGTTGAATAATTGTGATGATGGAGCATCCTTATCTTCCAGTGTTTGCCCTTTAACTCTGTTTCTGCCTTTAGGCTAAAATGTATATAGTTTATAATGCTACGAAGAATGTATTAGGGGCAGTCATTGTGGTGCAATGGGTTAAACTGGTGCTTGGGATTCCCACATCTATTAGCAGACTGCCTGGCTTGAACCCTAGCTACTGTGCTTCTGATCCAGTGCCCTCCCAATGCATCCTGGGAAGTGTCAGACGATGGTTCAAATGTTTGGATTCCTGGCTTTCGCCTAGCATAGAACCTTGCTGTTGCAGCCATCTGGGGAGTGAACCAGTGTATGTAAAATCTCTTTCTTTCTTTCTCCCTGCTATTCTGACTTAGAAATAGTTAAAAATGAATTTAATTGTAAGAAGAATATACTGATATCTCTAACTGAGGATCTGTTTTATAATTGCAAATATTTTAAAATATACTTTTGCAACGTCTGTGGATTATCACAGAATTTTCTTTCCATTGTCCCGTGACTCTGATGAAATATACTAAAGTAATTTAAAAAAGGTTGTGGGGGATAGAATTAAAATATAAGTTCTTTTTGGTGCTGGAAATTTTGAACTCATAGATACTTATATTAATAGGTTTTGTAATTTTGAGCTTTTTCTTATTCCTGGAATACTTTGAAATTCATTCTGCTTTGTCTGGTTCTAGTAGGCTTTCCTTCCCTTCCTCTAGCAGTAAATGTTAGTGTTTCCTCGGATTCTGCACTCATTCCTTTCTGCCTTCTTCTCTTAGCTCTTCTTATTACATTCACTCTGTTGGCTTAAGGCTTAACGCAAGTTCTGCTACTTCCAAAATCTTTATCTGCAGTTTACAGCTCTCTCTGAGCTCTAGTTTATATGACTGGACATAGCCAGATATTTGAAATTTCAAACACATTGTGTCCACGATCAGTCTCGCTTCATCTCATCATACTCTTTTTCCTTTTTTTCAGTTACAGTTATGGTGCCTGTGTCTACCTACACCTCATGCACATAGTATCAAATTAAATTCCATTCTCTACCCTGCACACAACAAATTAGAAATGAATTTTGTTCTTGCTTTTTCTTTTTCTTTTACTTTTACTTTTTTCTTTTTCACAATGAATTTCTTCATCAGTATTATTGCTCTGTGTCCTGATGGTCAGTGGTCATGTCCTGCTCTAACTTCTTCCCCTCTGTCCCTCTGGTTCCTTCTCATGCTCCCTCTGGGGTGTAACTTAAAAATGCAAATTGCTAAATAGCTTCTAGTTTTTATTGATTTATCATACTTTATGCCTTGGGTTTTATGAAGCAGGCAGTCATTTTCATGGGAACATTAGCAATTGTGTTGGTTTTGAAGGCAATATATGGGTGCTTAAGAACACTGTATAAGCAGTTTTCACAGTTACTTAGCAGAGCACATTTTATTGTTGGAATCAGGCCAACTCTATAAGTAAAGAATCACTAAGTTGTCAGCTCCTGGAGTGTGTTTCCTGCCTTCATCTCCTTACAGCCAGGAGCACTCACTAGAGGTGATGTTTGTAGTTCCATTTCACCTGGTCTCTGTTCTTGTGCTTTTGCAATGTGACTTCTGCATTTTCACATTCATGAGAACACACTGATAACCATCTTCAGCTTTTCAGTAAAGTGTGACCTGATGAAACACTTTGCGTTTAAATCTAGGATGAGTTTGTCTCAATAGATCCAATATGTGATTTCAGTTATGTGTGAATACTGATGTGTACAGACTACACTGTGATCTTACAGAATCGGAAGTCCATCCTTCCTAACCTTACCGGGAAGGGATGGTTGTGGATATATAAGGGAAACTGTCATGGTAGTTTTGTAAATGGCTAAAGAAGCAAGGAATTTTCCTTGTAATTCTTTGTTGTTGTTGACATATGGAGTACGAAATAAGCTTCATCTTCTGTAAGAGACATATGAGACACACAGAGATTGCACACCCTGTCCTCCTGTTTTGTGACCAGAGCTGATATGGTGAGGAGAAATGTGATGTTACACATGTTGGTGTCATTTGAAGACCTGGCTGCGGACTTCTCCCAGGAGGACTGATACGACTTGGACAGTGCTCAGAGGGTGCTATACAGGGATGTGATGCGGGAGACCTACCGCAGCCTACTGTCCTTAGGTGAGTGAAACTCCCCAGTGAAGCTTTCTTCCCATTTGTTAAACAAGTGGATACTTTATAAGGTATAATTCTGTTTAGGCATAGGATTTGAGTCCATGCAGAATGTGAGTAATCCACCCTCCAGCAAAGGGCTCACACTTGTTGTTTTGTTGCACAGTTCCTGAAGCCAAACTATTGTCTTTCTAGAACTGGACTTAGGGATTTGAAAAATACTACATTCTCTGTTTTTTAAAAAACTATTTTATCTGAAAACCAGCGTTACAGAGAGATCGAGATCTTCCATCCTCTGGTTCACTCCCTAAGTGGCTGCAATGACTGGGGCTGGGCCAAGTCAAAGCCAGGAGCCAGAAACTTCATTAGGGTCTCTCACACGGGTGCAGAAGCAGAAGGGCTTGGGCCATCCTCCACTGCTTTCAGGTGCATTGGCAAGAAGCTGTACTGGAAGTGGAACAGCTGAGACTCGAGGTAGTGCCCATATGGGATGGCAGCATTGCAGATGCTAGCTTAACTCATTATGCTGCAATGCCAGCCCACACATTATTTCTTCTTAACAGGTTCCTGCATTACTAACCTTGAGGTAATCTTTAAGTTGGAGCAAGAAGCAGAGCTGTGGTTGGTAGAAGAATCCTAAACCAGAGACTCTGAGGTCAGTCAGCCCATTGTAAACAGTAAGGCTGGAACAAGGAGAGATCAGCAGATGTATTAAGCTCTTCTTACCATTTCTTTCTTTTTTTGAAAGTTTTTTTTTTTTAATTTATTTGAAAGTCAGAGTTACACAGAGAAAGGAGAGGCAGAGAGAGAAAGAGAGAGAGAGATCTTCCATCCACTGGTTCACTCTCCAATTGGACACAATGGGCGGAGCTTAGCCAATCCAAAGCCAGGAGCCAGAAGCTTCCTCCAGGTCTCCCGTGCAGGTTCAGGAGCCCAAGGACTTGGGCCATCTTGTACTGCTTTCCCAGGTATAGCAGAGAGGTGGATTGGAAGAGGAGCAGCTGGGACTTGAACCAGAACCCATATGGGATGCTGGCACTGCAGGTGGTGGTTTTACCCACTATGCCTACAGCGCTGGTCCCCCATTTATTTCTGAGGTCCCAGTCCTGAGAACATGCACCAGACACAGCTATTCTATAGTCTCCATGATAGGCTGTCATGTATACATCCAACTTTATTGTTTTTCTTAATTTATTCTATGTGTTTTTTTTTTCTTTCTTTTTTTTTTTTTTTTAATACCTTCTGATTGCCTTGTGTACACTCTCTTGAGGTAGATTACTGCTGTCTGTCATTGAATCCTGACTTGATTGAATTCTTATGCTCTATGTCTGACCTATTTTTACTTTTGTTGCACTATTTGGAAACCCTTCTACATAAATATAATAGTGTCTAAAATTCTAATAGCTTCACATTACTTTTAATATTTTTGGCTTCATTCTCCCCCTTCATTTTGGTCATCAGGTTTGTTTAAAATCTCTTTGACATTCTATTTCCCATCCACAAAGCTCTTTTTAAATTCTGGTTGGATTTGAATTTAGCTCATATCTCAGCACATTCCCACTCATGATGGACAGGTCACCCAAGTGTCATGGCCTTTCCCTGGTGACCAGGCTACAGATGTGGTGAAAGACGCTCTAGCTGCAGTCATTCTTCCTACTTCCCATCCTGAGGACAGGCCTGGAAATCACCCCCCCACCTCTACTGCTACCCATCAGGGAAAGCCCATTAGCCTAGTCATGCACCCTGGAGATCTCTCAAATATTAATCATGAGATGCAGACCTCAAATACAACAAAGAACACAGATTATAGGGTAAATAAATGCTTATGTACATTTTACATAAAATTAAATAACAGGTAAAGTTGCTATTCTTTTTAAGAGCAAAAGTTTTAGAGAATGAGAAAAATCTGAAGCAGTAAAATATTTAATTACTCCAGTTGATCAAGCAGTTCTAAATTTCTATGTTTCTTCCAACTCAGCCTTAGCATATATAAAGTGAAAATTAATCACTGTAAGGGAGTAGACACATCATACTTGGAGACTTTGTCACCTCTCTCCATTGGGTTCAGAAGTGGAATATGGCAAGCAAATAGAGGAAAGGCACATAGGAAATAAAAGTGGAGATGGACTTGGAAATCTTAGTTATTAACTTACTAGCATTCAAGCCAGAATGTCCCAAATATTGCCTCTCATTGATGCGTTCCACCCAGCCAGGAAAATGTGATTCTAAAGCAGAACAAATGACAGAGTACAAACTTCTGAGCTGAAGTAGCACATGAGAGCTTTTCAGAGCCCAGGATCTGCAGGGCCCATCCATCCTGCAGACCTATTCCTGGTCTCATCCCAGAGCTCCTTTCCAACAGATAAGTGCCTTGCAAGCTACGGTAACTCTTCACTTCCCCTAGAGTTTCTTTCAGGCAGTTGGGAAAAGACCTGGGCTCCAAGGGGGACCAGCAGTGGGTTGGAGGGAGGTAGACATTTGGGCACAGCTGGAGCCAGGCTTACAGCTGAGGTGGTGACTGTGTAGCCTCCTCCCTGGGCCTGCAGGCCTCAAAAATTAGGTCAGGGAGATAGAGGGAGTGACATGATATGACCCACTCACTATACATGCAGTCTGGCTTACAGATTTGAGCTTAGATCAGGCTTCACACATCCTGTCCACGTTGCAGTCTTGCCTGTCTCTGGCATGGAGCAGTTTCATTTCCTGGTTACCTGAGCATCCCAACAGACACAGGGACCACCACTGGTGGTTGGAAAAGACCTTACTTAGTGCTGCTGCTGCTTTCTGAGGTCATGGGATTAGACTGAGTTTCTGGGTTTCTTGTCTCCCTTGCCCACCACCTCATATAGTGTCCATCTAGCTACCCTGGGTCTCCAGAGAAGAGGTAGGGATCATTTGGTTGATGAAGAAATTGTGTGTTTAGCAGTGAACAGCATAGCCCTTTGTCTGATCTAGGTCTCATATATACTACTAGCATCCAGAGGATCCACACATACTCTCTGCTTACAAGTGCACTTGGTCTAAATGGTGTCCATTTCTTTATGCTGCAAGCCAAACAGGTCTGGCAAGAGGTGGGTAGACAAAAGCAAGCGGGTGAATCTGGTCTGGGCCTTCTTTGCATTTGGCATAAAGTTTGTATTCACAACACATAGTGTGGCTGTCTCAGAGAAATCAGAAAAATCTAGAAATGGGGCAGGAATGAATAGGAAAGACTCAAGTAAAGAGAGAACCTGTCAGGGGGCCAGCGCTGTGGCATAGTGGGTAAAGCCGCCACCTGCAGTGCCAACATCCCATATGCCAGTTCAAGTCTGGGCTGCTCCACTTCCAAGCTAGCTCTCTGCTATGGCCTGGGAAAGCAGCAGAAGATGGCCCAAGTCCTTGGACCCCTGCACCCATATGGGAGACCCAGAAGAAGCTCCTGGCACCTGGCATTGGATCAGCCTGCTCTGGCCATTGTGGCCATTTGGGGAGTGAACCAGCAGATAGAAGACCTGTCTCTCTGCCTCTGCTTCTCTATAACTCTGCTTTTCAAATAAATAAATAAATCTAAAAAAAAAAAAGCCTGTGGGGTGTGGCTGGATTGAGAGACTTTAGGATCTTGGTGGTCATAGGGATCCCTTGACGTGAGCCATCATCTCCCCCATGCAAGTTGGGAGCCATACACCATTATTTCCTTTTCCTTTCTCACTCTATCTTTAATTTCTCTGATTTTTCTAGTTTCTTAAGGTGGAAAGGTAGCTTATTGATTTCATATATTGTTTTTAAAATTTAAACCTCTACTGCCATTCATTCTGCCTTAAACCCTATTTTAATTACATCCTGTGAGTTTATGTATGCTTTATTTTAATTTTCAATAATTTCATAATATTTTCTAAATTCCTGTTTTCTTCTATGGCTCATTAGACATTTGAGATTATGATGCTTAATTTCCACAGGTGTGTGATATTCAATACCCATCTGTATTTGGTTTCCAGATTTTATTTTTTTTCAAAGATTTACATATTTATTTGAAAGTCTGAATTAAAGAGAGAGAAATCTCCCATCCACTAGTACATTCCCTAGATGGCTGCAATGGCTAATCCCAGGTCAGGCTGAAACCAGGATGTAGGACCTTCATCCAAGCCTCCCACATGTATGGCCAAGGCCCAAACACTTGGGCCATCTTCTGCTACATTTCCCAGGCCATTAGCAGGGAGCTGGATGGGAAATGGAGCAGCTGAGACATGAACCAGTGCTCATAGAGGATGGCAGCATTGCAGGCAGTGGCTTTATCCTCTAAGTATCAATGTTGGCCCCAGTTTCCAGGTTTAAAAAAAATATTTTTTTTCCATTTGAGAATGTGAGAGATACATAAGCAGAGAAATCTCCCATTCATTGGCTTACTCCCCATTGCACACAACTATCAGGGCTGGATCAGGGTGAGGCCTAGAGCCTAGAACTGCATCCAGGTTTTTTAGGTATTTGTGGAATTGCTTGTTGATCTTTTTCCTCTGGTGGCTTTTACCTTTGAACTAACCTCTGTGGCTTAGTGGAATGTCTGCACTTTCAGTGAATACCAAGAAGTGTGTGCTTTGTGTGGCCAGGTTGCTCTGGTCAGTGCTCCGTCATTGGGCAAGTATCCAGGGTAATACCCATGTTGGGCCTGATAGATCTCTTGTTAACAGAAGAAGAGGAATGTTCACTTCTGTTGGTGTGATCACCCCCTCACCTCCTCTCATCCAAGCTGAGCAATGCCTGGTGTTAACCCCCAGTGGGTTTAGCACTCATCCATGTCACCGTATGAACCGCACAAATGATCTGCACAGTGGTCACCCTGAGTACGGTTCCAGCTGCAATACCCACCCCAGGCAACCAAGGAGCTCTGAGTGTGTGGAACCACATCCAGTGATTGCCCAAAGACCCAGCTACACTCTGCACCATCTCATGAAGCCACCAAGTCCCCATGATCTCATCACACAAGGCTCCCACAGTTGCTGGGTGTAGAGGCTCGGCTCTCCAGTCAACAGAGGCAGATGTTCCCTGAGCCAGCTCCGCCTAGGTAGCTTGAGCCTGTGGTGTGTGGGAATAATGGGGGCTCCTCGCAGTCCTACATGGGTGCCCAGCCACACATCCTGCCAGCCAGGCTCAGTCAGTGGGGTCTGTGGATTTTTCCCTCTGCTGGAATCTCTGGGAACATGCTCAGACAAGAGCCCCTGGCCGAATGTTTCCCTCTCCCCACACTGCCACTCGTGCTGCTGAGAAGACGGCATCCTGTTTCAGCCAGGGGCAGTGCGTGTGGCTTCTGCAGCTGCCGCCCCAGCCCGGGATGTTGCCCGCCGGTCTCAGCCTTGCTGCGGGCGCCGTTAGGGGGAGGATTGGATGAGATAAACGTGCCCCTTTTAC